>NW_006160169.1:47276-53196 GCF_000334495.1 Tupaia belangeri chinensis
CTGGCCGGGGGTGGGAGAGCGACTAGCACGTCGGGGTGTGCAGGTCCGGGGAAAGGAAAGAGGTAACCTGGTCTTTGCTTTCAGTAGCTGCTTTGTCAGAAGGTGGGTGTGTGCATTCAGGTGTGCAAAGGGGACTCCAGAAGGTCCGGAATGGGGTGATCCAGTCCAAGCTGGGCACGGGGTCAGTTTGTTATATTTTGATCAGTGAGAAAGGAGAGGACACCCAGTCATATCCAGGTTACAGGAGTCTGTATTACCAGCGACTGCGGGAGCCCTCATGTCTCTCAAAGACCCCACAGCCCCCAGTGTACAAAGAAAGGTGCTTGTAAAGGCAAAAAAGCACATTTGCATTGATGTGGTTACCATTGAGGAGGGGGCGGGGAAGAAAGGGAGAGGGGATCCCAATGGAAAGCAGTCACAGAAGCCTGATCAAGCAGGTTACTAATTACTAAGGGCACTTTCCAGTCTTTTGCCAAAACACAATGGGATCTTAATGGGCTTCATGGCTTGGGGCAAGGAGCTTATCACTAAGGAAGTTCTCAAGGTAGGGGGTTTCAGGTTATTTAGTAAAGACAGCTTAATCACTCTTGTTTACACAAAAAGTTCTAAGCAAGTTTCCAATATAGAGTTCACAATGGAGGTTCACCTGCTTCAGGTTGAGGAGCCAGGGGGTCAGAGAACCAGGAGTTCAGCTTCCAGCTTTGCTACAGGATCCTGATGAGAGAGGAGTAAACTCTCTGGTTAGGTAGATAGGGTGAGGAGTCCACAGAATGGAGGGTAGGAGACAAATGGGGTCAATACAGTGAAGCCCTTAATAAAAAATACATTCACCACTCTCAGCAGAAATCAATTATTAGCTCTTGCTTCTTGCTTGGGCAGAAAGCTGCTTGCAGCCTGCTTAAAGTAATTACAGCTGAAAGTAGCATTATCTGTATCATTCTACATTCCAAATAAAAAGTGCAGTGTCTCTTGGTCTGGAGAGCAGCAGAGGGAAGGACCTTGAACAATAAACTCTTCTTTCATATTTCAAAAAATTTATTGGGACCAGCAGTTAGCGTAATGGCTATGTCGCTGGACTCCCATGTAGTCGACTGCGGTTAGAGTCCCGGACCCAGCGGCTTAAACTCATGCTGGACACGTGTGCGTGCATGCCCAAGATCCCGAGAGGAGAATGGAGGAGAAGGGATTGTGGCGTGGCCATCCCCACTGGGGGGTGATTTCTCGCTTTCTGTCTTTCTGTCTCTCTCTGTCTTGTCTGGGGAGCACACGTGCCTATAGCAAAAACCTCTCCAAAAAATAAAAATAAATAAAAAATAAAAACTATTTTTTCTCCATCTCCTTAGACAAAATTATTTGTCACATTGTTTTTTATTTTTCTTGTCAGGGTCCATTCTGATACCCTGAGTATACCCATTTGCTTAGCTGGAAGCTTTGACTCTTTTCTAATAAACTTTGTTTACTATCCTCTCCTTTTATCCACATTTCTAATTCTTTGTGACCATAAGACAAGAATGTGTTCAGGTGTTGTATCTGAACACATAGCACTTCATGTCATGGATGGTATTCTGTATCTCATTAAGTTCATCAATCTGTGGACTCTTTGCAGACAAAGTGTTCCTATGTCAACTCTGTTTGTGGGATGTCTTGGTGTCTTAAAGTGAATGAAGCCTCTGGTTCTCTCCAGCATTTCTTTGGCCTGCCTAGCACTCCTGGGTAAGTTACTTTTTTTCTTTTAAGATTTTTGCTAAGGGGCAGAAGTACTTGCCTCAGAGATACAGAGATGGGCAGGGTAGGTGAGGAGGAAGGAGAAATAACTCTCCCCCTAGGGTGATGGGCATGCCAAAATCCCTTCTCCATTTTCCTCTTGGGATTTTGGGTACATGTGAACATACTCTGGATGTAATTTTTAAGTCACTGGATCTGGGAATCAAACTACAAAGTTGCATGTGGATCCAGCTGCCTTTGCTCAATGCCACTGACTGGCCCACTACTGGGTGAATTTAAAAACTTTTAGGGGCCATCAGATGGTGTAGTGGTTATGGTTTTGAACTCCCCGGTTGGCTGAAGGAAGTGGCAGCCTTTCCTTCAGTCCAAGACCTGGCAGCTTGAAAATCGCACTAGGTGCATGTGCCTTTGTGTACAAACTTCCAGGAGAAGAATGGAGAGAAGGGATTGTGGTGTGGCCATCACCCTTAAGGGGTGATTTCTCATCCCCCTCCCTCTTTCTGTCACTCTCCAGCAAGCACTCTCACTATGTCAAAAACCTAGGGGGGGGGAAAGAATTTTACATAAGTTCAAATTCAGAATTGAGTTGGACAGTGATTTCCCTTAGGCAGTTTGGAGTACTGGTGAATGGTAGCATTTCATTTGGAATAAAGTAAGTATTATGAAGTTACAAAATTATACTGTACCGATAGGAATCTCACCTGAAAGAATACCCCTATAGCCTGAATACTGTGTTAGTACTTCAGAGCAGTGGAAGAAGAGCCTGAGAAAGGAAAAAATTTAGTTTACCTAAAGTATTGATCTTCCTAGAGTGGACAAAATTTGAATAATCCTACCTTCTACTGAAGGCCTGGATGTTGCTCTGAGGTTTGGACCAACTTCCAGAAGGGATAGAGAGTTTGACTGACATGAGCAGGCAAAGCCCTAATAATGTTACTTATTGGAGAAAGCTTAGAGTGTGGCCTGGCATGAAGTTATAACCTGTTGTCTACACTGTTCTGTAAACAGACTCCATTCTTTCAATCTGTAGTTATCATTTCCTGTGTCTGAGCTTACTTCAACCAGATCTGTCACCAAATTTGGCAAGCATAGAAAAGCGGATGCACCGTCTTGATAGGTTTTCCTAGTAGTTCAGGAAGGGTTTGCCAAAGTATTTCTGCCTTATAAGAAAAATAGAAATAAATTAGATTTGAGATGTGTCTTCCTCAGAGTCTGGTTATTTGTAGATACTAGACATTCTGACATTTGGCTAGTGTTACCTGTTTTTTTACCAAATTTCAATCAAATGAACCATTTTTTTACTTTCAAATTTTTTTGTGTGACATTGAGATTAACACAAACATGACTTTCAATACCTTTCCTATCCCTCAACAAAATTTGTGACTTATGTAGTTTCAAAGAGTTTTCCACTTAATAACAGCAATATCTTATTAAGATAATAAATTCTGCAGAAAATTTGTAAGAGCTTTTTTATTTCTTCTGTTCTTTAAAGGTATTTTTGCTGTAGGACACACACACTCACCAGAAAGAATTCCCCTATCCCCCCAACTTTGGAGGATGGCCAATTCTGTAATCCTTTCTCCTCCTCTCTCCTATGATTTTGGGTATACACGCATATTCACTCACTCACTTATGTGCCTGGCATGGTTTTCATGGCACTGGGTCTGGGACTTAAACCACATACTCAGCCATGTGTGGGATCTACTACCTTAACCACAGTGCTTCCCACTGACCCATAAGAGCCTATTTTACATTATGTAAAATAGGAAAATTAGATTATATAACACTTTTAGTTTAATTTTAAAAATGTAAATGTAATGTACTACTCTTATATGAGAAACAAATCCTTACATTTTGTTTATTAAATAAAACATTTTTCTTTGTGTGTAGGAGTTTTTTCCCTTAGTACACATATGCATGTCAGAGAGAGACCAAGACAGTGAGAGGGAAAGTAAGAAATCTCTCCCTAGGGAGGATGGTCACACCACAGTCCCTTCTTTCTCCTTCTGAGATCTTGGGCATGCATGTACATATACAGTGTGAGACACCATGCCTGGTACTAGAACTGTGGTCAGCCGTGTGATAGTCCAGTGACAAAACTGCTGGGCCATCTGCTATTTTTTTTTTTTTTAGTACAGAGACAGGATGTAAAAGTCTTAAAAGTTCATCTACTAATGTACACAAAATTGCTCTGTAGTTTTTTTCAAAGGTTTTACACATCACTGTGAACTTCTATTGATTGTATCTGACATGTCTTTAAGACTTTCTGCCTCACATAAAATTGTTAAAAACATTGCTGGGGCTTAAATGTATTGTTTAGCATTTTCACTGTAAGGAACAAACTAAGTATTCTAAAGACTAGCCAATTTATTTGCTCAGGGGTCCTTGGATCTACATTTTGGGTTTGGTTCAGCTGGTAGTTTCTATTATGACTGACTGGATGGCAAGTGAGGCTTTAGCGATGTGGTGCCTCAAGAGTCTGATTTGTTTCAGATGACTTCACTCTTCTGTCTAGTGGTGTGTGCTGACTCTTGGTGAGGTCCATGCAGCTACCAGTTTAGCTCCAGGATTTTTCAAAAATGACTCTGCTAAGAAGTGAAGCACTGTTGTGTGCAGGTGGTGTGGTGGTTAAGTCACTGGATTCCCACATGGGCTAACTCTGGTATGAGTCTTGGACCTGGCACCTTGAAAATCATACTGGGCATGTATCCAAAATCCTGAGAGGAGACTAGAAAAGAAGGGATTGTGGTGTGGCTATTCACCATTTCTCCCTTTCCTTCTTTCTGTCTCTCTCCAGTGAGCATATACGCCCTATGGTAAAAGCAATAAAGAAAGAATGGAAGCACTAGTGGGCAAAAACTTTCCAGACTTAGGTTTCTATAACATTTTCTCTTTTATGGTTTATTTTATTCATGATAGAACATGCATGTCCACTCAAGATTGAGAGAAAGAGAGAAGCACATACAGGAATTCATTGCCGTGTTTCTCCAGCTCTCTAACTCATCAGGATCTTAGTCATGTGCACTTATTCACAGGCTTGATTTTATTCTGACCTGGGGACCCAAAATCATGGGTAACCATATGCCTTCCAAGACTGAAGTTACATTTGTTATTGACTCCGAGCTGGACATGCGTTACGATTTTTTTCCCATCAATTTTTGCTACAGGGCATATGTGCTTGCTAGAGAAAGAGAAAAGAAGAAAGACAGAAGGAAGGAAGGAAGAAAGAAAGAAAGGAGCAATCTCAAACCAGAAATATGGCCATGCCTCAGTTTCTTCATTCTCTCCTCAGGATTTTGGACACATCTGAACTAGTGCCTGGCCTGCTTTTTAAGTTGTTGGGTCTGTGACTTTAACCATGTTTGGCTATGTGGGATCCAGCTGCATTAACCCTCATGTCATGGGGTGGCCTAATAATTTCCATTTCAATATGACTTATTTTATGGATTTTGATTATATTTTTGTTTCTTGATCTTTGTTTTTGATCGCTGTTTTATAGTTTTATAATATTTAGGTTTTTTGTTTGTTTGTGTGTTTTTTTGAGAGGTTTTTGCTATAGGGAGTGTGCTCGCCAGAAAGAGAGAGACAGAGAGACAGAAAGTGAGAAATCACCCCCAGTGGGGATGGCCATACTGCAATCCCTTCAACTCCATTCTTCTCTTGGGATCTTGGGCACACATGCACATGCACCTGGCATGGGTTTAAGGCACAGGTCCGGGACTCAAACTGCGATGGACTACATGGGAGTTCAGCGACATAGCCATTACGCTAACTGCTGGTCCTAATATTTGTTATTGTCAGTTACTCCAGTGCTTTAATTCAGAAATTGTCTAATTATATATGTATTTATATTTGACATACTAGATAAATTTTAGAATTTTTGAACTCCCTTTTTCCATGAAAACATACTGAAATTTTGATGGACTATTTCTGTCAGTGACAGCACTTCATTTTGATGAATTTTGAAAAAGTGGTATCTTTGTAAAGGTGAGTTTTTCTTCATGTACATATATGTAACCACATTTTTCAGGTCTATAATTTTTTTTCTCATATCTTCTACACATTTGTTTCTAAAAACTTGTATACATGTATATTACACAAATATCATCTTCATATAACTTATATTTTATGCTATTTTTAAAATTGGACCTATAAGAACTAAAATAAGATTTACTCCTAGGAACCACTTTCCCTA
>NW_006160169.1:54180-55792 GCF_000334495.1 Tupaia belangeri chinensis
TTTTTTTTCTTGAGAGAGATTTTTGCCATAGGGTATGTATACTCACTGGAAAGACAGACAGACAGAAAGTGAGAACTCACCACCCCGGGGGTGGGGATGACTATGCCACAGCCCCTCCTCCTCCATTCTCTTAGGACCTTGGGCACACATGTACACGCATCTTGTGTGAGTTTTAAGTCACTGGATCTGGGGTCAACTATGTGTAAGTCCAGTGATGTATCCATTATGACATCTGCTGGTCCCATTCCCTGAATTTATTTTAGAGAACTAACATTTGGCATTGCTGATTCTCTCTCTCTTATGTTTATTTTATTTTCTTTGACTGCTTCTTATAACTTTCTCTTTTCCAATCATCTTTTAGTAAATTTCCCATATCTAAACTATTAAGATTGATTAGCTAATGAATTCTTAGTCTTCAATCTTAGTATTTTTGCTTTATGTATTTATTTATTAAGTTTTGCTATGGGGCATATCTTTTCACTAGAGACAAAAAGAGGAGAAAGAGTGGAGCCAGCAGATGGCATGATAATTAAGACACTGGTTGTTAATTTAAGCTGGTTTTAATTTTTCCTCTTTAATATGTGTGTTGAAATCTTTTATTTACTTATTTTATATTTAAATACAGCAGATCTTCACAGCACACAAAATGAATTTCCCCAGCATGAATACACTGTTGATTAGTCCACTCCAACATACTACTGTAAACATTATCATCAACAGATATTTTTTTATTTTTGTGTACCTAAAGTGTATTTTTAAATTTTGATTTCTACCTTCCTGTTCCCCATTGCCCATCTTCTTCCCATGCTATCTCTGGTATCCACAGTTGCTCTCCATGCCTTTATACATTTCAATCTCTCAGTTTCTGCCCTAGAGCACAAACATTCAGTATCTAGTAAGTGGGACATCTAATGCCTCACTTTCATAGTCTTTGTTTGCTTAACATTCAACATTCAATGTTTGTCTATTTTCTATCAAATGCCAGGGTCTCATTTATTTTTTATTGGCTGAGTAGTATTCCATGCATATATGTGCCACACTTTTTCAACCCATTTATCTGTTCTTAGACATTTAGGTTGATACCATGTCTTAATAATAGTAATTAAGGCTGCCAAAACCATAGATGTGCAAATGTTTTTCCAACTGAGTGTATTTCTGTCCTTTGGGACAGACACCCAGGAATAGAATTGCAAAATGATATGGTAGTGCTATTGTAGGTTTTTGAGGAACCTCCATATTGTTCTGCACAGTGCCCGAACTAATTTACTTTTCCACCAGCCAATTAGGGGAGTTCCCTTTCCACTGCAGCCTCACCAGCACTTATCATTTTTATTTTTCTTAGCCGTTCTGACTGGGGTTAGGTACTATCTCATTGTGGTTTTGACTTACATGTCCCTTATGAGAAGAGATGTTGAACATTTTTTCATATGCTTTTTTTTTAAATTTATTTATTAATTCACTTTACACTATCACAATACACAAATGAATTTTCCATCCAAAATACACTGTGCATTGTCTCAATCAAGTACATCCACATATATGTTCTCAGCAAATAATTTTCCAATTCTTACGTCCTGCATACCTTGCCCTTTGTCTTGCCATCCCTGATTCC
>NW_006160169.1:56804-59006 GCF_000334495.1 Tupaia belangeri chinensis
GACCCGCGGCCGGCCCGTGTGGGCCGGCGCAGAGGCCTGCTCCGCCCTTCATATGCTTTTTGACTGTTTGTGTGTCTTCCTTGAAGTATTTGTTTGCTCAGCTCATTTGCTTATCTTTTAATTTGATTTTTTTTTTTTTACTTTTTTTTTTTAAGTGATAAACTGCTTACATTCTCTATACTGGTTATCAGTCCCGTATCTGAGGCTTAGTTTGTAAATATGTTCTCTGTTCTGATGACTGTCTCTTTATTTATATTATTGTGTTTTTTGCTACATAGAAGTTTTTAACCTGATGTAATTCTGCTTGTCCATTTTCAGGATTATTGCCTGTACTCTGGGGATCTTATTTAAGAAGTCTTTGCCTACTGTGATGTCTCCAAGAAGTTCTCTTGTGTTTTATGCCAGTAGTTTTATAGTTTGAGGCTTTGTTTCAATCTTTGATCCATTTTGAGTTGATATTTGTTAATGGTGAGACATAGGGTTCCAGTTTCATTTTTCTGCCATTTTTCCTATGACACTTGCTGAAGAGACTTTCTTTTCCCTACTGACTTTTCCTACATCACTTGCTGAAGAAATTTTCTTTTCCCTACTGACTTTTCTTATGCCCTTTGTCAGAAATCAGTTTTGGGATGTTTTGGGATTAATTTTGTTCCATTGGTTTATATGCCTGTTATTGTGCAAGTACCATACTGTTTTGATTTCACGGCTCTGTAATATGTTTTGGGGTCAGAGAGTGAGATGTCTCCTACTTCATTCTTTTTGTGCAGTATTGCTTTGACAATGCAGGGCTTTTGATGATTCCAGTAAAATTTTATGATTATTAAAAAAAAAAGATTTTTTTTCTAATTCTGTGAAGAACATCTCTGGTAATTTGATCAAGACTGCATTTAATTTATAGATTAATTTTGGTAAAATAGTTTTTTTGATTATATTAATCCTTCCAATCCAGGGCATGGGATGTCATTTCACATTTTGCATCATTTTCAATTTCCCTTTTAGTTTTTCAATAATTTTTCTTTTAAAGGTCTTCTTTTAGTTTTATTTCTAAGTATCTTATGCTTTTTGTGGCTATCGTAAATGGGTTTTTTTTTTCAATTCTATAATACCTCAGTCTGTTCACAATTAGTACATAAAAATGCTATAGAATGTGGTATGTTGATTTTCTATCCTGCCACTTTACTGTATTTATTACTTTCAGAATTATTTTTGTGAATTACTTTGGATTTTTGTGTATATATCATGTCATCTATAAAAAGATAATTTTGCTGCTTCTTACTCTGTTTGAATACCTTTTACTTAATTCTCTTGTCTGACTGTATTGTCTAGGACTTGCAGCACTATATTGAAAAAGAAAGGAGAAAGTTGGCAGCCTTGTCTTATTCCAGTGTTTAGTGGAAAAGCTTTCATTTATTGCCCACTCAGTATGAAAACTCTTATAAGGGTTTTTCACATATTGCTTTTATTGTATTGAGAAGTATTTCTTCTATTCTGATTTTGCTGAGAGTCTTAATCATGAAGGGATGTTGTATTTTATCAGATGCTTTTTGTGTACCAGTTGATATGATCATATAGTTTATTTTTTTTTCTATTAATATGATATATTGCATTTTTTTGTTTTACATATGTGAATCTTTGCATCCATTGAATAAAGTCTACCTGGACATGGTGCATAATTTTTTAATTTGTCATTGGACACAGTTTGCTAGTAACTTGTTGAGAATTTTTGTGTCTATATTCAACAGGCATGTTTGTAGTTTTTTTGTTGTTATGTACTTGCCTATTCAGGGATGAGGGTGATGAAAGCTTCATAGAATGAGTTTGGGAGAGTTGATTCCTTTTGGGTGTTTAGAAATAGTACACTGAGAGTTAGCTCTTCTTTAAAAATTCTGTAGAATTCAGAAGTGAAGCCATCAAGAACTGGGCTATTATATGTTGGGAGACTATTTATTACTGATTCTATCACATTCTTTCTTATTGGTCTCTTTAGGCTTTCCATGTCCTTTTGATTCAGTCTTGGTAAATTATATGTGTCCAGAAATTTGTCCATTATTTTCATTTATTTATTTACTTAAGTTTTGTTCATTTCATCCATGTTTTCTTGTTTATTTTTGTATAGTCACTCATAGTATTTTTTTTATAGAGACCATAGATTTGTTTGTTTTTAACACCAATCATGCCATGAATTCATAGGGAATAGATTCC
>NW_006160169.1:59054-67081 GCF_000334495.1 Tupaia belangeri chinensis
TTCTTTCTTTTTCTGGTCATTTTTCTTCACATGTTTTAGGAAGCTATCTCTGCTCTTAGAATGCTTAATATGCTCAATATGCACATTAATTCTCTTGGCAAGAATCTTGCCCTTAACTTGTTTGTGCACAA
Organism: Tupaia belangeri chinensis; assembly: GCF_000334495.1. Taxonomy (NCBI): domain Eukaryota; kingdom Metazoa; phylum Chordata; class Mammalia; order Scandentia; family Tupaiidae; genus Tupaia; species Tupaia belangeri. The sequence goes on from NW_006160169.1 coordinate 59,186, forward strand.
CAATGCCAACAGCATGCTGGGTAACATTGTATACTCTTCCAGTTTTGCCATGGTCATATTTGTGAGGCATTCCTTTTTGAACAGTACCATTCCCTTAATGTCTATAATATCACCTTTCTTGTAGATTCACATGTATGTTGCCAAAGGGATAACTCCATGTTTTCTAGAAGGCCTTGAGAACTTATATCAGGTGCTTCTCCTCTTTCCCTTTGTGTTCATTATTTTGGTTAATTACTGGAAGATGGCAGTTCTGGCCAAAAGGCCCTCATAATAGTTTTTCATGATCTTTTGTGTTAAGTCATCAGAAAAGTCATGACATATTTTTTCATGTTTTTGTATGCAAACATGTGTCACAACTTTTCCAACAACCGATTATTTCTGTTATGCTTGTTTTAATATTGCCCATTTTACTGTTAATTTGATTTACCTGGTTCTTTTTTCTGTTCTTCTTGATTAATCTAGTTAACTGTATGTCAATATTTTTTATCTTCTTGATGAACCTATGTTGGTTTCATTTACTTTCTGCATTGTTTTTTTCCTGTGTTATTTATTTCTGCTTGAATCTTTATTGTTTCTTTTCTCTTGTCATTTTTTTGGGGGGCTTACTTGTTGTGGTTTTTCCAGTTCTCTGAGATGTGTCATTAGTTGTCTATTTGCCCCTTTTGATTTTTTTCTTGTGAGCACTAATTACTATGAAATTACTTCTTATGACTGCTTTCACAGTGTCCCTTAGGGTATGAAAACTCTTGTGTTCATTATCATGAGTCTGAATACATTTCTTTTTCAGTCTTAATTTCTTCAGTGGATGTGACATCATTAAATAGCAGGTTATTTAGTTTTTATGTTTGTGTATTTTCAAGGATTTTTCTCTGAAGTTAATCTCAAGTTTGTTTTCATTGTGGTCATAGACATTGCTGGATATAGTTTCTGTACCTTTTCATTGTTTTGTGTCCTATCATGTGGTCCAGCTTCAAAAATGTTCCATATGGGGGTCTGAAAATTGTGTATTTTGTGGTTATTGGGCTATAGATGTCTGTCAAACCCATACAATTTATGGTATTGTTTAGATCTTGTATCTCTTTGCTTATTTTTTGTCTAGATGATCTGTTCAAAGGAGACAGTGGGATGTTGAGATCCCCATTGATTAGCATCTTGCTGTCCATCTCTCCCTTTAGATCTAGCAGGCTTTCTTTCATGTATTTGAGCACTCCAGTGTTGAGTGCATAGATACTTATAAGTACTATATTTTCTTGATGAATAATACTTTTAATACTACACAGTGCCTTTTTAAAAAAAGAATTATTTATTTAATTTGGTTTATTATTATTATTATTATTTTTAATTTGATACAGGGCATCTGTGCTCACTAGAGAGTGTGAAAGAGAGAGAGAGAAGTGAGAAAGCAAGCCACCAGGTCTGGGACTCAAACCATGATCAGCCTTGTAGATATCTAGTACCTTAACCGCCATGCCTAGTTTCTTTCTTTAACTGTTCTTATGGTTTTTGTCATAAAGTCTATTATGTCTGATATCAGTATCATGACTCTAGCCCTTTTTAAATTTCCATTTGATGTAACATCTTTTTCCAGCCCTCTACTTTTAGTCTATGTGTATCTTTATCCATGATGTGTGTTTATGTTTATTGTAAGCAGCATATAGAGGACTTTTTTTTTTTTCCTTAAATCACTTCAGCCAATCTGTGTCTTTTAATTAGAGCATTTAATCCACTAACATTCTACACAGTTATTGATATTTAGTGACTTATCACTGCCATTTTGTTAGCCATCTTCCAGTTTCCTTTTGTTCTCTTATTTATGTCTTTTTAGTTTTCCTGATATAGTACACCCTTTAATACTTTGTGAACATCTGGTCTAATGTTGATAATTTATTTTTCAGGATTTTTTTTTTTGTTGTTGTTAATCTGGGAATGATATTTTTGTGTTCTTCTAATTTGAAGGATAATCTCACAGGGCTTAGTATTGGTTGAAATGGTCTTTCTTTCAGTGTTTTGACTATGTCTTCCTGCTCTTTTCTTGTTTGTATTGTTTCAGTTGAGAGGTCTGATGTTAGCCTAGTAGGATAACAATTTGTAAATAACTATACATTTTCTCTCTTGCCATTTTTAGAACATTGTTTTCAATTTTGATCATTCTGGCTGTGATGTACCATTGTGAGAATCTTCTTAGGTTTATTCCATTTGGGGTCCTTTGTATTTGTTGGGTCTGATGTCTGAATGTTTCTCTAGGTTTGGAAAGCTTTCTTCACGTATTTCATGAAATAGGTTTTTGATGCTATAGTCATATTCTTCACTTTCTTGAATAACAATTATTCAGATACTTGTGTGTTTAATGGTGTCTAGTATTTCTGGTATGTCATCATTTTGAGGGGTTATTTGTGAGAAACTCAGGGCTCGAAGGTAGGCTGTCATGAAGAATTGAGGCAAGAGATGAGGAAAAGTTAAAAGAAGGGGCTAAAGCTTTCTTGGAGCAGAAGGAAAACTATGCCAAAGCAGAACCCATTTATTCTAAGTTAAATAAGTAGTGAGTTTAGCTATAGAGAACAGTATACAATATACATGACATTCTTTGTAGGCTGTATTCCTGGTACAAGATAGATAGCTATTATTAACTTAGTAGTTAGACAGTATTTAGGCTGTGGAATGTCACCAAATAATCTTGAGACTCAGCTCATGCCAGGAGCTATCTGTTTGGCCATGGAGCCCCTTTGGCTTTCTGTCTAGGAATGGGGTTGCATTCCACTCCCTTGTGCATTCTCTCCTTCTAGCTTAATTCTCAGGCATGGGCTGGTTTTTGTCCCCAATAGTTATTTTTTCATTCTTTTTGGTGGTTTTGTTTAAGTCAATGGCTTTGTCTTCCAGATCAGAAGTTCTATCTTCTGCATGATCTAATCTGCTATTAATACTTTCAAGAGAGGTTTTTTATTTTTTGTGTTACAGTCTTTATATCTAGGAGTTCTGTTTAATTCTTTTGTATGGTGTTTGTCGCTTTATGGAATTCTTTTTCAGGTCTTGGAATGATTTCTTCATCTGGAGATAGTTGTCTGTTTTCTCTTTCATCTCATTCAATTTTGTCACTTTGAACATTCTATATTCTTTTTCTGATATTTCTGTGAGTTCTTTTGTACTCTTTTATTGAGGAGGACTTTTTCTGTTCCCTTGAGGGAGAGATACTTTATTTTTTCTTCATATTGATTCTGTAGTGTTAGTGGGGAAGATGAACTCTTTTTCTCAGGTGTGTTTTTAGGAGATGGCCTTTTCTATCAATCCAAGAAAGGTAAATGTAGCCAGCTTTAGATGTTGGTTTCTATCCCAGTCTCTCAGAATTAGTTGCATTTGTAAAAGGCAATAGCAAGAAATCTGAGATGCTTTGTACTTCTCTCTCTGACTCTCTCTCTCTCTCCAGCTGGTTCCTGAACTGTGGGGGCTTAAGGCAGAGGGGAGCAAGGAGTAGGAGTCCAAAGAACACCTGTGCAGGCAAAACCAACTACAAGAAGCCTGGGATGAACATTTCTTTGGAGCTCACTATCTTGCTGCTGCTGGTTTCTGCAGGATGGTGGCTTATGGAGAAGGAATGCAGGAGCGAGGGTCCAAAGCACATGAGCATGTGCCACAGGCAGCAGCAAAAAGTCTGAGATACTCAGTCTTGGTCTTTTTCTCTCTCTCACACATACACACTGGCTTCTGCACTATGGGAACTAAAGGCAAAGGGGAGCAGGGCCATGGGGGTCCAAAAACACCTCTGTAGCCAAAAGTCAACAGCAAGAACTATGGCACGTGCACTTCTGAGCTCACTCTTGCTTCTGCTGCCTCCTGCAGTATGAGACATACTGCGGAGGGATGCAGGCAGAGGGGCGAAGTTCAGAGCACACCTCTGCCATCAAAGTCAGCAGCAAGATGTGCTCCTGTTTACTCTCTCTCTCCTTACTGCTGGTTCCTGCCCAGGGGTTGGCTTATGGTGGAAGGGCTCCAGTGCTGGGGGTGGTGGGAGGTAAAGTCCCAAAGCACACATGCGCCAGCAAAAGGCAGCAGCAAGAAGTTTGAGACATGTGATACTTCTGTTCACTCTTGTGTACTGTTTTGCTGCCAGTGGCTCCTGCACCATGGGGGCTTTTGGCAGGAGGATTTGTGGATAGGAGGGTCCAAAGCATACCTGTGGCCACACACACATATGTGCTTGGCATATGCTTTAACGGGACTGGAACCATGGTTGACTACATGGGAGTCCAGTAATGTAACCATTATGTCATCTGCTGGTCCCCAGTGTTTTTGTTTGTTTGATTTGTTTTTTGGGATTTTTTTTTTTAGAATTTTTAGTATAAAGTACATGTGCTCACCAGAAAGACAAAGACAGAGAGACGGAAAGTGTGAAATCACCCCCTAGGGCAAATTGCCATGCGACAATGCCTTCATTCTCTTTTGATTTTGGATATGCACAAACAGGTTCCCATCGTGAGTTTAAGCCACTGGGTTTGAGACTTGAACCTCGGTCAACAACACGAGAGTTCAGCAAACTAACCATTTCATCATCTGCTGGTTGCCGTAGTAACACTTTTACTGCTATTTTAACATTTTACTAAGTCTTTCATTTCTATCAGTGAATAAATTTGTGATTGCTCATTCAGTAAGGTCTTTTTAGCCCCTTTTCATGTGTAAGTGACTGTTCTCCCACAGGGGAATCTTGGAATAAGCAGCATCATTTCTCTGACCTACTTCCTTCACCTTCTCTTCCAGCTATAATTTTAGAAACCTCTGTATTTGTCCAGGATTAAGAAAATGAATTCATTTTTGGTAAGTTGTTTACTGATTTCCCCAAGTGTTTTCCATTGTGTTTAGGAATTTTGTGAGGGTTTGTAAATTAAAATGGAAGAGTAAAATTAAATAAAATTCAGCATGAGAAATGCATACAAAAGCAAGATAAAATTGACAGGGTGAAATAGGCAGGTTATAAGGCCTTTAGAGCCCTGTGAGATGAGTATAAATTGGTCTCTAGCTTTCTTATACCATGGGAAAAACACATTTATTACATGGTTTGAATTGACTCTAAGGGGCAAGCATGCTAAATTCTCAAGGGATATGAATCATGCGATAGTCATTATTGGTCACATAGATGACATGGTAGACAGTGTTTTATACCTAACCTGGAAATGCACACTCAGTGTTCTGCAGTGATCACTGTTACTGATTGCTAAAACACAAACCAGTCAGTAGCTTTTTCTCTCAGCTAGTGTGTATGTGCTGATTATGCCACAAACTGTCCAAAGTTATATTTCCTGACCAATATAGTAATGCACTGCATAGCAGCATTTCAGTGATGCGTTGTATGTATTAATGTGGCCCAAGAAGATTATAATGAAGCCCCCAAATCTCTGTAACCTAGCGTGGTTAAAGCTGTTATAACCTTGTAAAGTAACACATTACCCACATGTTTGTGGTAATGCTGGTGAAAATAAACCTACTGTGCTACCAGTTGCATGTAAGTATATACATACAATTATAATCAGTAAATATGTATACTTATAAAGATAAATATAAGTAAATAATTATACATATATTTCCATTTTGGAATCATTCCTAGTTTACAAGTAATCATTGTACACCTTTGTGAAATACAGTCTTTTTAAAATAATTTTTTTTATTTATCTATTTATTTGTTGTCACTTTTGAGCCACCTGGTTCGGGGTGAACCACAATCAGCGATGTTGGAATCCAGAACTTAGCCACCACTGCTGTATTATGGTTTTTTATATCACAGTATCATTGTCTCTCTATTCTCTTTTTTGTTTTCTTTGCTGTTCAGAAACATCTTATGTAATCAAGTTTCTCTATTTTTGATGTTTTTTTTCCATGTATCATGGGTCTTATTTTAGTAGTCTTTACCCACTCGAACATGTTGTTCTTGTATATTTTCCTTAACAGGTTTCTAGATTTGTGCATTATATTGAAGTCTTTAATTCACTTTGAGGTAATTGTAACTGGTGAGAGATGATTTAGTTTTACTCGAATGTTGGTGGATATTGAGTTCTCCCAGAACCATTTATTGAAAACTCTTTTTCCACAGGCTTTATCTGTGGCCTTTGTCAAAAATCAGTTGGCTGTACGTTAAGTTTTTTTCTGTTTATTCTATTCATTTGGCCTGTCATATGTCTGTGTTTGTGCCAATACCATGTTGTTTTAGTGATTAAGGATTTACAATACATTTAGGAGTCAGGTAGTAAGGTACCTCCAACTTTATTCCTTTTGTACAGAATTGGTCTGATTATGTAGGTCTTTTGTGATTATTCATAAATTTTATAATTATTTCTGTGTAGAATATTGCTGGGGTTTTTTGGTAAGAATTGGAACGAATTTGTAGATAACTGGTGTAGTATTGGCTTAACACCTATATTGATTCTTCAAATTCATGAAAAAAGCTGTCTTCCTGGTTTTGTATATTTTTCAAGTAACTTGTTCAGCTTTATTTATTTATTTATTTATTTTGGTAGAGGTTTTTTCCTATAGGGTGCATGTGCTCACCAGAAAGACAGAGACAGAGAGACAAAAAGCAAGAAATCACCCCCTGGGGGGATGGCCACGCCACAATCCCTTCTCCTCCATTCTCCTCTCAGGATCTTGGGTATGCACGCACATGTGTCCAGCATGTGTTTAAGCCACTGGGTCAGGGACTCAAACCTCAGTCGACTACATGGGAGTCCAGCGACATTGACATTACAATAACTGCTGATCCCACTTGTTCAGCTTTTATAATTATTTTTATAGAGGTCTTTCACTTTCTGGGTGAGATTTTTTCCAAATAGTTTTTGTGGTTATTGTGAATGGGATTGCCTTCTTTATTTTTTTTTCTCAGTTTATGCATGATTACTGTAGAAAAATGCTACAGATATTTTTAATTACCCAAGGACTTGCGTGATTGTTAGGGAGAGTGATAGAGAGATGGAGATTCAAGAAGAGAGAAAGTGCCTCAAAATGAAACATATAATGGCCATTATGAGCTATAAACCTACCTGGGATCTATCCTCTGGACTAAACTGTCATAGCCAGGATGCTCAGGGGATGCTGCACTCTCTTTCCTCCAATTCTCCTTTCCATCAGGATTTTGTACACATGCACACATACACACACTCAATGTGTTCCCCAAACCCACAGGGCCCTAGACTCAAACCACAGGTGATTATGTGGGATCTGGCTCCCTACACATAGTATTTAAGCCCTGTGCTATGGAGATAGCCTACTGCAGGTTTTTGTATGCTGGGTTTGTATCTTGCAACTTTACTGCATTTGTTTATTTCATCTAAGAGTTATCTGGTGGATTCTTCAGGTTTTCCCACATATTGGGTTGTTTAAAAAAAAGTGGAAAAATGCATCATGACTTTTCTGATGAACCATTCAAGTCCACCACAAATAGGGACAATTTAATTTTTTCTTTTTTAATTTATATGCCATTATTTTGTTCTTTCATCTGACTGTATTAGCTAGTACTTACAATATCTATTTTGAATGGGAGAGAAAAAAGTGGATGTCTCTGTCTTGTTCTAGTTTGAAGTTGAAAATGTTTCCAGTTTTTCCTGTTCAATATTATGTTAGCTGTAGGAATGTCACATATGGCCTTTATTTGGTTGTGAAATGTGTTTTCTATGCCTATTTTATTGATTCTTAATCATAAAGGACTATTATATTTTATCAAATGTTTTTATGTGTCAATATGATCATAGAATTTTTGTCATTTCTTCTCTTAATGTGATTTATTACATTTTTAAAATATATATTGAATTATCCTTGTATTCCAGGAATAAATCCTACCTAGTCATAATGTATAATATTTTTAAAATGTTGTTGGATTGGTTTCAGTCATGACATATGGCCCTATATTAAGCTTTCATA
>NW_006160169.1:67416-68513 GCF_000334495.1 Tupaia belangeri chinensis
GAGGAGGACATCTTAGCTTTTGACAGCGCAGGCAGCCATTACTCCTCTAGTTCTCAACGTGCATTCTTGAACGTTTCTGAAAACCCTTTTTATAAAATTTATTTTACTACCAACAATCCTCATTTATAACATTTATACATCTCCTTCAAGTCCATAAATTTATTTCTGAAATATGGGTCACATTTCATTTGATTGAATATGAATTTTAAATTCTACCTTGGATATTGTAAATTATACTGGTTGTTTTTTTTTTTTTTTTTTTTTTTTTTTTTTTTTTTGTGTTTTGCTGTAGGGCACATGCACTCGCCAGACAGACAGAGAGACAGAAAGAAAGTGAGAAATCACCCACCAGGGAAGATGGCCACACCACAGTCCCTTCTCCTCCTTTCTCCTCTTGGGATCTTGGGCATGCATGCACACGCACCTGGCGTGAGTTTAAGCCACTGGGTCCGGGATGCAAACTGTGGTCAACTACGTGGGAGTCCAGCGACATAGCCATTATGCTAACTGCTGGTCCCTATTTTAAATTATACTTAATGGAGCTTCTGAATACTGTTACATATCTCAAAAGATCAATTTTTATTCTACGTTTTGGTCAACTGGCTAGATTCAAGTTCCAGATTTTATATCCCTTGCAGGGATGAGGAGCTGATTTTCAGTTTCTTTCAGTTTCTAATAGCTGCTGTTTAGTAGGTCCCTCTGAGTTTTGTAAATGTGTATTTAGTAGTTCACCAGCAATTTTGATGAGTTTTATATGGAAATCCAGAGGATTATAGTCTTTGACTTCCTCTTTTCTAGGACTTATGTCCTTCTCCCCAAATTTCCCGTTCTCTGTTCAGCCGTGAACATGAGTTTTTTGGTTTTGTTTTGTTTTGTTTTTATTTTGTTTGTTTGTTTGTTTTTGCTTTACTTTTTTTATTAATTTATTTTTTAACATTAATATGCTATACATCATTACAGTATACAAAATGAATTTTCCATCCAAAATACACTGTCTGTTGGCTCAATCAAGCATATCAACATACCTGTTATCAACAATTTTCCATTTCTCATGTCTTGTATATTTTGCTTTTTTTTTTTCTTTTTTTTTCCATCCT
>NW_006160169.1:68600-69075 GCF_000334495.1 Tupaia belangeri chinensis
CCCCCCTTCCATTTAATTGATTTGCTAATGAATTTAATTTGTCTAAATATTTGCAATAGCAAGCACAGCTGATATATACATACACAAGAACCCATGTCTGACTTTAGGCATAAACCTCAGTGAGTAGAATAAACATACTATAAAATAGTACCTAGCTGGGGCTATATAGCTTACTGTGGTCATCAAATACACAGTTTTTTCTTTAAATTTTGGTAACAGTTTTAGTATTTTTTTCTCTGAAAAATTTTTTTTAATTTACATTCATTCCCTGAGCATCATCACAACACACTAAATGTGGTTTCCCCGCTAGAGTAAACTGCGTAGTGGCTTAATCATGCATGTTATCATCCATAAAATTCCATTACTACTTTCATATATATATATGTTTTTTACCCCATGTCTGACCCTCTGCCCTATTCCACTCTCTTATTACACTATTTCTGCTGTCTACAGTTGTCTTCAATTCCTTTTCCCC
>NW_006160169.1:70221-82854 GCF_000334495.1 Tupaia belangeri chinensis
GCATATTATTCTCAAATTTTTGGGCCATTTTCTCGGTCTTCATGGTGGATTTTTCTAGGCCAGCAATTTTCTCTTCTATATTTGAGATTATTTTTTCTGTATGATCTAGTCTCCTTTTAATACTTTCAAGGGAAATTTTAACTTTTTGTATTATAGCCTTCATCTCTAACAGTTCCATCTGATTCTTTTGTAAAGTGTGAAATTCCTCTTTTAGATCTTGCATGAATTTCCTCACCTCCTGGAGCTCTTCAACTCCTTTCTCCTTCCTCTTCAGCAGTTCCTTATCTCTCTTCTCTTCCATCTCTGTAAGCTTTGCCATTATGAATGTTCTGAATTCTTTATCAGACATTTCCACGATTTCCATTGAATTGTGTGTGGATGAAGACGAGCTATTCTTTTCCCTTGTAGGAGAGGTATTTTCCTGCTTCCCCATATTTCTTGTGGTCCTGCAGCAATTTCTAGTCATCTGGTAGATGGTCAGTTTCTTCCCAAACTTGCAAGTTCAATCTGAGGGTAGAGGAGTGTGCAGAAAAAGAAACAGAGGGAAACAATACCAACAACAGCAAAAAAACAAAAACAAAAAGACAAGAGACAAAAAAAGAAGAGAAAATCTTTTAAATAAATCTAAAACAAAAATAGTTAATATTCAAAAAATTTCAATAAAACTCAAAAGTTAGAAAACCGTGCAGCGAGAGAGAGAGAGAGAGAGAGAGGACAGAGACAGAGGTAGAGAAAGACAGATACAGAGACAGGAGACTTGAAAGGGGTCTTCCTACCACGCAAGTTTTGTATGCTGGCGGCCCAGTTATCAGTGGAACATCTTCCTTTCTCCCAAAATGGCTAGATCGCAGGAGCCATGGAGCTGTCTGTCTCTTGAAGAAGGCCTGTTCTGTTCCCTTCTGCCTCTCCGTGAAAGTTTTGTATGCTGGAGGCCCAGTTATCAGTGGGACATCTTCCTTTCTCCCAAAATGGCTAGATCGCAGGAGCCATGGAGCTGTCTGTCTCTTGAAGAAGGCCTGTTCTGTTCCCTTCTGCCTCTCCGTGAAAGTTTTGTATGCTGGAGGCCCAGTTATCAGTGGGACATCTTCCTTTCTCCCAAAATGGCTAGATCGCAGGAGCCATGGAGCTGTCTGTCTCTTGAAGAAGGCCTGTTCTGTTCCCTTCTGCCTCTCCGTGAAAGTTTTGTATGCTGGAGGCCCAGTTATCAGTGGGACATCTTCCTTTCTCCCAAAATGGCTAGATCGCAGGAGCCATGGAGCTGTCTGTCTCTTGAAGAAGGCCTGTTCTGTTCCCTTCTGCCTCTCCGTGAAAGTTTTGTATGCTGGAGGCCCAGTTATCAGTGGGACATCTTCCTTTCTCCCAAAATGGCTAGATCGCAGGAGCCATGGTGCTGTCTTAACATTAGTTTTTGATAAGCTGAGCCAGTAAAGGTACAGCTTTTACTTCCTTGATCTATATGCAAACTGGAGAGTTCTCTGTGGTAAAATGCCAAAAATTTACAGTGTTTGTCCTTTAAGAATCTCTAAATCCACTTTTTTCCTTCTTTTAACTATTCTCCACTGTCTCAGATAGTTCCATTCTACATTTCCAAGTAACACACACACACGTGTGTATATGCATATGTTTATGTATGTACATGTGTATTTCTTTTTCATGAGTTTTCTTTTGTCTAAGCCCTTTACCATTATTTCATGTGCATTGTTATTTTTAAGTGTTCATATAATAGCTCTTCTATTATTTAATTCCTTCAGTCTGTATTGTAGCTTTATTTTCTCTACTATGGACTGTTTCAAATTTTCTAAGCCTAGTATTTTTTTACTACATGAATGTAGTCTGTCTTCAATGAAAGACACTTATATACACATTAAGTAAAGGTGAAGTAAAGAGTACATTATAGATTTAATGTATTTTCTGCTAATTTATGGTTCATGAACTTTTTGTTACATTAAGTGTAACATTTTTGAAATGGTTGTTTTGTGTTTCACAATATTCACATTTGACTTTTTATGTAACTCCAAACATTTACATTACACCAGTTTGTGAATAAGAACTCTATAATAGTGTACTTGCACTTTTCTTAGTTTCTCTACCATGTCATCATGTATTTTACATCGTACATATTATAATCACAACATGTGATTTTTTCACTTTGACACACTCAGCTTTAACTACATGACTCGAGACCTATAATCATAAATTACATTGTAAGCATGAGTTATCCATATAGCCCATAGTCATAAGTTGCCTCAAACAGACATTGCCTTTTTTCAAAAAAGAATTACTTATTTAATTTTATTATCATTTTATTTTGCTCTAGGGCACTCACACTCATGGTGGGGGGAGTGAGAAAGCAAGCTACCAGTCTGAGCCTCCCTTCGAACTGTGGTCAGCTATGTGGGGATCCAGCACCTTTACCACATCACCACCTGCTGGCTCCAGCCAATATCTTTCTTAAAAGTTTGAAGAAAAAGCAATTTATATGGGTCCTCACTTATTTTTTTATTTCCAGTATTCTTGTTTGTATCTTGCCAGATCTTTATCTGTTTTAACATTTTCTAATAGGTGACAGTTTGGCTCCTATATGCCTTCTTGTAGTTGTCTTTGTATTGTGTATTGCTATATGATATTATGCTGTCTTTTAAGACCATGACTTTTATGACACCAGCTGTATATATGCATGTTAAGGTGATCTGATTCCCCAAATCACCTTAGGCCTTGTAATTTCTAGAGGCAATTATGAACCTAGGAAGTTTTTATAATCACTGTTAGGATACATTTTTATGCAAGAATCCACTAAAATCAGCCAGGGACAAGATGCACAAGATATGTTTTATGGGTCATTTGCTCAAGTTTCCAATTGTTTTCTCTCAGTATAATTCTGTTGATATTGCCTATTTCTCCCAACAGTAATGGGCAACAACACCCACAGGACATTGCAAACATGAGAATCTCATCCAAGCCTTTGTTCAGGGTTAGGAGGTATCTCATTGTAGTTTTGATTTGTGTCTCCCTTGTGGTAAGGGATGTTGAGCATTTTTCATGTTTTTTTACTTTTTGTTTTTGTCTTCCTTAGAGAGTTATCTGTTGAGCTTATTGGCCCATCTTTTAATTGGGCTGATCTTTTCCTTTTATTCAGGTGCACTGCTTGATTTCTTTGTATATTCTAGTTACTAGACCGCTATTTGAGGCATACTGTGCAAATCTATTTTCCCACTTCAAGGGTTGTCAGTTTACTCTAATTCTTTATTTTGCTGTGCAGAAGCTTTTGAAATAACATGTTCCCACTTGTTTATTTTTGGGCTTATTTCCTGTGTTTTGGGGATCTGACTGAATAAGTCCTTGCCTATGCCAGTGTCTTCATGGTTTCCCCTGCATCATTCACCAGTAGTTTTATAGTTTGAGGTCTTGGGTTTAGATCTTTGATCAAGTTTGAGTTGATTTTCATTTATGGTGAGAGATAGGAGTCCAGTTTTATCTTTCTGCAGGTGGATGCCCAGTTTTTCCAGCCCCATTTACTAAAGAGGTTTTCTTTTCTCCATTAGATTGATTGGTGCTTTTTGTTAGAAAAGAGTTGGCCCTATGTTTGGGGATTTACTTCTGGGGTTTATTCTGATTCCAATTGTCCAAATGTCTGTTTTTTGTGCCAATATCATGCTCTTTTGATGATCACAGCTTTGTAATACATTTTGGGGTCAGGAAGTTTATTTCTGGGGTCTCTATTCTGTCCCACTAGTCCACCTCTCTGTTTCTGTGCCAAAACCATGGTGTTTTGATTATTACAGCTTTATTGTATATTTTGGGGTAATGGAGGGAGATGCCTTTTACTCCACTCTTCTTGCAGAGAATTTCTTTGATAATACCATGTCTTTAATGATTCTAGACAAATTCTATGATTTTTTTTTTTAAAATCTGTGTAGAATATCTCTGGTAATTTGATAAGGGTTGCATTAAATTTGCAGATTAAATTGGGTAGGGTTGATATTTGATTATATCACATCTTCTAATCCAGAGACATGGGATTCTTTTTTTTTTTTCCGCTTTTTGTGTCATTTTAAATTTCTTTCTTCCTTCCTTTTTTTTTTTTTTTTGAGAGGTTTTTTTGCCATAGGGGGGGTGTGCTTACGGGTGTGTGCTTACCAGAAAGACAGAGAGACAGAAAGCGAGAAACCACCCCCCCTTGGGGATGGCCACGCCTCAATTCCTTCTCCTCCATTCTTCTCTTGAGAACTTGGAGTATGCAAGCATACATGCCCGGTGTGTGTTTAAGCCACTGTTTCCAGGACTCGAACTGTGATTGGCTACATGGGAGTTCAGTGACATAGCCATTATGCTAACTGCTGATCCCTTCAATTTCTTTTTAAAGTTTTCCGTAGTTTTTCTTGTAGAGGTCATTGACTTCTTTGGTTAGGTTTATTCCTAGGTATCTTAGGCTTCTTGCAGCTCTTGTAAGTGGGATAACTTTCTTCAGGTCTACCTCAGTGTGCTCCTTTTCATTTATAGAAATACTATATATATTTGCATGTTGATTTTGTATCCTGCCAGTTCATCATATTCATTTATCACTTCCAGGAGTTTTTTTTTTTTTTTCCTTCCCCTTTCCCTGTGTATGTAGATTCTTTTAGATTTTGTATGTATTTAATTATGTCATATGCAAATAGAGATCATTTCACTTCTTTTCCTATTTCAATGCCTTTTATTTTAGTTATTTATCTGATTCAATTGGCTTGGACTTCTAGTAATATATGAAAATGGAGTGGAGAAAGTGGGCAGCTTTGATTTGTTTCAGTTTTTAGGTGAAAACCTTAACCCTTTTCCCCATTCAGTGTGATGTTAGCTATCAGTTTTTCATATATGGCTTTTATTGTGTTGAGAAATGATGCATCTATGCCAGTGTTGTTGAGTTTATTAATCATGAAGGAATGTTGTGCTTTTTCAAATGCTTCTTCTGCATTGATTGTTACTGTCATATCTTTTTATCCCCTTTTTCTGTTAATATAGTGTATTACATTTATAATTTTGTGTATACACACAAAAATACATCCTTGTATTCCTGGAATAAAGCCTACCGGCTGTGGTGTGGTGTATAATATTTTTAACATGTCATTACATATAATTTCCTAGTGTCTTGTTTAGAAGTTTCACATTTATATTAATCAGAGATATTGGTCTGTAGATTTCCTTTTTTGTTACATCCTTTTCTCTTTTGGGGATGAGGGTGATAGAGATTTTATAAAATAAATTTGGGAGGATTTCTTCCTTTTTGTTCTTTAAAACTTATTTGAGTAGAATGGGGGTCATATCTTCTTTCAAAATTTTGTAGACTTCAGAAGTGAAACCATTGGGACCTGCACTTTTCTTTGTTGGGAGATTATTTATTACTGATTAAATTATTTTTCCATTAGTAATTCTATTTGAAACATATCCACACAGATTTACAGTGAGTGACAGTCCATGTTATCACTTATCTTTTGCAGTATTTCAGCACTTTACTTAACACCAATCTAAGCACTGGTATATAATTTTATAATTCTGACTTCTTAAATGTATGCTGTTATGATGTCTTTTTTCATTTCATTTGGTTATATACATTCCTGATCATCTGAATATTTATTTTCCTTACAAAAATATACCATCAGAATAAAGAGATTTTTGAGGTTGTGTCAGTGTTCAAGGTTTTTTTTTCCCCCCAGCTTTTCTTCAGTTGTCCTAAATATGATTAGCCTTATTTTATAAATACACATGACCCTGCCACTAAGTCAGGTTTATAAACGCATTGCCCCAGTACGAAAGCATTTATACTTCTTTTCAACAAAAGGGCTGTGAATACTGCTGTTATTGCTGCTTTTGAATGTGTACTTCCCCAGTAATCTCTTGTGAAAGTTCAGTGGGACACCAAGCAGAAGAAACAAGCTCTGTCAGTGAGTTAAAAATATCTTTTATTGTACCTTCCCCTGTGGAACACAAAACATGGTATGGCACTCAAAACTAAAGTCAATATTTAGTGTGGCTTACCTATTCCTGACATGATTCTTGCAATATTTTTCTGCACTTCACTGTGTAGCATCTGTATGTCTTCACAGAGCATTGATGGCAAAGTAAGGTTACTTTGTTTATAGTTTGATGTCATTAATGCTTTTTTATTTTAAGGCATTGCCTCTCTCAGGTAAGGCTTTAAAGAGGACATAATCATGCTTAACCACTAAAGGGAAAAAAGAAAATTAGTTAACAAAAGGCTATTACACTTTCCTTGTGATAAATTTCACCTGCCAAGGACATTACACTGAGGTATTACTAGCTCTGTGGACTGACATTTAATAGAAGTACAATGCTACTTTGTCACATCTTCAATCTGATAAAATCCTATGTAGCTGCAAAACTGTTCCCAAAAGACAGAGTAGTTTCTTGAACTTCAGATGTGGTTTTAGAGAAGTCATAGGGCCTCCTGGCTCAGGAATGCGTTGGTATCTCATACTGTTCACAGTGGATTGAGACTGGATAATTCAGAAAGATAACAGTAGTACAATTACAGTCTACTTGTCATCTTCTGTGTCTTGAGTTTGGTGTTTTAATGCTGGACCATTGAAATTTGCACCTTGGTGGCAGACAACCTACAAATCCAATATTGTCATAAAAGTTAGTAATAGTAATGTTTGTGAAATAAATATATGCTATCTGCTGGTTCTGATCTAGGTATATTTTATATGTTCAGAGATTAGTTCATTTCCTCTAGATTTTTCAATTTGTTGACATATAGTCACTCAAAACACCTATAATTATCTGTGTATTTTTGTGCAGTCCATGATAATATCACATTTTTCATGCCTTATTTTCTGGGTATTTTATTTTGCTTTTGTACTTAATAGTTCGTTGGGATTATTTTCTCAAAACCCTAGCTTTTTGCTAATTTTTTTGTCAGTCTTTGCTATAGAGTATGTGTACCTTCTGGAAAGAGATGGGGTAGGGTGGAAAGTGGGAAATCACCCCTCCTGGGTGGTGACCCTACCTCACTCCCTTCTTTTTTATTTTCCTCTTGGGATTTGGGGCATGCACACATGCACCCAGTGATGCCAGTTGCAGGACTGAAATAGTAAGTCAGTCATGTAGGATCAGCTGCCTTAACCATCATGCCACTGGCTGGTCCTCAGTTGTTCTTTTGGTCTCTGTTTTATTTATGCCTATTCTAATTTTTATTATTTTACATCCTCTATTAATACTTTTGGGTTATCTTGTTCCCACTTTTTCAGTTTGCTGGGATAAGTCATTAGGTTATTTATGAAGTTTTTTAAACGTGTTTGTGTGAGTGCTACTTGCTGTAGACTTATCTCTTAGGAGTGCTTTTGATGTGTTTAAAAGCATCTGCAGAGTTGTGATTAAATTATTACTTGTTTCAAGAAATTTTCATTTGTGTTCTTAATTTATTCAGTAATTTTGAAGCTACTCGGTGTATATTAGGTAATTTTCATGTATTTGTAAATTTTTGAAAGCACTTTCTGTTTGAGTTTAATTTCATCTTATATAGTAACAAATAAGTTACTATATATAATTTCTGTTTTCTTTTTAGTTTTAAAGGCTTGTTTTGTTCTCTTTTATATGGTCAGTCTTCAGAAATATTCTGTGCGGCTGAGAAAAATGTGTATTTTGATGTTTTTGGCAAAAATCTTCTGTAAATGTTGGTTAGATTATTCGATTTATTGAATCATTATGTTCTGTGTCCTTTTTTCCTTTTTTTGTCTAAATGATCTGTCCAGGGGTGACATAAGTGTTGAAGTCCACACGAATTAGCATGTCCCAATCAGTCTTCCTGTTCATATCTAGCAGTCTTTTTTTCTGATGTTGAATGCATAAAGTTTTATGATTTTTACATCTTCCTGGTGAATTAATCTTTTCAATACACTATGTCCTCTGACTCTTTTTACACTTTTGACAAAAAAAAAAAAGTTTTTACAATAGGGTGCATGCATTCTTACCAGAAGTAGAGAGAGGAAAAGTGAAAAATCACACCCCAGAAAGGATGGCTACACTGTACTCCCTCCTCCTCCATTCTCCCGTCAGGGTGTTTTTTATGCATGCTCATGAACTTGGTGTGATTTTCAACCCTCCAAGTCTGGGACTAAATATGCACAATCAGACATTTGGGACCCAGATGCCTTAAGTTACAGGACTTACAGGTACAAGCTTGTGTATACTTGCTCTCACTCTCTCTCTGATATATCTAAATTATTTAATTTTAGTTATTATGATTTTTTTAACTGAGTATATGGCATACACACTTGCTGAGCCTTGGGGGATGGGTTCCAGAACTCAAACCATGGTAAGATATGTAATATTCCAGCACCTTATCCTACCTGCCAGCTCCCCGTCCTCATATTTAATGTCTCTCTTTGATTTCAGTTGACTAGTACCTTACATATATTGTTAGTTACTGTGGTAGACTATCTTTATCCTTCAGTGTTTCTCTCTTAACTGTGATACTGCCATTCATACCGAGATATATATATATATACACACACACACACACACACACACACACACATACACACATATATTATGTTAAAGAACAACATTCTAAGTCTTCTTTTATTAAAGGCATTTAACATACATCTATATTTTTAAATATACCCTCTTTGGATGGAGCACAGAATTTCTTTTGATAGAGCTGTGAATATTTTAAAATATATTGACACTAAGTCATTTTTAAAAATTTCCAGAATGATAAAAATTTAGACCAGCCTATGGAATTAAGGTTAAGGCATCAGGATCCCACATGCCAATTGCATGGTTTGATTCCTGAACCCAGTATCTTGAGAATCACAGTAGGCACATGTACTTGTACAACCTAAATTCTGAAAGAAGGGAGAAGTGGAGGAACATGAATTGTGTCATGAACGTTCCTCCTTTGGGATGATTTTTCACTTTCCATCTGCATCCCCCAGAAACACATGAGCCCTTTTTAAATTATTTAACAAACTTTTTTTTTTGTTTTAAATAGTCTGATTCTATTTCTCTATCAGTAAATATTATTTCTTTATATTAAATTTTATTTTAACTTCTTTTATACATTGAAGCACATATGTCACTTAGCTTGTAAAGTGAATGTTCCAATAGGAATATATTTCTCACAGGTCTAGTTGAGATTTTGTACTTTTTTTCCATTCTTGAATTCTCTTAAATCTACCAGTTGACCCCAGGTCCACTTTCACTGATGAGAATAGCTTCAGCTATCACTTGAATTTCTTTATTTTATTTTATTTTCTTGGAGAGGTTTTTGTTATAAGGTGTGGGCACTAGTCAGAAAGACGGAGAGAGGCAGACAGACAGAAAGCGAGAAATCACCCCCCAGGGTAGATGGCCACACCGCATTCCCTTCTCCTCCATTCTACTCTTGAGATCTTGGACATAGACTCGCGCCTGGTGTGAGTTTAAGCCACTGGGTCCGGGACTCCAACCATGTTCAAATACATGGGAGTTCAACGACATAGCCATTATGGTAACTACTGGTCCCACTATCACTTGAATTTTTGCTGCTTCCTAAATATTTGGCTACTTAAACTTCAAAGATGATGTGTAGAAGATTTATCTGTCTACTGCTCAGATTTTTCCCAATTTTAACTTTTAGCTCCCATATGTATATGCCGCTTAAACAGAAACATTCAGTTCAGTTAAATTTCTGCTTTGATTCTGGGGCAAATAAAATTAGTACCAATTTTTTTTGCTTGCTTTTTTTTTTTTTTTTGGATGAGTTCCCTATTCAATATTCTTATTTCTCTATTTTCTTATATAGGTGGTCATGTCAAAACTTGGTTTTAACGCTATTATATCATGGTTTTAACTGTATTATTTCTTTCAGAGTATTCTTAGTCTGCAATCTGTGGATGGCAATTAAACTGCAAATCTGATTATATAATGTATCACTTTTTTGGCTTTTTATTATTTATACTCTGTTTTAACAAATGATAAAGTAATATTCATCTTTATTTAGACTCTCAATATTTTTGAATGCACAACTGTAGTATAAAGATGCTTGTAAATATACTTCAACTTATGAGTAATTAACAGTATGCACATAAAATATTTTATTGGAATTAGGTTAAGTACTTAAATATAAAATCACTTTGCAGTCACTTCCTTGAACACCTTTACTGACCTTGTCTTTTATCACAGACCAGGAATACTTACCTAGGTATACTGTTTCTACTTGCATTAATATTAGGAATATACCTTGTGCTTTCATAGGAAGATTGCTATAGTTTCATTTTCATAAGAATGTTTACATTTATGTTAACATCATTGATTTAAAGAACAAATTGATAATACAGAAAAAAGAAACAAAAACACCTTTCTATTTTTTTTAGACTGGTTACCATCAACTTGTGTCTATCTTACTTAATCTAACAAATTACTCCAGATATGTATTTATACTCATGTGTTTGTATGAGATAATAAACGCCTTGACATAGCAGAATATTTATTATGCTTTCATTCCTTGCAGCAAAAACATTTGGAGATCTCTGAAGAAATACTTATAATAAATTTAGCAGTGAATAAGCTAGCAAAGAGATAGAATGTTTGTACTTTACTTTTTTCTCTCTACAGAGACAGAAATATACAGAGGAACAAGCATATACAAACATAGAGAGAAAATAAATTTCCCATGTTATGCTCTATTTCTCAGGGCTGATGAGGGGAAATGTATTTTGACAGGGGTTCATATCATTTGAGGATGTTGCTCTGGACTTTACCTGGGAGGAATGGCAGGACCTGGAAGATGCTCAGAAGATTCTATACAAGGATGTGATGCTGGAGACCTACAGCAACCTGATGTTTTTGGGTTAGTGGAACTACCCTGAAGCTGTCTGAAGTAATTACTGTCTCTTTTCATAGTAAATGTACAAGAGTTTCATAATGTTTAATGCTGCTTAGGAGTGAGATTTCATTCTGTGGTTAATGTGAGTGGCACTCATCTTTAACAAAATGCCCAAATCAGCCCCTTTATTGCACAGCTGATAAACTGAATTGTTGTTACTCTTCAAGTAGCTTACCTGAATAGATTGGCAAAATTATACACTGCTTTTTATTAAAGGACAATCCATTGCCAAACCTGCAGTGATCTTCAAGTTGGAGCAAGGAGGAGATCCATGGACATTAGAAGAACTTCCCAGCTTGAGCCTCCAAGGTTAGTCAGTGCATAGTTTTTGGGAACTAGTGTAATACATTTTCTCTTAAAGAATTTATATTTCATTGAGAGGGGAAAACAAAATGTTATTACTGGTGAGGTTAGAAAAATGTAGAAATGTTTTTCTGGGATAAGATTGTGTGAAAAGAATAGGTATATAATTTTTAAAGGGCCTTTCAGGATGGCATATTTGGGGTAATTAGTATGTATTTTTATTGGCTACAAGTCCTTCCTAAGTAACATTTCTACTTAAGTGAAAAAAGAGTTCTTTTTGACTTCTGCAAATAAATGATCTAGAAAACTGTTCACATTCGCAAAGGTTCACATTAGCAAAGGAACAGTACACAATACCCACCGTTACAAGAAAGGAAAGAGAAAAAGGACAGGGAAACGAAATGACACATGGAAATCTTTCAGTGTAAAATTATAGGAAGACAGATGATAAATATTTTGATTATTGTTAAAGGTATTAAAGGAAAGGGATGCACAAAGAAACAAAGTAAATCGACCTACCTTTCAAAATATTAATGTAAATTGCTACAGTAACATATTAAGGACAATGAACCATATTTCTTATTATAGATCAGTACCAATATTTGAAATATACATGAGCAGTGTAAAATAAATTCTCAAATATAATTTATGGAAATTTTTTTTTGGAGAGGTTTTTTGCCATAGGGTGTGTGCGCTCGCCAGACAGACAGGTAGAAAGCGAGAAATCACTCCCCAGGGGGGATGGCCACACTGAAATCCCTTCTTTTCCATTCTCCTCTCGGGACCTTGGGCACGCATGCACACACATCCAGCATGAGTTTTAAGCCACCTGGTCCAGGACTCAAACAAAGTTTGACTACATGGGAGTCCAGTGACATAGCCATTACGCTAACTGCTGGTCCCTGTCTTTTTCCGTCCAAAGAGGATGAATATGGGAGATATGGGAAATCATGTGTTAACACAGTTCTTATTGCCCAGTATATAGTTCAGGTGTGAAAGAAAGCATTTTACAAAAAGTCTATCTGTCTCATTCATCAGAAGATACATACATGAGATGCACACTGTAAACGTAGAGAATGTGAAAAAGTATTTTTTGAAATCATTTTTATAATAGATTTTAAACACAAAGTGGAAGGGTTTCATTCATATAAAGAGGAAGTGGAATCCTTATTGCAGAATTAAAATCTACCTTTTCATCAGTGAATGCACACAAGGGAAACACCCTGTAAATATAATAAACATCAAAAATCTTTTTTCCAGAGGTCAAAAATGATAAGCAGAGAGAGTACAGAGAAGTAAATCCTTAAAATGTGTATAAATTACCAAAGCTTTCAACTGTTGTTATACATGAGACAACTCTTACTGGAGAGAAAATTTGTAGATAGAACAATATATGAATTTATAGTGTCTGAACACAGCCCTTTCTGACCGTCTGAATACTTATACAGGAGAGAAGCCCTATGAGT
>NW_006160169.1:83249-87270 GCF_000334495.1 Tupaia belangeri chinensis
CCTATGAATGTGAACAATGTAGGAAAATGTTCCCCTGGAAATCAGTTCTCACTAGGCATTGGAGAATGCACACAGGAGAAAAACCCTATGAATGTGAACAATGTGGGAAAACATTCTACAGCAAGCAGGCCCTATGTGTACATAAGAGAACTCACACAGGAGAGAAGCCCTATGAATGTGAAAAATGTAGGAAAATGTTCTCCCAGAAGTCACATCTTATTGAACATCAGAGAATTCACACAGGAGAAAAACCCTATGTGTGTGAACAATGTGGGAAAACATTCTCCAGCAAGGGGTACCTAACTGTACATAAGAGAACTCACACAGGAGAGAATCCCTATGAGTGTGAACAATGTAGGAAAATATTCTCCTGGAAGTCAGTTCTCACTGTGCATTTGAGAATGCACACAGGAGAAAAACCATTTGAATGTGAACAATGTGGGAAAACATTCTCCAGGAAGTGGTACCTAACACTACATAAGAGAACTCACACAGGAGAGAAGCCCTATGAATGTGAACAATGTAGGAAAACGTTCTCCCAGAAGTCACATCTCACTGCACATCAGAGAACTCACACAGGAGAGAAGCCCTATGAATGTGAACATTGTTGGAAAATATTCTCCTGGAAATATGCACTCACAGTACATCAGAGAACTCAACACAGGAGAGAAACCCTATGATTGTGAACAATGTAATAAAACTTTTTCCCAAAAGTCACATCTTACTTTACATCTGAGTACTCACACTGGAAAGAAACAATGTAGGCAGCATTTTACTACTAGAAGGCAGGGCTGATTGTACATCAGAGGACTCCCATAGAAGTGAAACCTTATGAATGTGAAGAATATAGGAATTTTTTTTTCTCTTAGAAAGTAGTAAGCATCTGAAAAGTCACACTGGAGAAAATCTTCACGTATGTAGGGAGTGTAGATAGTCTTTCATTTATAAGTCAACCCTCAATGTACATCAAAGAATTTACAAAAGAAAAAGCCTATGAATGTCATTGCACCAATAGAAAAAATTTTCCATGTAATATGTTAGTCCTTACTGTATATGAGAGAACACAGAAGTAAGTGCTATAAATGGGAATAGTGTAGAAAAATGTTTTCAGTGTAATCATTTCATGTTTTACATTAGAGCACTCACAAGAAAGAGAAACTCTGTATGTGTGGGAATTGTAGTAAAACCCTGTTGAAGAAGTCACAACTTACTGTGTATGAGCAACCTCTCAGATCAGAATCAAATGAATGTGAAAAAATGACAAAATCTTTTCATTAGGATTAAAAGCTTGCCATTAGTAAACTCAAATGGGATAAAATCCTTAGTAATGTAAGCTGTGCTATAAATCCTTGTAATATTCAGAAATATGAATTGATCTCTGAAGGTAACAACATTGAACTTTTTTCAAATTCAGCTTTGATTCAGCAAGCCATCGTAGTTAAAATTATGAATATCAGAAAATTTGGGGATGATATCTGTCTAAAAACGAGAACACTTCAGAAGGCTGATGAATAAGATCTACGAGTTTCCCAACTACAGGAGAAACACATTTTGGGAAGTTTTATTTTAAACAGCAATTTTTGCTATAGGGCATATGTACTCTCTGAAGAGACAGAGAGACAGATGAACAGAAAGCACAAAACCACCCCTTGGGGGGATGGCTACACCACAATCCCTTCTCCATTCTCCTCTCAGGATCTTGGGCACACAAGTACACACATCGGCTTGAGTTTTAAGTCTCTGAGTCTGGGACTTGAACTGCATTTGAATATGTGGTAGGCCAGTGACATAACTATTGCACCATCTGCCGGCTCCAGCAAAAGTTTATTTCTGTGATCCATGTTTGATCTTTAAAGATGCAACAAAATATAAGTAGTGATTTTGGCAAAAATAAAAATAAATATAGATTTTTCTACTTTCCAGTTCTGGCCATGGCAGGCAAGACAACAGAAAAAGTGTTTCAAAACATAGTGAAAACTGAAAGATTAGATGCCATATAAGCATTGAAAGTGGTTATAGGTGCTAGAGACAATGTGGGAAGAGGAAGGGAAAAAGGGGACAGTGTGAGGAAAATAGGCAGGCATTTTTGCAATATAGAAATGTATTATAATGTGTTGATGATAATGTGTTTTGTATCGTCAACTGTTCTGGTGGGAAGTATATTCATTTTGGATAAATTCAACTTACAAGCTAAGGGATGTATTGGGATTAAATGTACAAAATAAATTAAAATTTAAAATAACTTAAAAATAATAAAATATACCGTCAAGGCCTAACAAAATGAAACAAAAAATTCTAAGTTGTTTCAGAGCCTGCGAACTACTCATATGTACTAAGTGTGCTCTGCAAGTGTACCTCTGGTAAAATGTCCTAGTTTACTTTGAGAATGGAACTGATCTAGGTTAGACAGGAGGCATGCGAATGTTCTGAATGTGTTGAAAAACAACATAGTCCTGAGTGGTTATAAAATTTCCAAGATCTTCTTTGGATGTTGATCACAGTTTTTGTGGACAGCTTTAGCCACGAGGTTCAGAGGCAGAACACCCACTGGTCCAGAAATGCATCCCAATGTGAATTGGTATTTGGCTGGTTTTGGTTTTGGTTTGCTCAACATCATGACTCAGGTAGAACAAACCAAACTACAGTAGGTGGAATGTAAGGTAGCTGGGCAGTGGTGACAAGAAAAGGCTGGTGGAAGTCCATATGAGCTACAACGTGAAAGTTAGATGACCAGACTTACTGTGTGCACTCACATTGTCTAGCAAACATCACTGTTGTCTGTATGACTCTTTCCATCTTGTAAAATTGAGTGGAATGGTTACACAATAATATGAATATATTGAATAATACTAAATTGCATATACTTGGACATGGTTAAAATGTATCAAAGTTTTGCCTTGATTAAACTTTAGTCAGGCCTCTCAATCTTTTAGTTTCCTCTGCATACTTCCTTGTAAAATCTCTTTTGAGTAACCCTGCTAAAGTAGTTTAGCAAGAAGCCCCACGCCAAATATCACATCACTTTAAATAAGTGTTTTTATTGTCCACCACTCCCTGGGTGATGTCTAATCACTCTATGTCTTCAGCAAGGATCCTATTATTTCAGTTTAACCAGAATCTCTCATATTCCTAATGTTTCTTTAGTCATTTTCCATCATACTGCTCCTCAGTGTGAATTTTCACTGCCCATGCTGTATTTGAAGTTGCCAAATATCACATCACTTTAAATAAGTGTTTTTATTGTCCA
The DNA here is from genome assembly GCF_000334495.1 of Tupaia belangeri chinensis. Lineage (NCBI taxonomy): Eukaryota > Metazoa > Chordata > Mammalia > Scandentia > Tupaiidae > Tupaia > Tupaia belangeri. The sequence goes on from NW_006160169.1 coordinate 86,497, forward strand.
CCACTCCCTGGGTGATGTCTAATCACTCTATGTCTTCAGCAAGGATCCTATTATTTCAGTTTAACCAGAATCTCTCATATTCCTAATGTTTCTTTAGTCATTTTCCATCATACTGCTCCTCAGTGTGAATTTTCACTGCCCATGCTGTATTTGAAGTTGAGCCCAACTTTCTCTTCCCCACTGAAACTCCTATTTCTGTGGACCATAAGCTTATGATGATGGTCTAAAATAAAGCTTTTCTCACCCCACTTTAACCAGTGTCTTTGAATCAATTTTTAAAAATAGATTTCAAACCTTTTTGGACTGTTTTCCACAGTAAAAACAGTCATGGGCTGTCCAGAGTACTGATAATAAGTACAGAAAGATTGATGGTTTGCCAGAGGCTGAGTCAGTTGGGAGGACTGGAAAGATTTGACTTTATTGTGTAATAATAGTTGTTGACTGTTCAGTTTCACAAGATGCAAGGAGTCATGAAGATGGATGGTGGTGGGAACCAGCTGTTAGCGTAATGGCTATGTCGCTGGACTCCCACATAGTTGGACTCCCACGTAGTCGACCGTGGTTTGTGTCCCAGACCCAGTGGCTTAAAACTCAGGCCAGGCATGTCTGCATGCGTGCCCAAGATCCCAAGAGGAGAATGGAGCAGAAGGGATTGCAGCATGACCATCCCCCTAGGGGGTGATTTCTCACTTTCTGTCTCTCTGTCTCTCTCTGTCTGGCGAGCACACGTGCCTATAGAGAAAACCTCTCCAAAAAAAAAAATTAAAAAAAAAA
>NW_006160169.1:87323-95120 GCF_000334495.1 Tupaia belangeri chinensis
GATCAATTTTATGTAGTATATATTTTACAAAAATAAATAAAGATACTAAAAACACCAGCATATAAAGATATAAAATCTATGGTGCTTGTTGAAGTGAGACATATAATGACAAAATAATGAGCAATGTTGTTCCAGTAACAGGTTAAGACCTGAATCAATTATGGCCCATGTCTGCTAAATAGAAAAAAAGTATTAGCAGACTGTTCCCAGAATAAATTGAGTGTTCCTAGAAAGAGCGCATGTGCCTCAGACAATGTCTAGTGTCCCTCCATTTCCCCATGTTCCTCCTCACCATCTTCTCAGGGTACACGTTGACTTGACAGACTTCCCATCTTCTAAATTTGTTCACTTTTGAAAAGGTTTTTAAAGCATCTATGAAAGGCTCATAAAAAAGAATGATATGGCAAGTTGTTGCCAGAACAAATTTTATCCCAACATATTTTGTGATCTTGTCCACCTTTTCTGAAAGGCCAAATGATGGTTCATTGGTGCATAATTTTCATTGGATTAGAGGCCTAGCATGTGCCTTAGAAGAAAACTTCAGCATGTTTTAATTGTAAACAGAAGTCTTAGTTTTGAAATTTTAAAGATCCATAATATGGTATCTCTAAAAGTTAAGTCGGTTGCTTTTCCTGTCCTGAAAAGTGTCCCTAGAAAACTACAAACTGCTTAGGATTGTCAGGGACGTTTCTCTCATGATATGAAGCCATCGTAAAGAAACTCATTAGAATATTTATTTATTTATTTTTTGCTCAGCCAGAAAGCTATTCAGGATACCTATCACGTGGTATTCTGAGCATTCTACTGCCACCTAGTGTCTAGAATTTTCAGACACTGAAAGGATTGAATATACTCAAGGTCAAAACCTTGAGCAATAAACATGGTCAGTATACTTTGACCCAATAGACTTGCTGCATTTTTAGTCACTTTTGAAAAAGCTTTTAAGTTGTGAGAAATCCCTCATCACAAGCAGTTTCCTGTAAGGGACAGCCCTCTTGGAAACATCACCTGGTTTTGTGTGTGAAGCCTTTGTTGTCCCACCTTGTAAATACTTAGGGAAATGGGCCCACAAAAGTTGCAGTGACTCCAATATTCATTGGCAAAAATGGGAGTCCTTTGAAATTTCTAAATAGCATGTTTATATGCATAAAAAAGCTGGTTATAGAACCAGGCAAATTGAATGGAAAAGTTGCTTTCAATGATATCTAGAAGGTACCTCAGATACAGGAGAACAATCTTTTTTTCAGGAGATAAATAAAAAGTTACCAGAATCCATTTTGAAATTAAAATTTCAGAGAGGTGTTCTACTCCAACCACTCTTCCACTACCTCTCTCACACCTCTTCATGCTCTTCTGTATAATCTTCCACATCCTGAACTCTGTTCTTTTCACCTCCATCTCCACCCCAACAGAAGATAATACAACAGACTCCAGTGCCATCCTCTAACCACCCTAATTTGGCTACCCTCTCATGTAAAGCCTGTCACAGAGCAATACTAGCCTTTGTATACAACCTATGAACCAAACTGATGTTGTAAAAGATTTTCCAGACCCAACTGAGTTCCCCATATGTGTTGCTAGGGAATTCGATTTAAATGTGTAAACCTGCGAGCATAGACATTGTTACCTTTATCAGCTGTCTTGAGTTAGTTCCAAGAAAGTGCCCCAGAATGGATAAAATTGTTTATTGAACCTGTGGTGTAGATTTTAATTTAAAACCCAGGAGAATGAAAACAAGTCTGCCTCTTAAAAATTCTTGATGCAGCTATACCATAACTATTTCCAAGGAATGTTGAAGTAAATTTCAACAGTAGAAACAAAGGCTGGATGGATCAATCATTGGTTATTTTGAATGGCTGAAAGAAAACTTTAAATGGCATTCCAGACTGGGGCAAGCTATTAAATTTATTGAAATGATAAACTCTTAAATTCTGCCTTCTTTAATGGATTGGATGAAGGTTCTGTTATTTTAGTTAAAGACACCAAATTAGCTGGACGACTGTCCAGATTCATGACCTCGTTAATCTAGTCAGTCACTCCCCCATAGAGCACATATGCTCACCAGAGAGATAGAATCTGAAAAAAAAATAATCTTTCAGGGAGGATGGCCACTTATTACTGTTCTCTTCATTTTTAGTTTTCTTTTTCAGAGTTTGGACTATTTGCAAAGACGTATCTTTAAATTCAGATACTCTTGCATAGCCTAATCTTTTGTCAGTGCACTTTACAAAATATTTTATTACCTGTATTGTAGTGCTTATCTCAAGGATTTTCATTTGAATCTCTTTAATTTTGCTATTGCGTTCATATCCTCCTTAAACAGATAGAGAGAAAGTGAGGAATTATCCCCCAGGCATGTGGCCACAGCATAATTCCTCCCCTTGTCTATGTATAGAATTTTGAGCATACACACACATGTGTGATTTTCAAGCTACTGGGTCCAGAATTTGAACTGCAGTGTTGGCCATGTGAGATCCAGCACCTTAACCTGCTTGTCACCTGCTGCCCCTCTTTTTTATTCTTTATAAAGCTAATTGTCTCTCTGGAGTGTTCTCATGTCATTCATTGTTTTTTTTTGTTTTTGTTTTTTGTTTTCATTTCCTGAAATTTTATTGCATCTCATTGAGTTCTGCTATAATCAATATCTTTAATTCAGTTTTCAACAGTTTTATAATTTTATGTACTTTATTCATTAGAAGGGAGTTTGTATGTTCCTTTGGAAGGGAGATATTTCCTTCTTGTTAGTTTGGGGTTTTGTTTTGTTTTTATTTATTTATTTTTATATTTCTTGTATTCCTTTGGATTTCAATCATCAACTGGAGTATTCCTTTCTGATTTGAGAAGTATCTTCTATAATGGCATATTTAATTATTTATTTAGCTTTATTTAATATTATCATTATTATTTTCCAATTTGACCAGTAACAGAGAGAGGAAAAGTGAGAAAGCAAGCTGTCTGATCCAGGACTCAAACGTTGATTGACTATGTAGAAATCCAGTACCTTTAACCACCTCACTATCAACCTGCATGGTAGTAAATGCCACCTAGTTGTGGTGTTTTATTACTATTAATTTTTAGTATTTTTAAGTTATATTCCATATGACTCTGACCTTTAGTACAAGCTAACCACTTGGCATTTAGTACTAGTTAACTATTTTAGCATTGATTCTCATTGAGCTTTCTTTCTTTCTTTCTTTCTCTCTCTCTCTTTCTTTCTTTCTTTCTTTAAAATCAGGGATCATGATAGGTGGAAGGGGATTGTCTCTGGAGTTAGGTAAGGGGATTCTGTGCCTCCATCCAAAGCTATGGATTAGTGGGGGGCAGATGGGGCCCTTTGCAGGGCTCATCACTTACCAGGGCTCAGTGGACCCAGAAAGAATGTGTATGTACCTGTTAGAGGAAGTGGACACTAGGCAGCGTCTTTCATATTGTATGGAGTGAGCAGGTCTTGGGCATGGTTTCTGTAGGATTCTGAGGGATAAGGACAAAAGTGGGAAAATGGAACTCATGTTGTATCATGAATGGTGATCCAGAAACAGAAGTGGGCAGGACAAACAGGGCTGAGTATGTCCAGAAAGGCCACCTTGTGAGACCTTAAGATGAGGACAGTGGGGGCCCAGTAATGTGTGGGCAGGAAAGTTCATAAAGCCCAGAGTTTAGCAGCACAGAATGGCTTCCAAATGTTCTGTTACCAGGCTTAGGTTAAGCTACTCTTGAGACCAGTACATTTCAATGGGGCTTGAGTAGGAAAGCCTGCTATGCCAGGACATTGATAGGGCTAAGCAGAAGGAAGGCAGAACATGAGGCCCTAAGTGGAACAGGGTCAGGTGAGGTGCCTTGCAATGGCCAGTGGGGCCAACTAAGCCTGAACAGGGTTCAGGGGAGATAGCCCACAAGGATTGAAGGTGAGCGAAGTCTTATGGGTCCAAGCAGAGCCTAGGTGACTAGCCTAAGAGGGCTCAGGGTGACCCACAAAGCTCATAAGTAGCCTTGGGGAGAGTGTTAGGAGTGGCTAGATGCAAAATAAATTTGGTGGATTCAGTTTGAGCCTTGATGTGTAGTCAGTAAAGCCTGTGGGACAGGGGTTCTGAAAAACCTGGATGTGGCCCTGATAAGGCAGAATCCTCAGAAATAGAATGATTCTGAGTCTCAGGGGATCAAGTGCTGTCAGCATGACTGATCTATGGTGCCTGGCATCAGCCAGTGGTTCATAAGATCCAAGCAAACTCATGTTAGCAGCTAGATAACTAGATAATATTCTCCAGGATTATGGATGTCTTGGGGCAGTGCCCTGTCATCTCTGTAACTGGGATGGCAACCCCTAGTGCCCATTTCTCAGGTACCCTCCTTTCTGCTTTTCCTACATTTAATAGTTCAGGGATATTCTGAAGGGCTGCACTGTAGGCAACCATCGAGAGGACAAGTAGTCATTGCCTGAGACTTGAGTCTGAAGAGGGAGAGTGTAGGCCTGCCAGCACATTGGAGGAAATATCCAGATTTCTCAGTCTTTGATGGGATTGGTACTTTCCCACGTACTGGGAGTGGGGGTGGGAATGCACAGGGCTCTTGGTCTACATTGTGGAAAGGAGCTGGTAGTTTTTAGTCATTGGGGGGTGTTCTCCTCATTTCTCCCAATAACAGAGGATTCCTCACCTCTATATTGTCTTTGAGATTGGTCCTAATCATATTCTATGTTCTACAACCTGGTTTGCTTTCAAGACAGTGCCAAGGTCTTAGGGTGAGGTGGTGAAGAAAATTTAATGTTTACACTGAAGTGCTATAACTTTGTACTTTTCTATAATGAGTGTTAGCTCCTTGCCAGTTTTATTATGCAGTTGAAGAGTGCTGGGGTCTGAGATTGGTGTATAAAATATGTAGTTTTGGAGGATAGTTCCTCTCACCCTCTCCTCTGTGGTGCACAGGGCTCTGGAGCATCTCCAAGTTCAGATAATTGACTCATTCTTTATGTCTCTAAGCTGAGATTCAGTACTCTAAGAGCTTCTAGTCTATTTCTTGCAGTTTGTCAGTCTTGCATCACTCCACTGCTAGAAGTGTTGACATTTATTTGATGCTGTTTCTTCTCAGAGCAATGCCACAGTAGGTGTTTCTCATGAGCCAGATTGATTTTCCTAAAAGAAGGTATCTTTTGAGCATTAGTTAACCATCTTCACATGTCAAAGTGTCCTGAATAAAAGTACCTTTCCATTTCATCAATACTTGTCTCTCAAGTGTTGGCTGTTCAATAGTGCGCACCTGAACTTTGGTGTGGTCACTGAAACCTAGCTCCAACTGCTTCAATAACAATAAAAGGTACCACTTAAAGCAAGCCCATATTCTTTATTTATTTCTAAAATTTATTTTATAGTGAGGAAATAAATCATGATGAGTTAAAATGTTAACATGGTATCATAAAATTTTATAATCATCTCTTTTAATAAGCTGATATTGGAGAGGATAACATCCTCAGAAGAGTGGGGGGAGCATATTGCAGGCCAGCAGTTTGCATGGTAGTTAAGGCACTGGGTTCCTATGTGATTGAGTCTTAGACCTGGAGGCCTGTTTTGTTACTTTCCATCTCTTCCCTTCTCTCTCTCTCTGCCCCTCTCTGGTGAGCACATGTGCCAAGATGCAAATTAAATAATGATAATATTAAATAAAATTAAATAACTTAAAAATTATTTTTTTTAGTTCTATTTAGTTAGTTCTATTCATTGTTATTATTATTTTAATTTTACCAGTGAGTGGCAGAGAAAAAGAGAAATGGGAACGTGAGAAAGCAAGCCACCAGGTCCAGGACTCAAACAGTGGTTGTTCATGTGTAAATCCAGTGCCCTTAACCACCATGCCACCTGCTGGCCTCTAATATATATTTTAAATACCATATTGCTATTTAACCTAAGCTAGAAGTGTCTGTCTGGGGGTTTGGCAGAAAAAGGAATTCTGCAACATTGGACTACCATTCCTGTTTATCATTTAACTAAGATTTATTGAGCATTTTTTGTGCTTAACAATGATTAACTTAAAGACAAATACAAAAATGTAATGGTTCATACACATACATTAAGGTGTTGGGGAGCCAGCAGGTGGGATGATGGTTAAGGCGTGCTGGACTCTCACATGGCTGACTGTGGTTTGAAACATAAACCTAGTGGCTTGCATTTGCACTTAACATCTCTCTTTGGTCAAATTAAAATAATAATGATAATAATAAAAAGTAAAATTAAATCTATAAAAATCAAAAGTTGTCAGGAGAATGAAGTTTGCTATGGCCTCATTCAAATTATATATAAGATAGAAATCTCCATATTTGTTTTAATAAATCCTGAGGGGAAAAAAACTTGAAATAGAAAAGTGTAGAAAATAATGTTTGTAATGGTTTGAAGTTTTTGAGTTTTCTCAGTGACTTAGGCACTAGAGGACACCTGGAACAGGCCAGGATCCCCAAGTGGGCATTTTTGCCAAGGAAAACTTCCTGGTGGAAATGTAGCAGAAAGCTCATCACACCTAGATGCATGAACATCCAGCTATGAGATTCCAGCATGAGTAGGTGCAGAAGTTGGCCCTTCTTATGTCTGGGGGTGTGTTTTGGCACCATCTGTGGAGAAAAACCTGGAGCTTTGCAGGGGTCTGGGGAGAGTCCAGGGCATGGTTGTTGCCCTGTCCAATGGCTGTAACTTCTTCCCTGTCCCAGCCCAGGCTGATACCAACCCCACCAGGCAGCTCCTTCCCACAAAGGAACTAGATGGTGAGCTTAATCCAGTCCCCAGGATAAGAGGGTCTAGAGGGACAGACAACACCCATTATGGCACATTAAGTAACTTATTACTAACTGGTTAATAGATTAGGGCAAAACATTCTACTCTGTTTCCAGAAATGGCATCCTGGGAGGGGATCGTGTTGGCATATGCCTGGAAATGTGCATAAAGGGGGCTGGACAGCTTGACTGGAGTTCAGTGGACCTTGGCCCCAGCCAATCTGGGGGACATGGAACCAAGTCCATACCCTGACCAAAGCGGTGGAGAGAACACCAGTCACTGGATTTCCAGTGAGCACCCATTTGCCAGTTTGTAAATCTAGTCCCCAAAACAACAAGTCATGAAGGACAGAGTCTATTGACATTAATCACACATTTTTTTAGTGTGTGTGTGTGTGTGTGTGTGTGTGTGTGTGTGTTTTGCCATGGGGCGTATGTGCTAACCAGAGAGAGAGAGACAGAGAGATAGAGAAAGACAGTGAGGGAAAGTGAGAAATCACCCCCAGGGGTTATGGCCACAATACAATTCCTTCTCGTCCATCCTCTTTGGATTTGGGCATGCACATATATATGGCTGGTATGATTTTCAGTCTGCCAAGTCTGGTAGTAGAGCTGAGGTAGGCCATGTTGTAATCCAACATCTTAACCACCACTCCACCTGCTGGCCCAATTGCACCAGTAAGTTTTTGTAAACTTATTTTTCCCCCTTGGTTAAGATAACTATGTCATTCCCAACACTTTTCTCCTTAGCCATTCTGGTGGATCTCATGGTTATCCAGAGTACTATTGTAGACCTTGAAGGACCTCAGTGAATAGTTTATGTGGAATTTATTAATATATGAATAAGGCGATATAGAGAAATAGTCTTTTCCCACACAACATATTTATCACATTTGTTCCAAAATGTTGAGCCAAATTTCCCCCAAGGTCGTAGAAATGCTATGGACACTACCTCTTTTTATGCATGTATTGGAGCACATAACATACGTTCTATCAGGTCTTTCGTAGACACCATTTGTTTCTTACCTTATCTCATTAGCCTT
>NW_006160169.1:95659-100928 GCF_000334495.1 Tupaia belangeri chinensis
GGCAAAAGTAAGAATTCCATGGGTGGTAGTGACCACACCATAGTCCCTTCTCCATTTTTTTCCTTGGGATTTTGGGCACACACACACACACACACCAAGGAGTAGTTTTACAAGCCACTGAGTTAAGGACTGGAACTGTGCAGTTACTCACATAGACTCTAGCCACCTTAACCAATATTCCACCTGTTGTCCCATCCTTCTTTATCTCTTAAGATTATATTAAATAGTACTTATAAAAAATAGTTCTCCATGGCTTCTGAGAAATAGTGATTTCCAGCAAAAAAAAAAAAGAAATGAAGATTTTCTACTGATAATTCTGCCTCCAGCCAACAAACTAGAGTGGGAGGAAGCCAAGCTCCTCTAGTCTTCTCTCTTTCTCTGTCTCTCTCTGCCTCTGTCTCTGTCTTCTCTTTTTTTGTAATTTTTCCTTTTTTAAATTTTTAAAGATAAAGTATTTTCTAGCCTTTCTGTTTCTCCCATTATCTTGTTAATATTCCCTCTCCCCCTTGCACGCAGAAGAGGCAAGGGGCAGGCCTTCAGAAGAAGAGTTCTCCATGGATCCTGAGAAATAGTGTTTTCATGGCATGCTGTTTTCTAATTTTTGCTTTTCTTTAAAAAATATAATAGTTTTGTTTGTTTTTATTGTTTTTTCTCCTTTTTTCACTATTTCTTTGTTAATTTTTTTTATCCCTCTCTGTTTCCTTTTGCTTTTCTTTTATCTCATCTCTCTGCTCTTCAATTTCCATTCACTGTTTCTAGATGTGTCTAAGAAAACTGTAGTCAAACATCCAAATACTATTAGGGTTAACAAATTCCTCAATATCTACTTAATCTGCTGCATAAAGGGGTCAAAACAGAATGGCAGAGATTCCAGATCACCTTGTTCTGCACACTCCTGAATGCTCACATTGAACTTCAAAAATTTGAAGAAACACAACATCCTTCATATGATTAGAAATCACTGTAGGGCCACAAGAAATATGGCAAAGGAAGAGAATACCTCTCCTCTAGGGGAAAAGAATAACTCCTCTTCATCTACAGACAGTACAATGGAAATCATGGAAATTTCTGATAAAGAATTTAGAGTATTCATATTGGCAAAGCTAACAGAGATGGAAGAGAAGAGAGACAATGAACTGCAGATGAGAAAGGAGCTGATGAATTCCAGGAGTTGAGGAAATTCTTGCAAGATCTGAGAGAAATTACACACTTTAAAAAAGAATGAAATGGACCTGTTAGAAATCAAGGCTATAAAACAGGGAGTCAAAATCTTCCTTGAAAGTATTAAAAGCAGACTAGATCAAACAGAAAATAGAATCTTAGAAATAGAAGAGAAAATTGCTGCCTAGAAAAATCAACCATGAAGACTGAGAAAATTGCCCGAAAAAATGCGAATAATATACAAGAAATACTAGATACCATCAAAGGTCCAAGCATCCAGATAATTGGTATCCCTGAAGGCAAAGAGATTCATAAGGGCATTGGTAATCTATTCCATGAAATTGTGCAAGAAAACTTTCCAAACCTAAAGAGGCACTCAAAGATCCCATCCCAAGAAATACAAAGTACCCCAAATAGAATCCACCCTTAGAAGATCTCCTAGACACATTATAGCCAGATTGACCAAAACCACAGACAAAGACAAGATACTGAGATTGGCAAGAGAAAAATGGCAAGTTACCTACAAAGGATATTCCATCAGGCTAAGAGCAGACTTCTCTTTGGAAACAATGTGAAAGAGGAAATAATAGGAAAATATATTCATAATGTTAAGGGAAAAGCAATTTCAACCAAGAATACTGTACCCGGCAAGATTATCCTTCATATGGGAAGAAAAGACAAGAACATTCTCAGATAAAACCTGAAAGAATTTACTAGCACCAGACCAGATCTCCAAGAAGTTCTCAAGGGAGCGGTATATCAGGAAAATTAAATGCAGACACACAGAAATAAGAGTTCAAAAACTAAGAAAATGGCCAACTTAATCATAGGTACTAGTCTGGAGTTGAATATTATATACCAGAATTTAATGAGAAAGATTGAACCACAACAGAAGATAGACAAAGTACATGAAACTGAACTGGTGAAATAGCATTTTATGACTTTTGACTAAAACATTGCTGCTTTTCTTCTAGGCTTTGTTTTCCTGTTTTAAGGATTGTCTTGAGCTGTTGATAGCTTCATGTAACTACTATTTGAACAGAATCCTAATCTGTTTCCTAGCTTTAAGTTTTAAAAAAATTTCCTTAGCATTTCTTTGATTTATTAAAGTTAAAACTGCTTTTCTTGAAATTACCAGGTGTACTTGTTATTGAAAGTAGTTTGTTTAAGAAATTCTGTGGTTAATAAAATGTGGGGGGAAAAGGAATGGAAGACAACTGTAGACACCAGAAATAGTGTGAGAATAGGGTGGGAAAGAGCAGAGGGTCAGAAATTGTGTGTGTGTGTGTATAATGAAACTAGAGATGGAAAATTATTGATGATAATATTCATGATTAAGCCACTATGCAGTATATTCTGGGTGGGAAATCAGATTTTGTATGCTGAGATTATGCTTAAGGAATGAATGTAAATTAATTAATTAAAAAATGTTTCAGAAGAAAAAGACTAAAACTGTTTTTCTTGAAATAAAAAAAAAATGCATTAAAAATACCTGTTTGATGACCACAGTAGGCTATATAGCCGTAGCTAAGTGCTACTTTATAGTATGTTCATTCTACTCACTGAGATTTATACCTAATGTTATACTTGTGTTAATGGATATGTATATGTCAGCAGCGGTTTCTATTGAAAATATTTAGATTAATTAGGATCTTTAGTTAATCAATAACATGTTGTGGAGGGGGGAGCTATAAAAAGCAACCATGGATACCAGAGACAGTGTGCAAGGAGAAGGGGAGATGACAGAGGTTGATAGAAAATCAAGGATGGGAGAATAAGCAAAATATACAGGAAACAAAAAATAGAAAATTATTTGTTGATATCACATATGTTGATGTTCTTGATTGAGCCAATATACTGTGTATTCTGGATGGAAAATCTCATTTTGTAAGCTGTAATAATGTACAGTGAATGAATGTAAATAAATAAGTTTAAATAAATTAAATAGTACTTATATTTTAAATGATAAAAACATAACAAGTAACATTTTCAAATAAAAGTTTACTTACAAAGTAAGCGCGTATTTTTTCAAAGTGTGCCCTCATTTTGGGGAACCAGCAGTTAGCATAATGGCTATGTCGCTGGACTCCCACGTAGTCTACCATGGTTTGCGTCCCAGACCTGGTGGTTTAAAACTCACACTGGGCGCATGTGTGTGCATGCCCAAGATCCCGAGAGGAGAATGGAGAAGGGATTGCGGCGTGACCATCCCCCCTGGGGGGTGATTTCTCACTTTCTGTTTCTTTGTCTCTCTCTGTCTGGCGAGCGCACGCACCCTATAGCGAAAACCTCTCCAAAAAAAAAAGTGTGCCCTCATTTTGTTACATACATAATACTTTAGTACTGTAATAGTTCAAATATTTTTTGTTCAGGTTTTAGTCTTTTTCAGTGATTTTCAGATTAAATCAACAGTGCCCCATGCACACCCAACTAAGAAGGAAGGGAATGTAGACCCTGTCTCCGCTGAGTATGTTTTATGCAGGATGAAACCCAACACTTCACAGGCGAAATGAGAAACAGTCCTAGAGAAGGATAGTCTGAGCACATGATGTGAGCAGAGTTCAAAGCAGGAGAGGTTTTCAGCCTCCTGAGGGGCTCACCTACTTCCATGTGATGTGACATAGGGATAAAAACCCCTAAGATGCTAGGAGAACCCTGTCCATCCCACTCTAGAAGAGGTCATTGTGTTTTGGCATTGCCACTTTTGTACAGGCACACACATGCTAAATTTACAGATGGCCTTAGGATAAAATATGATACTGTGAAGGAATGAGGGGGAAAGAATAGAGGTGGAAGCAGGATATCCAGTTCCTCAGCAACATGCCTAGACCTCAGCATAAGGAATTGTGAAAATCCCAAGCTGATGGTGATGGGTCCCCAAGGTCCTCAGATCTTCCTGAGTCAGAAGTCCCTAGGAAAACCTCAAAGGTGAGACCTGCATCACCACTTTGGGCACTAGAAACTAGAATCAGCTCCCTTCCCCAGTGCAAATGAGTCACAGAGATGAGAACTCTGATTCCTCCTCCAAAGTAAGATTGCTGTAGTTTAAATGTGTGTCTTAGGTTTTATGTGTTGAAAATTTAACCCCAAATTCAAATGTTTACAAGTACTGGGAGGTGGACCTTTGGGACATATTAGGATTAGATGCAGTTATCTGGGCAAAGAACTCATTGTGGGAGTCTCAGCTTTGTAGGAAGGAGAAAACCCGAGCTGACACATGCTTACCCTCTTGCCATGAGGTGCCTCCCACCATGTCATGACAGCAGGAAGGCCCTCACCTGATGCTGATATGTTGGTGTTGGACTTCTCAGCCTCCCAAAATAAACCCCTATTTTAAAGTAAATTGCCCAGTGGGAATTCAGATATAAAAACAGTAAATGGATCAAGACTCTGTTACCTGAATAATGGCACAGGCTCGAAGAAGTGACTGTTGGACTTGGTTATCTACTGATGACTCTTTATGTACTGAGATCCTTGGAAATGCTTTGTATTTTCTGGGGGTTCCTCAGAGCAGAGAGCAGCCTTGCGGCTTGGGGTACTGAGTAGGGTAGTGCAGAATGTGGCTGCACATGGGACCATTTATCCAGGGTCTGGCTAGAATGAGGCCTTGTGTGAACTGGCCTGTCTTAAGACAGTAGTATCAATGAGAAAGGTAGAGGATGCACCTGAGTTCGAGGTTTCCTTGGAACCTTCTAATCCTCCTCTTTTACCTTTACCTACTTTAGCCCTTGGAGAGTCATTGCCTTGAGGACTGTCAAACAAAGGAGTGTATTGTTTTGGGTTTTCATGCCTGGGTCTGTAGTGTTATCTGTGACCATCAGAGGGTAAATTGTGCATACTGTGCTCTGCTGAAGCAGTGAGCTGGGAAGATCTACTTGGAGTTCATTTTGGTTCCCCTCTGCCCCTGACCCATTCTGCAGTTTCTTTGATGATTATCTATCTCCATAATATGAGCTACTCAAAGGTAGTGACAAAGATCTAAGATAATTTCACTTACTTATTCAGCAGCTATCTTAGCATTCACCTTGTACAGGCACAGTGTTAAGCCTGGGTGTTGCACTAAAGATGTAATCTGTGGGGAGATTAATGTCTCTGTATTGACTGACAT
>NW_006160169.1:101100-102736 GCF_000334495.1 Tupaia belangeri chinensis
GGTAAAGGCTTAGCTGTACAGAAACTAGGATGAAGAGGTAAATTAGACCAGAAAAGTAGTTATAACACAGCTAGTGTGGGTAGAGGAATTCTAGGAGAAAGTAGGAGGGAGGGAACAGGGTAGAACCAGGCCTCTGGTCCTGGAAATCACTATTGGTCTCAGTTTCTGTGAGACAACATTACTCCAAATTTTGAAACTTACAAAAATCTTGTAGTATCTGATAGTGTGGACCAGAACCCAGCCCCAACTGAGCTAGTTGTTTTTGCTTCCAGGTCTCTTGCGAGAATGAGGGTGTGGTCTCAATTAAGGCCCTCCTGAGGCAGGATTAGTTTCTTTCTTTTTTTGTTTTTTAATGTATTAGTGGAGATTGTTTTATTGGATTCTGCTCTCTTCTTTCTTTCTCTTTCTTTTTTGCCTTGCTTCCTTTTTCATTTTCTCTTCCCTTCTCTTCTTTTTTCTTTTTTTCTTTTTAAATTTATTTTTCATTGGGACCAGCAGTTAGTGTAGTGGCTATGTTGCTAAACTCCTATGGAGTTGGCCACGGTTCGAGTCCCATATCCGGTGGCTTAAACTCACACCAGGCATGTGTGCGTGCATGCCCAAGATCCAGAGAGGAGAATGGAGGAGAAGGGATTGCTGCATGGCCATCCCCCCTGGGGGATGATTTCTTACTTTCTGTCTCTCTGTCTCTTTCTGTCTGTCTGGCAAGCACATGCTCCCTGTAGCAAAAACCTCTCCCCCCAAAATTATTTATCATCATAATCTTGTTTATATTACATTGAATCACATATAACTGTACAGTTTTACATGTCTTTTTCCAGAAGGAATACCATGCATATCAGTCAGTATAGTGACATTAAAATTCCTATTTCATCATCCAATATTTTTTCATTGTTTTTCCCAATCATTATTATTATTATTCCAATTATTTTTTAAAACAGTCAATCACCATTTCTCATTTTGCTTGTAAAAAGACTTTACCCAATGTGAAATACTTCTCAGACTAATCCAGTTGAGAATACTATACATGTCATCATCAACAGGTAATAATACATATCTGTGTCCAACTAATGTCATGCCTCTCAATTTGTTCTTTTGTTATCTTCTCCATACTCTTCTTTTCTCCCCACCATTCCACACTGTGTTATTCTATCATTAACTATTTTCACTTGTTTTATGTCCTTCAATATTTTGTTTTCTACCATCTACCATAGAGTGCAGATAGTCAGTATATATTAAGTGGATACATACAATATCTTTTATGTCCTGGCTTGCTTCACTCAGCAATAGATCCTCCATATTTGACCACTTTTTATTAAATCCCAACGTCTTGTTGTTTTTTATGGCTGAGTAGTATTCCATGTGCCACAATTTTTCAATCCATTCATCTGTTTGTGGACATTTAGGTTGATTCCATGTCTTGATGATTATGAATAATGCTGCAATAGACATTGATGTGCAAGCACTTTTTTGACTGAGCATTCTCCTGTCCTTTGGGTAGATATCCAGAACTGGGACTGCTAGATACCATTTTACATTCTCACCAACAGTGTAGGAGAGTTCCCTTTTCCCCACACCCCTAGCAAAACTTATCACTTTTTAAGTTTTTAATTTTTGCCATTCTGAAAGGGGTTAG
>NW_006160169.1:103655-107498 GCF_000334495.1 Tupaia belangeri chinensis
TATTTTCAACTCTTCTTTGCCTATTCGAATGCCTTTTCTATTGCCTTTTCTGATTACATTAGGTAAGACTTCCAGTACTATCTTAAAGAGCAGTGGAGAAAGTGGGCAGCCTTGCCTAGTACCCATTTTTAGCAGAAAAGCTTTTAGCTTTTCCCCCTTCAGTATATTGTTACCTGTAGGTTTTTCATAGATGGCTTTTATTGTGTTGAGAAATGACCCTTCTATACCAATCTTACTGAGGGTCTTAATCATAAAAGGATGTCGTATTTTATCAAATGCTTTTTCCGCATCAATTGAGATGATCATATGGTTTTTATCTTTCTTTCTGTTCATGTGGTGTATTACATTTATGGTCTCGCATATGTTGAACCACCCTTGCATCCCTGGGATAAAGCCTACGTGGTCGTGATGAATTATCTTTGTTATATGTTGTTGGATACAATTTGCGAGTATCTTGTTGAGAATTTTTGCATCTATATTCATCAATGATATTGGTCTGTAGTTTTCCTTTTTTGTCATGTCCTTATCTGTTTTGGGATGAAGATGATGGAGGCTTCATAAAATGACTTTGGATGGTTTTCTTCCTTTTGAATTTTTAGAAATAATTTTAGTAGGATAGGAGTTAGCTCTTCCTTAAAAGTTTTGTAGAATTTAGAATTGAAATCATCTGGACCTGGGCTTTTCTTTGTTGGGAGGTTATTTATTACTAATTCAGTCTCCTGACTTGTTATGGGTCTATTCAGGTTCTCTATGTCCTCCTGATTCAATCATGGTAGTCAGTTTTATTTCCATTTGCATGGAATATCTTTTTTCAGCCCTTTACTTTTAGTCTATGTATGTCTTTATTCATAAGGTGAGTTTCTTGTAGGCAACAGATAGATTTCTGTTTTTTTTTAAATCCATTCAACCAGTTTGTGTCTCTTAATTGGATAATTTAATCCATTGACATTCAATGTAATTATTGATATTTCCACACCTGATCCTATTGTTAAGTGAGCCACTAGAATCCCACATGGCTGACCACAGTTTGTGTCCTGGACCCAGTGACTTGAAAATTATGACAAGTGTGTGTGTGTGTTTATGTGTGTGTGTGTATGTGTGTGCCTAATATCCTGGGAGGAGAATGGAGGAAAATGGATTGTGGCATGACCATCCCTTGTGGGAGATGATTTCTCACTTTCTTGATGTCTCTCTCTTTCTCTTTCTCTCTCTCTCTCTCTCACCAACTAGCACACATACTCTAGAGCAAAATCTTTTTAAAAAAGGAATGATAAGTGCTGGTTAGGCTGTGGAAAATAGGGAACTCTCCATAGTGTTGATGGAATGTAAATTAGTTCTTCTCCCCTCCTCCCCTTGCCAGTGTCTTGCCCTTGACTGCCATTTACTCTAATGACCCTGATCCTGTCACATCAATTTTCACTTTCTATTCTGTAATGGGTGCCGTATTACAGACAAAACATTTTCCCTGGCTCCAGTCATCTATATCTGCTTTCCTGGCCATTGTCTCTTCTCTCCTTCTGCCTTGTCCCTCATCTGAGTACATTTACCTCCAAGCCAGCAATGGGGTCTCTGCTGAATTCCAGAGGACATTTATGCCTCCCCTCCAAGGACAACATTAAAGACCATTCAAGACCTAACTCAAAGTTAGCGTCTATTTGTCTCTGTGTATACCCCATGTTGTAACTAAAATGGTATCACCACACCTTGAACTGCACAGCTGGCCATGTATGATCCTGCCACCTTAACTACCATGCACCTGCTAGCCTTCAGCCTGTATTTTAATGAGTCATCTTAGTCCTTTGAAATAAACTACACTCAGACACTGTAAGTTATTGATAGAATTTTATTGTCCATAAATATCTGAAACATAGTGTTTTCCTTTTGCACCCATCCTTTCTATCTGCATCATTACTTCAACTGCTCTTCCTGTTAATGTAGACTTTAACATATTCTTGTGTTCTATAGCTGGTTGTGGGAATTTTTAGTCCTATTGGTATCGCTTTTTCAGCTCAGGATCCACAGCACCTAAGATATTTCTTGGCAAGGAGTAGGCCAACAAATTGAATACATGTTCTAAGTGTAGTCTACACATAAATACATATATGTATTAATCAATTGACTTAATGTGGTATGAGAAGCAGAAATGACCTCAAATATGATAAAGTGATGTTTTCATAGACACGTTAAATTGCTCTGGGGGATATGTTCACCATGAGATACATCTCTACTCCCTGATGTGTGGAATCTTGGTGTCCACTTGTAAGTTTATTTATGGTAATAAAGTATTTAGTGTCATGTTCTATGTTATTTCATTGTATCATCTTGTTATTTCTGGTTAATCATTCCCAGTGCTGACTATAAATATGACTACTTCCATTTTTGTTACAATTATCTTCACCTTTAAAATATTTTTGTCAGAACATTAAAAGTAATATCTGTATTTACTGGATGATCAATTTCTCTATTTGTTTTGTAATCCAAGTTCTCTTTAGTCTTCTCATTTACTAATACTTTACATAAAGCTTAAATTTTAAGTATTTTTTTTCTGGGATTAGAGACTTTATATTCAGAGTCAAAAGTTACACCTGCAAAAACATACAAGGAAATTGCAAAACTAATTGGAACTGAAGTATAAGCTTATATTGGTGTAGAAAATAGTAGAATTCTATGCATGGGTTTTCATAATATTTATTGTCCATCAGCCTTTTGAAGGTGGCTCATATATGTCCTTTTATCTTTTCCTGATCACCTGAAATGAACACTACAGGGAGTTTTGTTTGTTTTGTTTTGTAATACAGTTGTCTAAAACAAATATGCTCTTTCTATGTGAAGTATAAAGACACAGATCCAGGGGTGGAGAAGTACAATATTCATAAAACTAATAATAGAGTTAGTAAATAAATATTTCTCCCTACTTGGGGGAGAATAGAAACCCAAAGATTATGTATACTTCTTTATTATGAATATTTCTTGATATACTTCTTATTATGTATACTTCTTGATTATGTATGAATTATATTCCAAAGACTTGAAATGAGGAAGACAGTATTTATTTGAAGAGTTGAAGGAGTTTCTAAATGAATTAGAGAAATAATTATATGACCCAAGAAGCAGCAGCTTTACAGATAGTCCCAAGAATAGAACAGAGAATGTCTTAAAAGACTAAAAGTTTCTAATATGACTGTACGGAGTCAGCCTGAGAACATCAGAGACAATGTTTCTGAAACAGCTAAGCATAGTTTGAGAGCCTCACAAGAACTCAGATCCATATATGGAGCTCTGGGTAAATGGACATTTCCTTTATGTATCATCCTTTGTAGCATCCCAAGAATAAGGCAATGTTAAGCTCACTTGCTGTCTCAGGAACATTTCTGAGGTCATTATGACCTTGGCCAATGGATAACTGAGACATAATCACAATAGCTACTACTTATTGAACATCTGCTTTGTGCCAGATAATTTCTAATGAACTGTAAAATTCTATTTCTCAGATAAGCTGCAAATCATAGGATATAGTTCTAAGCGTTTTGTTTTCTGTCACAAGAGAAAATTTTTTAAGTAATTAATTTATTTACATTTAATCACATCTTTACAGTGTACATTTCTTTTTCCAGCACAAATGCTATTTATGTCAGTCAAGCCAAAGATATTACTCTATAACACTTATCAGCAAATAGCTTCTCATTTTTTAACCAATTAAGCATACTTATACTTGCTTTTTCCTTCCCCTTTTTCTTCTTTCCCTTCCATACTAAACTTTTTTTCCATATTTTATTGATCAGCAAAATACCTTAAGCTAAAAATATGGACAAAGCTAAAATCTTGTTCCAAGTGCCCTGTAAT
>NW_006160169.1:109245-113874 GCF_000334495.1 Tupaia belangeri chinensis
TTCCCTTCCATACTAAACTTTTTTCCATATTTTATTGATCAGCAAAATACCTTAAGCTAAAAATACAGACAAAGCTAAAATCTTGTTCCAAGTGCCTTATAATTTTTTTCTGAAATATTTTTAAAAATTAATTAATTAATTTACATTCATTCCCTGAGCATCATCACAGCATACAATATGTGATGTCCCATCCAAAATATACTCCCTAGTGGCTTAATCATACATGTTATCATCAATAATCTTTCATTCCTAGTTTCATATATATATATATATCTATATATATATATGAAATACATACATATATTAATTACATATAATATTAATTATACATAATACATATTATATGCATCTCTCTTAATTATAATACCCATTCCTCAAACAATAGCTATATAAAACCAATCAAATCCCATTCAAGATTTAAATCTTTTAAAATGGTTTTCTGGTACCTGCAGTTGTCATAGTCATTTATTGCTGAACTCCAACATGGCCAAATGTAGTTCTAGTCCCAAACACAGTATTTTGAAACTAATGCTGGGCAGGTGTGTGTACATGTCCAAGATCCCAGGAAGAGAATAAAGAAAAAGAGATTGCAGCATGACCATTCTCTTTGAGGTTGATTTCTCACTTTTCTCTCACTGTGTCTGTCTATTCTCTCTCTCACTCACAAGTACACATGCCCTAAGGCAAAATCCTCTACCAAAAAAAAAAAAAAAAGAAAGAAAGAAATTAAACTTGCTTTCAACATTTATATGTGACTATTTACAATAATATTGATAGAAAAATTAAAATGTACAGTAAGAAAAGTAGGTACACAAAGTGACATGCTATATATGAGGAAACTCAATAGAAATTAGGATAGAGATAGAAGTTAGGATATTCCAGGGGAACAAGATATTTCTTGTTCTCTTTATATTAAAAAGTACTCATTTCTGTTGTGATGAACAAATATGATAAGCCATGGAAATATAAAGTTTATCATAAGGAGAACAGAGGAGAGTGTAGAGAAGAGATCTGGAATAAATTCTCATTATTGATAGTAACATTCAGAGCCACAAGATGGGCCAACCAAGATCCTCAGATGCTGTGGCTCTGTTTTAAATCATTTTGGTGCCACCTGAAGCTTAAAGAATTCTCCCAGTGTCGGGAACCAGCAGTTAGCCTAATGGCTATGTCGCTGGATTCCCATGTAGTCGACTGTGGTTCGCATCCCGGACCCGGTGGCTTAAAACTCACGCTGGGCGCGTGTGCGTGTGTGCCCAAGATCCCGAGGGGAGAATGGAGGAGAAGGGATTGCGGCACAAAGCAGTCTGTCCAGTGCCCAGCTCAAGAGTATTCAAACAGTGAAAAAAACTCACTGCCTCCCCAAGACTGTGACATTCCTGGCTTTTGAGGATGCTTTGGGGATAGCCATGGCCTGCATGGCTCTGTATTTCTTTGTCCTCACAGCTGTTGTTGTGGGAGTCTTTGTAAAGCATTGAGACACTCCTAATGTCAAGGCCAACAACCAGGCTCTCAGCTTTATTTTGCTCATCTCCCTTCTGCCATGCTTCCTCTGTTCCTTGTTCTTCAGTGGCCATCCTAATGCAGCCACGTGTGTCCTCCAACAAGTCACATTTGGCCTTGTGTTCACGGTGGTTGTTTCCATTGTCTTGGCCAAAACCATTACTGTGATTCTGGCATTCAAAGCCATGAAGCCTGGAAGAACTATGAGGTGCTTGCTGCTATCAGGGGCTTCCAACTCTGTCATTCCTATTTGCTCCCTGATCCAAATGATTATTTGTGCAATCTGGTTGTGAACCTCTCCCCCTTTCATTGACATAGACTCACACTCTGAGCCCAGAAACCTCCTCATTGTGTGCAACAAGGGCTCAGTCACTGCCTTCTACTGTGTCCTGGGCTACCTGGGCTTCTTGGCTCTGGGGAGCTTCACTGTGGCTTTCCTGGCCAGGAACCTGCCTGACACATTCAATGAAGCCAAGTTCCTCACATTCAGCATGCTGGTGTTCTGCAGTGTCTGGGTCACATTTGTCCCTGTCTATCACAGCACCAAGGAGAAGTTCATGGTGGCTGTGGAGGTCTTCTCCATCTTGGCCTGCAGTGCAGGGCTCCTAGGCTGCATCTTCATGCCCAAGTGCTATATTATTCTAAGGCCTGATAAGAATTCTTGGAAAGCTTTAAAAAACAGAAGAGGTTACAAATAAAATATAAGGTTTATTTCATAAGACTGTGTCCAATTTTAAGGCTTCAAACCATAAAGGTACAGATTTTATATTCTTACATTATAAAGTAATTGAAAATGACTGATCTCTTAAATTCATTTCTAAAACAATCATGGTATGCATCTAATCTCTGACATTTGTTATTCTTTAAACTATTATCTGTATCTTAGATTAGTGGGTATTTCTTACACTATGGGTATTGATTAATGGCAACATTTTACTAATTATTTAGTATTTATTGTGTTCTCCTAGAAAGCTTTTTACTTCCATATAGTCAAAAATAATGTCTTTACTTCCATACCTGGTTTATTGGTTTGTATCTTCTCTTTCTGTTCTGGAAAGGTCTTAACTTATTTAACTTTATTATTTTGATGACCATGATTTATTTTAATTTGACCAGAGAGTCAGGGAGAGTGAGAAAGCAAACCCCCAGGTCTTGGACTTAAACTGCTGTCCATAATGTGGCAGTCCAGTGCTCTCAACTACTTTGCCACCTGCTGGCCACTGAAATTCAGACATGATGCCCAGGACATAGACTGGGAAAGGAACAATACTTTAATAAGTAGTGCTGGATATAGTGGCTATTCATGACAGAAAGAATATATTGCAAACTTAAGTGTAAGACCCTAAAACAGGACTACAGAAGAAATAATAGGGGAAATGCTCCAGGTATTGATCTGGGCACAAATTTTTAAAAGATCTGAAAATCAGAGGTAACAAAAAAAAATACACCTGATATTACAACAAACTCAAATGATTCTGCAGAGTAAATAATCAACAGGGTGAAGATACATGCTTCAGGAGAGGGTCAATGTATTTTCAATCTATTCATCTAGTGAAGGATTAATATTCAGAGCATATAAGAAAGTCAGTAAACCCAAAAGCAAAAACCAAAAACCTGATTACAAAATTAAATCAAGACATGAATAAACATTTCTAAAGAAGACATATAAGGGACCAGCAGTTAGTGTAATGTCTATATCACTGGACTCCCATATAGTCAACCGCAGTTCGAGTCCTGGACCCAGTGGCTTAAAACTCACGCTGGGTGCGTGTGTATGCATGCCCAAGATCCCAAGAGGAGAATGGAGGAGA
This sequence comes from Tupaia belangeri chinensis, assembly GCF_000334495.1. Classification (NCBI taxonomy): domain Eukaryota; kingdom Metazoa; phylum Chordata; class Mammalia; order Scandentia; family Tupaiidae; genus Tupaia; species Tupaia belangeri. The sequence goes on from NW_006160169.1 coordinate 112,560, forward strand.
AGGGATTGTGGCGTGACCATCCCCCCAGGGAGTGATTTCTCACTTTCTGTCTCTCTGTCTCTGTCTCTCTCTTGCAAGCGCACATGCCCTGTAGCAAAAAAAAAAAAAGCTCCATATCATTAATAACAAAATATAAATCAAAACTACAATGAGCTTTTACTTTACCCTATTTAGAATGACCATTTTCTATAAGGCATAAATAACAAATGTCAAGTGATAAAACATGACACACTGCAAGGTTAACTTACATGGGGAGGTTTAGAGTTTACATCTCAAGACCTCTCTGAGTGTGCCGGGCATACTTGTACCCACAATGTGGGTCTAGATGAGGCTGGGGGTAGATAATGTGTCGAGATGCTTTGGGAAATGCCTGTTTCTCTATGGATCTCTCTAGTTACCTTTCTGTCTCTTTTACTCATGAAAAGAATAAACTTTTAAGCAGTCTTGCAGGTTTTTTTTAGAGGGGGTTGCCATAATGTACATGTGCTCACCAAAGAGACAAAAACAGAGCAAGGGAACATGAGGAATCACCCCCCAGAGGGCTAGCCATATCAAAATTTCGTCTTCTTCATTCTCCTCTAAGGATTTTGGGCACACACACAAACACTCTCACAAACACACACAAATACATGTGTGCAGTGTGATTAATAAGCTGCTGGGTCTAAACTTCAGACCATAATGGGTCATACTGGAGTCCAGTGCCTTGAACACCACACCACTTGCTGGCCATTTTGAAACAATTTTTTAAAAATAAACAATGATGGGTTAGCAGGTGGCATGGTGAGGGTGCTGGATCCCACATGGGCAACTACATGGTTCAAGTCCCTGACTGGATGGCTTAAGAAATGGAGTGCACATGTGTGCATGCATACCAAAAATAGTACAAAGAGAAAGAAGGAGAAGAAAGTGTGGCTTTCCCATATCCCTTAACTGGTGCTTTCTCATTATCTCTCACTCTCTCACTCTCTGGATCTCTTTAGTGGCAAAGTGCATGTGCCCTATAGCAAAAGTTAAAAACAAAAAAAACCTAACTGTATTCTGAGTCAATAGCTTGGAACAGTGCATGTTATCAAAGACTACCCAGGAAGTTCCCTGAGAGTCCTTTGTGTATTACTACTGTTACTGCTGTGACTGTGGAGGAGTAGGGCTGTGCCCCGCCAGAAAATCATCAAAGGGCTGGGAGGCCAGGAAGGTGTGGGTAGAATGCCTGGGCTGGCCATGATCCTGCAAGTATATCCATCATTGAGTGGGTCTCACAAAGCCCTAAGTGTCCTTCAGGAGGCTGGAGAATCCATAGGCAGAAAAAGAGACCTTG
>NW_006160169.1:114161-114816 GCF_000334495.1 Tupaia belangeri chinensis
CTTCTTTCTTTCTTTCTTTCTTTCTTTCTTTCTTTCTTTCTTTCTTTCTTTCTATCTTTCTCTCTCTCTCTCTCTCTCTCTCTCTCTCTCTCTCTCCCTTTTTTCATCACATTTTTTAAAATTTTTGATTTGACTTTTACTTAAGTCTGATGATGGCTTATTTTACATATGTATGCTGATAGCATATCCTGTTTAGTTTAGTCCTTTTAATAAGCTAGCCAAAGCACCATTAGCAATAATGCATATACTGAAATTCTAGTTTTTATGTGATTTTGAACAGTTGTCTAAAGATAATTATGAAATATAACTTAGTCTGACTTAGATCATGAAGAATTCAAGAGCCAGCATGTGGCATGGTAGTTAAGGCACTGGACTCTCACATGGCTAACTGTTATTCAGGTCCCAGACCTGGTGGCTTGCTGTTTCATACTCTCTTTAGTCAAATTTTGAAATTAAAAAAAAAAAAATCATGATTAAATTAAATAAATATCTTTAAAAATGTATTCAAAAGTAAAATTTAACTTGATATTAAATCTCAACATGCTGGTTTTATAAAGCATCTGATCTTTTTTTTTTTTTTTATTATTATTATAAATTTTTTTTTCTTTTCTCATCACAACACACATATGAATTTTCCATCCAAAATACACTGTGC
>NW_006160169.1:118193-121847 GCF_000334495.1 Tupaia belangeri chinensis
CGCGGCTTCCGCCGGGCGCCCCGCGCGGCTTCCGCAAGCATCTGATCTTATAAATCATTTATAAAGTATGCAAAATGTTCTTCATTTGATAGTAATATATTATTTATTTGATAGTATATTCAAACTACACTAAGATGTCTTTCAATAAGTAAAAGGTAGTGTTTCAGATAATTCTCTCCCTGAGCACCCTGTACTTATGTGTACCCCTCATATGGGGCTGGTTGGGGCTGGGGGGGTGAAACATGGCCTAATGATTTTTGGTGTGGGTGTGGTATCTATCTTCCACTATCTCTTGGTCTCCCTTGACCATGGAACATACAAATAAATAAGCTTTAAAAATGTTACTTTTTGAGCCAACCAAGTGCCATGGTGGCTAAGGCAGTTAGATCTGTCATGGAAGAGTGCAGGGTTCAAGTCCCAGATCTAGCATCTTGAAAAATATGCTTGGCATGTGTGCACATGTGCACAAATTCCCAAGAGGATAATGGAGAAGAAGGGATTGTGGCAAGGCCCTCCTCTCTAGGGAGTTATTTTTCACTCTCCCTCTTTTTCTTTATCTCTCTTTCTCCCTATAACACAAACAACACATCCAATAGCAATAAGAAAAAAAGTTAAAACCTAAAGAAAAATGTTTTTATTTTCACCAACATGTGTTAAGCAAAAATAACTTATGGAGAATATGTACATGGGTAGTGTAACATATGTGCTCATCAGTGTTTCTCTGTGATGGTTAGCTGGGAGTGAGGCTGCACATACACAGGAAAAAAATGGCTTTACATGGGTCATAGAGAAAATATGTCACATTTCTGATTAAGTATTTTCAGAACATAGTAAGCAAAACTTTAAGGGGATCCCCAGTGACCCACTCCCTTATACAATACCGTATGGTAAAGGCTTAACTCAGCAGTCCAGAATATGAGAGTCAGCAAATTCCAAAGGCCTGTTCTGAAAGTTTGGTTCTAGGTAGACCACCTCTGAGTTTTTAGAATATCCTTCCTGATCATGTTTCTGTTTTTTTTTTTTAAATTTTTATTTACATTTTTTAAAATACACTCAGTCACATTATTTAGCTTACAAGGTGATCATTTCAATATATGAACAGTTTGGGAGTTATTTTACCCCAAAACCAGATACCACTCAATAGACCAGATAGCACTCAATAAAAATCCTGACACCATGGCTTGAGTGACCTTCCTGAGTTGGCAATACATCACACATTGTTGCTAGAAGAATTAAACATGTGTCTGTGTAGCTCCACTGGGAGGGGTCACCTGGAAGATTGCTCTGGCTTTTTTTGGACTTCAGCCTAAGCACCTTTCCATTTGCTAATATTCATGTAGATTCTTTCAGTGTAACAGCCTGTCATTATGAGCTAGACAGGTTTCCTGTGTTCTGTAAGTCCTCATAAATATTCGAGCCCAAAATGGTCTTGGGAAACTTGGGATCCCCAGTGGTATTGGCAAAATGAGCATGACTCACTACACTAATGTGTCCTATGAACAGTTCTCAACAGACAACAAGCTTTCTGGTTTGAGGATGGGAATTCCAGTGTAGACTGACAGCATCTTGTTTAGGAGTTTTCATACCACAAGCAACTGGGGGAGAAACTCTACTTAAGCAAAATAGGAACAAAGCACTTTTGTGGCGTGGTTGGGTTGTGTTTTCCTTACACTGAGAAAGGAGATGAGCAACAAAAAAATCTGCCAGGGGTATGACACCCAGCGGCAGAATTTTTGGTTCTTCCCAGTTTTTTTCTAGTTCCACTCTATAGTCAGTGGGACTTATTTTGCCTTACAGAAGTGCTCAGGGCGATGAGGCCCTAGAATGTCAACAGCCCTGACTGTAAGCACTCCAAGTATTCAATGTGTGACCAGGACCCTCAGAAACCACTCTGCCATACCAGCTGGAGCAGAGCTGGGCTCACTTGGACCCCAACTTTTGTGGGGCCAACTCTCTCCCTCAGTATTCAATGGGGCCATGGCCACAAAAAGGCCTTTTAGATCCAACGTGCACAGTGTACACTCTGGCAACTCTGAGTCCTGCTATCTTTCGTCAAAAAACTTGTAAGTTCTCTCCTGCATGGATTCCTGTGCAATACCAAGGCCAAACATGACTGAAACCAACCAATTTACTACAAATAACAGTAATAGTGACAATAATGAAAAGATTTTTTTAAAGAACCTGTCTTCAGGAGAAAAAAAGAGAAATGAGAGTGAGAGAGAGAGAAATAAGTGAGAAAACCTCTCCCAGGATTAAACTGTTCCTCAATTTCTTATATTCTATTCTCTTCTCAGGATTTAGGGCACACATGCACACATACCAGGAGTGATTTTCAATCTGCAGTGTCCAAGTGCTCAGAAGTGCTCAGGACGATGAACACTTGTGGATCAATCTGCTTGATCCACAAAATTTGCCATGTGGTATCCAGTTGCCTTAAAGTATATGCCATTTGCTGACCTGAAATGATGTTTATAACTATGCAGTTATCTTCAGAACACTTTTCTTTCTTTCTTTTTTATTTCTTTTTTTGAAGAGGTTTTTGCTATAGGGCACGTGCACTCTCCATACAGACAGAGAGACAGAGAGACAGAAAGTGAGAAATCACCCCACAGGGGGCATGGCCATGCTGCAATCACTTCTCCATTCTCCTCAGGATCTTAGGCACACATGCACACGTGCCTAGTGTGAGTTTTAGGTCACCGGGTCCAGGACATGAACCATGGTCGACTACATGGGAGTTCAGCAACATAGCCATTACGCTAACTGCTGGTCCCAGAACACTTTTATTTCTTGTAACCCCACCCCCACCATCAGCAAATAAACCTCTATTAGACCTATTTACTTTTTTGACTCTTGCCTAACCATCTTCTTAATCTTCCAAGCAGATGGAAGTGGCGACTGAAAGTTGCACAAATATTAGATGGAAGGGTCCTCAATTCTGGGAGGTAAGGAAGCACTTTTAGAGGCTTAGAAGTCCAGTTGGTTCCTGGCCCCCATGGGCTTTCTTATATGTCTTGTACTTTTTGTATGACTTGTATTCCCTAAGCATATGCCCAGGCAGAGGCCACTTTATATTTTCAGAGTGGGAGGTGTAAAATTTTCTGGAGAGGTCTCCCAGTCAGCTACCAGGACAAATTTCAGGTGGGAATAGGTCCTATCTCTGCCACTCATGGGATGGCCTCTGCTCATCCCATGTCTTTATTTGCTTTTGGGTTTTTGTTTGCTTGGTTTCGGTTTTCATCATAGGGTGCATGATTATCCTGAAGAGACAGAAAAGGGAAAAGTGAGAAATCACTCCAAGGCTTATGGTCATGTAACAATCCATTCTCCTCTTAGGATTTTGGGCACTCACACACACACATGCCCAGTATGATTTTCAGGCCACTTGGTCAGGAACTCAAACCACAGTTGGCCATGAGCAAATCCAGTGCCTTAACCAGCATGCTACTTGCTGGCCCCCAAAAGTGACAAAATTTTCACATACTTTACCACAGATAAATGAGTTTCTATTTACTATGTAAACATTATTAGAAATTAGGAAATAAAAGAAGTCAGTGAAAAAGAAACCCAAATCATAAAACCAGTTGATCTTTGACAAGTGTACAAAACAATGCAGTAGAGAAAAGAAAGTCTTTTTAGCAAATAGTGCTGGAA
>NW_006160169.1:122221-147476 GCF_000334495.1 Tupaia belangeri chinensis
AAAAATAGACAATATGGGATTGCCACATGACCATCCCCCAAGGGGGTGATTTCTCTCTTTACCACTCTCTGTCTCCCCAGTGAGTGCAGGTGCCCGATGGCAATTAAAAAAAGAAAAGAAAAAGTGAATAAAAGCACTTATTGGAACTTACCTACATCACCGGCCTGGTTCACCCACAGTTCAAACTGAGACCCACGCCCAGACGGTAAAACAGATTCCCAAGCTGGGATGCAGATTCTGATGCTGAAATGAAGCCCCAGCCTGGGTCTGTCCCTGTAAGGAGACAGAAAGTGAGGGATTTAACTCTGGGAGCTCATGCCCTCCTAAACCTCCTCATGTACAGAAATAATCCCACATTTATGATTTTCATTTCTACCAGCAGGTTCTTATCTAAGTAAACTGTGAAGTTCAGAAACCCTTTCTCTCACAGACAATCCAGGTGAGTCTATTTGTAAGGCTGCTCTTTAGAGATTTTCTTCCCATACACAATCTACTCTCAGGGACTCTATGTAGCCCAGACCCAAACACTGTCCAGAATATTGCCACAAGGTGACCAGAGTTACAACCACAGAAAGGACAGAATCCATGGGACTCCTGTACCTGGTCTTCTGGTTTACAGGGCTGAGGAGCTTCTCAATGTCAACCTCCTTCTGTAGCTAGAGGCCACACACAGGGGAGGGAGCTGCCTGATAGGGAGCTTCCTAGAATGTACCAGAGTCCTTCCTTTCCCACCTTTGCAGGCTCAAGACTGGCCTCAGCTCAATTACTGGCCTCAGGCCTCTGTTCCCACTATGGGTTATTCAGCTGCTTCATGCAAGCACTGGGGAATTACAGAAAACCAAGACCTACAACCCCATTTTTTACTACAAATAATCAGGAAGCCAGCAAATGGCATAGTGGTTACATTGCTGAACTCACATATGGCTGACCATGGTTCAAGTCCCAGACACAGTAGTTTGAAAATCATGCTGGGCTTGTGTGTGTGTGTGTGTGTGTGTGTGTGTGTGCCCAATATTCCAAGAGGATAACAGAGAAGAAGGGATTGCAGTGTGGCCATTCCCTCTGGAAGGTGATTTCTCACTTTTCCTCTCAATTTCTTGGTTTCTCTCTCTTTGGAGAGTGCATGTACCTCATGGCACAAACCTCTAAAACTTTCACCATCAGAATCCCTGCTTACCTCCTGTATTTACAGGTGGTGTACAGGAAGAGAATTCAAAACTACTTTCTGTGGATTTAAAAATTGGAAAAAATATTTCTTTAAAAAATAAATATGCAGGAGACCAGCGGTTGGTGTAATGGCTGTGTCGCTGAACTTCCATGTGGTCGACCACAGTTTGAATCCCAGACCTGAAGGCTTAAACTCATGCCAGTTGCCTATGTATGCGTGCCCAGGATCACAAGAGGAGAACGTGGGGAATGGGATTGTGACATAGCCATCCCCTCCGGGGGGTGATTTCTAGCTTTCTATCTCTCTGTCTCTCTTTGTCTTTCTGGTGAGTGCACATGCCCTATCACAAAAATCTCTCCAAAACAAACAAACAAACAAAACCAGGAATCAGGAATACGCATAATGGTTAAAGTGCTGGCTCCCATGTGGCCAACTGGAGCTCAATTCCCAAGCCTAAAGATTTGCTTTATCACTTTTCCTCTCTCTGTGTCTCTCTGGTGAGCACACATGCCATATAGTGAATTGAAAAAATAAATTTAAAAAATTTAATAAATAATTGTATAAAATAACCAAATAAATATGCCAAGCAACTATAATTTTTAAATTAACATACTTTTATGTGAAACAACAAATAAAGTTTCAAGTCTCCCTTCTGTCCTCTGCTTTAGCAAATCCCTGACCTTCACAACTCATGGCTGTCACTATGTCCTCTGTGTCTGGCGATTTTCATGTCTCCTTTGGCATTTGAAATTTCCTCTTAACCCCACCTTCACTTTCACCCACTCATCCCATCATTCTGTAGCTATTTTGGAGAAGTAGATGGCATAATGGTTACTCTGCTGAACTCCAGTGTGGTGGATCACAGTTCAAGTCCAGTCCTGGTGACTTGAAACTCATGCTGGGCATGTGTACATGTGTGCTCAAGATCCCAAGAGCAGAATGAAGGAGAAAGGATTGTGGTGTGGTCATCCACTTCGGGGGGTGATTTCTTGCTTCCTGTCTCTCTGGTGAGTGCACATGACCTATAGCAAAAAATATCTCTAAAAAAAGAATTATTTTATTTAATTTTAATTACCATTATTACTGTTTATTAAGTCTGACCAGATAGCAATAGAGAGAGAGAGAGAGAAAGTGGGAAAGCAAGACACCAGTTTGAACCATGGTCAACTACATGGGAATTCAGCAACATAAATATTGCATCATTTGCTGGTCCTAAGGGCAGCCTTATTTATATGTTCAATAAGACATTTTAGAAAATGAACCATGGGGTCGAGGCTATGGGATTCTGGCTGATAATTCTACTTGGAGGTCTATTGGTAGGACTGCCTTGGGACCTAAAAGATGTTCGTTAGGGCTGTAGGTAAGTAGGGAGTTGGCAAAAGCCATGCCTGAGCTCCAAATAAAGCCTTTTTTCCTCAGAAAAAGGAAGGTCAAGGAAAGTATAACATACACATCCTGAGAGGTGAGCTGATAAGATAGAGAGAGGGCTTGAAAGCTTTGATTAAAAAACGGTGGGGTGGGTTAAGAAAAACTTAGTTTCTTTAATTTGAGAGAGATGAGAGAGGGTAAAAGGAACACGGAAATGACTAGTCCCTTCAGCAACCTCCCAAAGATGCAGGGGAGGAGTAGTGGGCTTGTCAGGCTTGTGGGAATGAGAGAGAAGGGTGCAAGAACAAGTATGGGGAGGGGAGAAGAAAGAGAGGAAGGTGGAGATGGATCCTCTGGTGTTTGGGAAACAGGAGACACAGGAAGAGGAGGGCAAAGAGTGTGTAAAACAAGAAATAAAAATAGAGGTATGGAGACAGCCCATGGCATGGTGGTTAAGGTGACTGAATTTCACATGACCCAAATTGTAACTTGAGTCCTCAACCACATGACTTGGAAAATACACCAGGAGTTTGTATGTTGTGCAAAATAATGATAAGGGGGAAGATATGGTGCAGAAGGGATTGTGGCATGACCATTTTACAGAGGTGATGCTGTCTCTGTCTGTTTCTTTCTTTCTCTGGGTGTCTTTGTCTAGTGAGTGAATGTGCCTTCCAGCAATTTTTTTAAATGAATAATATGGAGCCAGCAGGTAGCATGGTGGCTAAGAGTGCTGGACTGTCACATGACTGACTGCAGTTCAAGTCTTGGACTGGGTGACTTATTTTCTCACTTTCACTCTCTCTCTGGTAGAATTAAAAATAATAATGTAATAATAATCTTAAAAAATAAAATCTATTTGATGATTATGGGGATTTTAATGTTTTTGTATTGACTGCTATGCACGGTATTCCTCCTAGAAAAAGAAATGTAATACACTGTAAAGTTATATGTGATTCAATGTAATATAAGCAAGATTATGATAGTAATAAATTAAATGAATAATAATAGTAACAAATTAAATTAAATATGTTAGTAATTTTTAAATAAATATTAGGGGCCAGTAGGTAGTATGATTCATAAGGAACTGGACTCCCACATGACTGACCATGATTTGAGTCCCAGACCTGGCCACTTGCTTTTCCACTTTCCCTCTCTCTTTTTGTCTCTGTCTCTCTGTGCTAAACACAAATGCCCTGGAGCAAATTTTAAAATTAATAATAAATAAGTAAAATAAATAATTATATTTTTAAAAACAAGAAAAAAATAAAGAAAGAAAGGGTATAAACTCTGAAGAAAATATACATATTCATGTGGGTGCCAAACCTATTCCTGAGACAGAAGTCTGGAGTATCTGCTGACTCTTAGAATAGAAATAGGGAAAACAACAAAACAAGAAAAAAATGTGATTAGTTATCACTCTAATCATTTTCTTCTAAGAACTGTTTATTTAATTCCATTATTATTATTAATAAAATTTGCTATAAGTCATGCACACTTACCAGAGACATTTAGGAAGGGAAAGTGAGAAAGCAAGTTACCATGTCTGAGACTCAAACTGCAATAAGTCTTGTGGGAGCCTAGAACTTTTTTTGTATTATTTTAATTTCTTTTATACATTCAATCACTATACATCACTTCACTTATAAAGTGAATTTTTCAACATGAATACATTTCTCACCAGTCCAGTTAGAGATGCCCTACATGTTATCATCAACAGATAATAATCCATTTTTATGTTCTATAAATGTCTTGCCTCTCAGTTTACTCCTTAATGTCTTTCCTGAGACTCTCCTTCTTCCATCATCTTCCCACACTAGAATCTTTACTGCCCTGCCACCACACCTGCTAACCCCCACTGTAATTCTTTGAGAAGATATTGGGTTGTAAGAGTCACGATGTATTTTTATTTTTTTTCTTTTCTGTGGAAAAATGCATCATGATTTTTTCAACAGTCCAATAATACTTGAATAAATATTAGACACACCACCTATTTTTCTAAAAAAGAAAAAGTAATTGAAATGCAGACATACTTATTAATTTTCATAATCTCTGTGACTGCTTTCCTGCTACATAACAATAGAAGTCAGTATTTGCAACAGAAACCACGTAATGTATAAAGGCAAAAATATTACTAGCCTCTCAAAAACAAGATTTATAAACTATGCTTTAAAATGGATATAAAAGGATACCTCAAAAAGAACATTCCCTCTTTCTATCATGTAATTATAATACCAATTCCTCAAACAACAGCTATATAGGAACAATCAAATTCCATTCAAGATTTAAATGCTCTAAAATAGTTTTCTGTGACCTGCAGTTATCATAGTCATTTATTGTTGAACTACAACATGGCCAAAGGCAGTTCGAGTCCCGAACATGATGCTTTAAAACTCATGCCAGGCAGGTGTGTGTACATGCCCAAGATCACTTTTTCTCTCACTGTGTCTGTCTCTTCCCCTCTCCCTGGCAAGCACACATGCACTAAGGCAAAAACCACTACAAAAAAATCAAACTTGTTTTAAACATGTACATAGAATTATTTATGATAATTTTGATAGAAAAACTATAATGTACAATAAAAAAGTAAGTACACAAAGTGACATGTTATATACAAGGAAAAATCAATAGAAATTAGGATAGAGATAGAAGTTAGGATATTACAAGAGAACAAGATATTTCTTCTTTTCTGAATATTAAAAAGAAAACTATTTCTGTTGTGATGAACAAATATGATAAGCCATGGAAATATAAAGTTTATTATAAGGAAAACAGAGGAGAGTGTAGAGAAGAGATCTGGAATAAATTCTCATCATTGATAGTATCCTTCAGAGCCACAAGATGGGCCGACCAAGATCCTTAGATTCTGAGATCCAGTTTTAAATCACTTTAGTGTCACCTGAGGCTGAAAGAATTCTCCCAGTGTTATCAACATAGGCTCTTAATTCAGTATATCTTGGTATTACCTCGGGGATTCATCTATGGAAAATTACACAAACATCATCATTTTCTTTAACATGACAATTTGTGAAACTGAATTTCTAAATCTTTGTTTTGTCACCAGATGCAAAGCAGTGTGTCCAGTGCCCAGCTCAAGAGTATCCACACAGTGAAAGAACTCACTGCTTCCCCAAGCCTGTGACATTCCTGGCTTTTGAGGATGCTTTGGGGACAGCCATGGCCTGCATGGCTCTGTGTTTCTTTGTCCTCACAGCTTTAGTTTTGGGGATCTTTGTGAAGCACCGAGACACTCCCATTGTCAAGACCCACAACCAGGCTCTCAGCTTTATTCTGCTTATCTTGCTCCTGCTGTGCTTCCTCTGCTCCTTGCTCTTCATTTGCCATCCTAACACAGCCACCTGTGTCCTCCAACAAGTCGCATTTGGCCTTGTGTTCACTGTGGCTGTAGCCAAAACCAATACTGTGATTCTGGCATTCAAAGCCATGAAGCCTGGAAGAACAATGAGGTGCTTGGTGCTATCAGGGGTTTCTAACTCTGTCATTCCTATTTGCTCTCTGATCCAAATGATTATTTGTGCAATCTGGCTGGGAACCATACTCCCCCTTTCATTGACATAGACTCACACTCTGAACCCAGAAACCTCATCATTGTGTGCAACAAGGGCTCAGTCACTGCCTTCTATTGTGTCCTGGGCTACCTGGGCTTCTTGGCTCTGGGGAGCTTCACTGTGGCTTTCCTGGCCAGGAACCTGCCTGACACATTCAATGAAGCCAAGTTCCTCACATTCAGCATGCTGATATTCTGCAGTGTCTAGGTCACATTTGTCCCCATCTATCACAGCACCAAGGGGAAGTTCATGGTGGCCGTGGAAGTCTTCTCCATTTTGGCCTCCAGTGCAGGGCTCCTAGGCTGCATCTTTGTGCCCAAGTGCTATATTATTCTGATAAGGCCTGATAAGAATTCCTGAAAAGCTTTAAAAAACAGAAGAGGTTACAAATGAAGTGTAAGATATCATAAGACTGTATTACAGTTTTAGGGTTTTGAATCAGAAAGGTACAGATTTTACATTCTTATAAAGTAATTGAAAATGACTGACTTATTAAATTTATTTTTAAAACAATGTATGCAACTACGTTTTGACAGTTATACTTTCAACTATGATTAGTATCTTAGACTAATGGGTATTTCTTACCTTATGGGTATTGATTTATGGTAACATTTAATTAATTATTTAGTATTTATTGTTTTAGCCTAGAAAGCTTTTTACTTCTATATAGTGAGGAATAATGTCTTTACTTCCATATCTGGCTTATTGATTTGTATCTTCTCTCTCTGTTCTAGGGAGTTCTTGCTTTATTTTTTATTATTTTAATGAGCATAATTCATTTTAATTTGACCAAAGAGTTAGGGAGAGTGAGAAAGCAAGCTCCCAGTTCTGGGTCTCAAACTGTTATCCATCATGTGGGAGTCCAGTGCTCTCAATTACTACACCACCTGTGGCCACTGAAATTTAAAAATGATGCCTAGAACATACATTGAGGAAAGGACAGTAGTTTAATAAATGGTTCTGGATATAGTGGCTATCGATGTCAGAAAGAAGAGATTACAATCTTAAATGAAGACTCAAAACAGGCCTACAGAAGAAAAAAATCAGAGAATGCTTCAGGTATTGAACTGGGCACAGATTTTTTAAAGAAGACCTGAAAATCAGAGGCAAGAAAAGCAAAAAAATTCATCTGCTATTATAGCAAACTAAAGTGATTCTGCAAGGCAAATAATCAACAGGGTGAACAGATATGCTTCAAGAGAGGGTTAGTGCATTTTTAATCTATTCATCTAGTGAAGGATTAATATTCAGAGTATATAAGAAAGTCAATAATCCCAAAAGCAGAAAATTTAAAAAAAAACCTGATTACAGAATTAAATCAAGACATGTGTAAACATTTATAAAGAAGACATACAATAGTCAAGTATGTGGAAAAAAAATGCTTTATATCACTAATTACCAACAAAATATAAATCCAAAATACAATGAGCTTTCACTTTACCCTAATTAGAAAGACAATTGTGTGAGTGTGCTGGGCATACTTCTACCCACAGTGAGGGACTGGATGAGACTGGGGGTTGATAATGTGTTGAGATTCTTTGGGGAGTGCCTGTTTCTCTATGAGTTTCTTTAGTCCTCTTTATGTCTCTTTTACTCATGAAAAGAATAAACTTTGAAATGTCTTGTGTTTTTTTGGTGGGTGAGAGGTTGCCATAATGCACATGTGCTCACCAAAGAGACAGAAACAGAGAGAGGGAAAGTGAGAAATCCCCCCCCAGAGGCCTAGCCTTACCACAATCCCTTCCCCATTTTCCTCTAAGAATTTTTGCACACACACACACACACACACACACACACACACACACACACACATGTGCTCAATGTAATTTATAAGTTGCTGAGTCCAAAATTCAAGTCATAATTGGTTATGTAGGAGTCCAGTGCCTTAACCATGACACCACTTGCTGTCCATTTTAAAACAATTTTCAAAAGTAATGCTGAGCTAGCAGGTGCTGGGTCGCACATGATAAACTGCATGACTGGATGGCTTAATAAAACGCAATGCACATGAGTGCATGCATACTGAAGTAGTACAAAGAGAAATAGGGACAAGGGAGTGTGGCTTGCCCATATCCCTTAATGGGTGCTTGCTCACTCTTTCTCTGACTCTCTTCAGTGAGAAGTGCACATGCCCTATAGCAAAAAAAATTTTTAAAAAGAAAAAAAACCTGACTAACTATATTTTGAGTTAATAGTTTGGAACAGTGCCTGCTATCAGACTACCCAGGAAGTTCCCTGCCAGACTACCCAGGAAATTCCCTGCAAGTCCCTTGAGCATGACCACTGTTCCTCCTCCAGCTGTGGCTGTGGAGGAGTGGGGCTGTGCCCCACCAGAAGATCAGCAAAGCTTGGGAGGATAGAGAGGTGTAGGTAGAATTCCTGGGTCATGATACTGCAAGTGTTTCCATCATTAGGTGGATCTCACAAGTCCCTAAGTCTCCTTCTGGAGGCTGGAGTGTCCTTAGGCAGAAAAAGAAGCCCTGGAAGGCATTTCTAGGCTGACCTTTGTCTCTTGGGTTTGGACATAGCTCTTGAAATATTTCCTTTGTTTCTCTTTCATTTGTTTTTCTTTTTCTTTTTTTCTCCTTTCTTCACTCGCTTTTTAAAATTGTCACTTTGATTTTACTTATTTTTAAAACTTATATTTTACAAATATATGCTGATAGCATATCTCATTTACTTTAATCCTTCTAATAAGTTGGAAAAGCACCACTACCAATAACACATATACTAAAATTCTAGTTTTTATGTGATTTTAAACAGTACTCTGAAGATAATTATAAAATATAACTTAGTTTTACTTAGAAAATGAAGAATTCAAGAGACAGCATGTAGTTTGTGTTGTGAACATACTCCCCCACCCCACATACAGGGTGATATCTCACTTCCCTTTCTGTCTCTCTGTGTGAGTGTGTCTCTCTCTCTGGCAAGTGAATGCACTCTATGCAAAAAAAAAAAATCACAACAAAACTTTTTGCCTTTCTCAATATCACCAATTTTTTAATTCTCTCCTTTGTAGTTCATGCTACAAATGTTCCTGATCAGAAGTCAGATGTTTTCTCTCTCCTGAAATATGTTTTAAACCCCTTCCAGAGATGAGGAATGAGTGGCCCTTTCTAAGAAATACATAAGTCTCATAGGGTGCATTTATGCAAAGATAAGTAGCCAATTATAATAGAGTGTTAATACTGGACTTTATTTTAGGAAACTTGAGTAAATCCTTCTTATACTATGCTGAAGGGTAACATTGACCACTTTTTATGTTCTATAAATATATTGTAAAATGATAAGAGACTTACATGTAGAAATTTGAGTAAAACAAGGTGAATACATGCTACTACAGGGTTTCTTAGAGAATTTAATATGATAAATATAATGCGAATTCCCAGTAAAGAAATACGTAGTATTTATCAAATCTCCACAATAAAATAATCTTTTAAGTAATACACATTAAAGCCAGCAGGTGTGGTGGTTAGGGCACTGGTTTTGCACATGGCTGACCATGCTTTAAGTCCTGGACCTGGCAGCTTGCTTTCTCACTTTCTCTCTCTCTCTCTGTCTTTCTGCTCAAATTGAAATCATAATTATAATGAATAAATAATTCTTTCAAAAATAAAATACACATTAATATTCACTAGAGTATTAGTGTCCTGTAGAAATGAAGGTGTTTGATTCTGTAAATTTTGTTAACTCTAACAAAAGAGGAAATCTATTCAGCACTGAACTTTATTGCTAAAATTGTGTAGTATGGATCCAGCAAGTGGTGTGGGGGTTACACACTGGATTCCACATGGCCAACCTCATGCTTTGAATCCCCAATGGGACAGGTTGAAAATTATCTGCATACACGACCAAAGTAGTGAGAGTAAAGCAGAGGAGAAGGGATTGCAGCATGGCCAATCCCTCTGTGGGGTGATTTTTGACTTCTTCATTTCTCTTTCTTGTGTGTCGGCCCTATAGAAAGAAAAAAAAAACTACTATCAAATAAAAAATATATATATATGCATATATAAGAATATAACAAAGTAATATGTTCACTAGATATGCTACAAGTAGGACAGAAAACCAGTAACGTGATCACTACCATATTTTAAGCCATTTCTTCCACATGTAAGATGCAAAACAACTCACTTCTAAATCTCTATACACCTGTGAAAATGAACTAAACCAGAGTGCTTCCATGTGAAAAAGAAAAGAGCCAAATATGAAAAATAATGTATAGAAAAAAGAATCATCAGAGATTAGAAATTAGAGCTACTCCAGCTTCACCTGGACTGGTGATTCTAGATTGCCACAAGAAGGCCACACAAAGCTTAGGAGCAGTGTCTTCTGCGTATAAAGTACAAAGGGGTCAGGAGCTCTTGTGAGGAGAAATCAGAATTAAGCAACAGGATTTAAACCCTTTCCTCAAACTACTTGTTTGTTCTCAACCATATTTACTTGTGCATACAGGCACTCTGAAGAATATTTTAAAAAGGATTTCTATGTAGTGAATAAAAATGTAGGAGCAGCAATCTAGGCACACCTCCTAACTGTGTGAGTGGGAGAAGCAGGAGGAGCACAGTGGAGTGGGAACTTTCATCGCATCACCCCTTCAAGGCACAGTTGGCAGGACAAGGACCCTCTGCTCCTTACTCTCAGTTGTCACTCTCCCAACTTACAATGAAATGACAGGGGCGGGCCAGATCAAGGCCTGGTATCTTAGGCAGCTGGACCCCACCAAGTTGACTCTGGTTTGAGTCCCATACCTCGTGTCTTAAGAGACACAATGAGTCAGAGGTTGTTCATGTCCTGTAAGGTTGAACAGGAGGAAAAAGGTTTGCAGTGTGATCAATCCCCATGGGGTGCTTTTTTACTTTCCATCTCTCTGATGAGTTTATGTTCCCTCTGGCAAACAAACAAACAAACAGGGCTTTGATAACACCCAGAAGGTGGCATCAAGCTTTGACATTCTGTTGTGACTAATAGTGACACTGGAAGATCTCATAAGAAAAGTGAAGGAATGAGGTTTGAACATACCAATCTGAACCTTTGTCTAGAGTGTGGTCTATTGAGCTGAGACCTCTGAGCAGCCTTACATCAAAGCCATTTCCACTATGCCACCTGCTGGCCCCATCACAGTCATCTCTGATGTGAAGGTCCCTGACATCTCCTGTTCTGTATAGTCTGTCTCTATATCAGCTCAGTGAGTCAAGAGTGGAAAGTACCAAGATCACTATTGTGTTCCCATATATACCCTGATAGAAGGGAGCATCTCACATGAACACCTGGTTATGTGAATTAAAGTGTAGCACTTCATCAGGCCCAGTAGGTGGTGTGATGGTTAAGAAACTAGACTGGCATGGACAACCATGGTTCGAGTCCCAGACTTGGTGGCTTGCTTTCTCAATTTTCCTCTCTCTCTCTCCTCTTCCTCTTTGTGTGTGCATGCACTCATCTGTGCATGATTGTGTGTGTGTGTCTTTCTCTCTAGTGAAAATATGTACCCTATAGTAAGTTGAAAAATAACAATAATGATTACAAAAGAAATAAATGAATAATTCTAGAAAAAATAAACTGCAACACTTAGTTACAGAGACTATCATGGTCTTGGATTCGAAATTCACAAGGTCCTGCAGAAGTCAGTTATGTGAGACCTCTTAAGGATTCTGCTTTTTACTTATGAAACAAAAAGTTGAATTGCACCCTTCCACACTTATGTAGTCACTAGAGCATCTCTGTGAGATATGGAGCCACATGGAAACCTGGGAAAGTTCTGGGTTTCAGATCCTAGGTCTGAGAATGTAGGGTATTCCATGGGGTGCTTCAGTGACTGTGTTGGCCTGGAACCCAGGGGGAGATCATACAGTGATAAGATCCTGCTGTTGGTGGTATATGTGTGTGTGTGTTTGCTTTCTCACTCTCTCTCTATTTTTCTTCTCCCCCATTGTAATAAAACCAATAAATAAACTTAAAGAAAATGTTGAACTAGGTAATTGTTCCATAATGTTGCCACTTTTACAACACTGAAATTCTGTTGTGTGAAGCTATTCTTTTTTTTTGGAGAGGTTTTTCTATAGGGCACGTGTGTTCGCCAGACAGACAGACAGACAGACAGAGAGAGACAGAGAGACAGAAAGCGAGAAATCACCCCCCTAGGGGGGATAGCCATGCCGCAATCCCTTCTCCTCCATTCTCCTCTCAGGATCTTAGGCACACACTCACATGTGCCCGGTGTGAGTTTTAAGCCACAGGGTCCAGGATGTGAACCATAGTTGGCTATGTGGGAGTCCAGCGCCTCTAACTGCTGGTCCTTGTGAAGCTATTCTTTAATATAAACTTGCAGAGAATCTTGGATGAGTGAGTGTCTTTCTAAGTGTCTTTCTAAGTCAATCTAAGAGAACTACAAAATTCAGTTCTTTTGAGCAAGACTTTTACATCCCATAAACAAGTCTCGGTAGGAGAGAGATAAAAACTTGGGTAACTTTCTTGTTTGAGCCATGGATTTATCTTGCCCAGGCCATTAGACACCCCTAACAAATAGTAGGGGACTATGTGAAAGAGTGGTCCTGGGCTGCAACCCATAAATCAAAGCAATTAAGACAAATTAAAAAAAGACTGAGAGGGAACCAGCAGTTAGCGTAATGGCTATGTCGCTGGATTCCCACGTAGTCGACCGCGGTTCGTGTCCCGGACCCGGTGGCTTAAAACTCACGCCGGGCACGTGTGTGTGCGTGCCCAAGATCCTGAGAGGAGAATGGAGGAGAAGGGATTGCGGCGTGACCATCCCCCCTGGGGGGTGATTTCTCGCTTTCTGTCTCTATGTCTCTCTCTGTCTGTCTGGCGAGCGCACGCGCTCTACAGTGAAAATCTCTCAAAAAAAAAAAAAAAAGACTGAGAAACACAGAAAAACAGAGACCACACCCACACCAGAAACTTGATGCTGTGATTAGCCCCCACCCCCAACCAGCCCTATATGAGGG
This sequence comes from Tupaia belangeri chinensis, assembly GCF_000334495.1. Taxonomy (NCBI): domain Eukaryota; kingdom Metazoa; phylum Chordata; class Mammalia; order Scandentia; family Tupaiidae; genus Tupaia; species Tupaia belangeri. The sequence continues at coordinate 135,286 of NW_006160169.1, forward strand.
GCACACATGAACCCAGTGTGTTCATGGAGGTCTGTGGATATGAAGCAAAAACCTCCCATGTAGGAGCTAGTAGTAAACTAGCTCATGTTTAGTAATATGTTTTAAAGAATTTTCTTACTCTATCATTTCCATCTGTGTTTCTAATTCAGAATCTGCCAGCCTGACTTGAATGAGTTTCACTTATAAAATATTTATTTTCAGGTCTGGATGGTGGCATAGTGGTAAATGTGATGCTCTGCAAGACTGATCCTTATGGGAGTTTCTTGCTTCATATCCAAAGACCTCCATGAGCACACTGGGTTGATGTGTGCCCCTCATATGGGGCTAGTTGGGGAATCGTGGTGAATCATGGCATCAAGATCCTGGTGTGGGTGTGGTCTCTATCATTCTGTGTTTCCAACTCTCCCTTGTCCATAAAGCATATAAATAAATAAGCTTTAAAAGTGTTTCTTTTCAGGCCAGACAGGTGGCATGGTGGCTAAGGTGACTGGATCCCACATGGCAGAGTACATGGAGGCCTGATTTCTGAAAGACTGGTTCCTGGCAGACCACCTCTGAGTCCTTAGAATATTTTGTCTGGTCATGTTTCTTTATACCTGAGGCTCTGGACCACACTGTAGCTATTTGGACTCTGAAGCCTAGAGACAGTCACAGGCCACTGAATGACCCTGGATTTATCTGACCCCAAGGCCAGGTCTCAGTTACAAAAATCCTGACACCGAGAATTGAGTGAGCTTCCTAAATTGGCAATACATTGCACGTGCTGTTACTCATTGTTGGTGGAAAAATTAATCAAGTGTCTATGCAGCTCCCCTGGGAGGGGACTCCTGGAAGCTTGCCCTGGTTTCTCCTGGACTTCAGTCTAAGCACCTTTCCCTTTGCTGACCTTCAAGTGTAACCTTTCACTATGACAACCTGTGATCACTACACAAGCTTCCTGAGCTCTATAGTCTTAGTAAATATTTCAGCCTGAGATGGTCTTGGGAAACCTAAGATCCCCAGTGATATTGGCAAAATGAGCATAACTCACCACATGGCTGTGTCCTATGACAGGTCTTGACTGACAACAAGCTTTCTGATTTGACTATGGCAGTTCTAAGGTGGACAGACAGCATCTTTTTTTAGGAGTTTTCATACACCAGCGACTGGTGGAGAAACTCTAGTTAAGAAAAATAGGGACAAAGCAGCTTTGTGGAATGAATGGGGTGTGTTTTTCTCACAGTGATGAAGGGGATGAGCAACAAGGAGTCTACCAGGCCATCATTAGCCCTGTAGACACACCGGGGAGCAACCATCATTGCTCTCCTGGTCTGGGTAAGGGGCACCAGGGCAGGCCATCAGCACACAGTGCCTACCTCTCCACTTCAGAAAGCAGACTGGCCAGTGTGGGTCAATCACACAGGAACAGCTAGATATCAACGTGTATGATACCCAGTGGCAGAATTTCTGGTTCTCCCTTTTTTTTCTTAGTTTTTCTTTATAAGCAGGGGTACTGATTTTGCCTTATGGAGGTGCTCAAAAAAAAAAAAAAAAAAAAAAAAAAAAAAAAAAAAAAAAGAGACCCTAGATGGCAACAGCAATACTAGGCATTTCCAGGGCTCCATGTGTGACCTTGCCCCTCAGCAATCACTCTGGCCTGCCAATTGGAACAAAGCTGGATTCACTTGGATCTTTTTGGGCTCTCTCTGTCTCTTAGTATTCCATGGGCTCTGACCACAGAAAGGCCCCTGAGGAGCCTATGTGGGGAGTGTACTACTGCCTGAGGCCTCTGGCACTTCTGGCTTCTGTTGTCAAAGGATTTGTCAGTTCTCGCCCACAAGGATTCTGAGAACCTGCAATAACAGGACCAAATATGACTGCAACCAACCAATGAACTACAAACAACAGTTATAACTAAAATTATTAAAAGGTTTTTTTTTGTTTTTTTGTTTTGTTTTGTTTTGTTTTGTTTTTTTCTCTAGAGCTTCTGCCTTTACTGGAGAGAAACAGGAGAAAAAGAGAGCGAGAGATAGAGATAGATATATATATATATAGAGAGAGAACACCTCTCACATGGGTTGGACATGCCATAATTTCTTCTCCTCCATTCTCTTTTCAGTTTTGGACACATAGGCACATGTGCCTGATGTGATTCTCAAGCTGCCATGTCCAGAACTCAAACCCCTGAATTGCTCCTATGGAATCCAGCTGCCTTAACCTCCATGCCATCTGTTGGCCTGAAGTGATGTTTATAATTATACAACTGTAAGCTTCAGAACACTTCTATTTCTTCTAACACAACTCCCCCTCCCACCCACAGCAAATAAACTTCTATTACAACTATTTTCTCTTTCTTCCTTTTTTCTTTTCTTTTCTTTTTTTTCTTTTCTTTTCTTTTCTTTTCTTTTCTTTTCTTTTCTTTTCTTTTCTTTTCTTTTCTTTTCTTTTCTTTTCTTTTCTTTTCTTTTCTTTTCTTTTCTTTTCTTTTCTTTTCTTTTCTTTTCTTTTCTTTTCTTTTCTTTTCTTTTCTTTTCTTTTCTTTTCTTTTCTTTTCTTTTCTTTTCTTTTCTTTTCTTTTCTCTTTCCTTTTTCTTTTCTTTCTTTCTTTCTTTCTTTCTTTCTTTCTTTCTTTCTTTCTTTCTTTCTTTCTTCCTTCCTTCCTTCCTTCCTTCCTTCCTTCCTTCCTTCCTTCCTTCCTTCCTTCCTTCCTTCCTTCCTTCCTCTGGTCCACACATCTGCATGACCTTCCAAGCAGATGGAACTTAAAATGGTGCAAATGTTGAAAGAAAATAGCCTCAGTTCTGAGAGGAAATGAAGCACTGCCAGAGGTACAGAAACCTGGTTGGCTCCTGGCTCTCATGGATTAATTAAAAATGTCCTAACTTTTACTCTCTAGACACACCCAGGCAGCAACCACTTTATGTTTTTAGAGTGAAAATTGTAAAAGTTCCCTGGAGGTGCTTCCCACAGTCAGTTTCCAGGACACATTTCAGATGGAACTAGGTCCCATCTCTGCCACTCATGGAATGGACTCTACTCATCTCACAGCTTTATTTTTTCTTTCTTTCTTTATTTTGTCATAGAGTGCGTGGCCTTGCTAAGGAGAAACAGAGAAGGAAACTCAGAAATCTCCCCCTAGAGTGGATGGCCATGCAATCTAATCTCCTCTTAGGATTTTGGTCACTCTTGCACACATGTCCAGTTTGATTTTTCAAGCTACCAGTTCTGGGATGTGAACCACAGTTGGCCATGTGAGAAACCAGTGTCTTTGCCACCATGCCACCTACTTTTCCCCAAAACAGGCAAAATATTTGAAAAATATTTTACCATAAATGGGTTTCTAATAACTACATAAAAGTCATTTGACATAATTTCATAAAAAAAATGTCAGTTAAAAAGAAATCCCAAATCATACAGCCAATTGATCTTTGGCAAATGGTATGAAACAATGTATTGGAGAGAAAAGAAAGACTTTTCAGTGAACAGTGCTGGAAAAACTGGATATCCACCTGCAGAAAAATGAAACTGTATGCTATCTCTACCATTAATAAAAATCAACTCAAAATGGATGAATGATTTAAATATAAAAACTCAAACTACAAACTAGTAGTAGAAAATGTATGGAAAACCTTCAAAGATATTGGTAGGCAAGATTTTTTGATGGGACCAGCAGTTGGTGTAATTGCTATGTCACTGCTCTCTCATGTAGTTGACCATGCTCCTGTCCCAAACCCAGTGGCTTAAACTCACTCCTGGCATGTGTGTGTGCGTGCCCAAATCCCATATAGTCGACTGCGGTTCGAATCCCTGACCCACTGATTTAAACTCACTCTGGGTGCATATGCATGTGTGCTCAAGATCCTGAGAGGAGAATGGGGCAGAAGGAATTGGGCCATGCCCCAGAGGGTGATTTCTCACTTTCTGTCTCTCTGTCTCTCTCTGCCTTTCTGGTGAGCGCATGCTCCCTATAGCAAAAACTTCTCCACAAAACAAACAAACAAAAAACACTATGTATATGTGTGTGTATTCCTGAAATTCGGACAGAAAGGAGAAATGGAGAAGGAATTGAAGCATGATGAAGCTCCATTGGAAAATGTTTTCCTCTCCCTTAGTCTCTGGTGATTACACAGACCCTAAAAGTAACAAAACATATTCTGTTATTTCAACAACAGGGATGAACTTGGAGGACATTATGCTGATTGAAATAACTCATGAACACAAAAACATACACCTCATCATCTTACATGTAATAGATTATTAAAAACTAAAATTCACAGAAGCAGAGAATACTATGACAGCTACTACAGGTTGAGGGTAGCTAGGTTTTTAAAATGGTCAAGAAAGCAGCTGATGGTGTAATGGTTAGGCCACTGGGCTCCCAGGTAGGTCGCATCCAGTGGCTTAAAACTCATGCCAGGCACATGTGTGTGTTTGCCCAAAATCCCAAGAGGATAATGGAGGAGAGGGATTGCAGTGTGACCATCCTCCTGGGGTTGCTTTCTTGATTTGTTTCTTTCTGTGTCTCTCCAGCAAACACATGTGCCCTATAGCAAAATTTGCTCTAAAATATAAATTAAATTAAAATTAAAATGTTGGTCAAAAAAAAACCATAGCATTTGAGTTACACAAGAGGATTAAGTTCAAATGTTTTACATCATATCAGTGTAAATAATTACATTATATTATTTACCTGAATAATTCTCTGAAAGTAGATATTGTGTTCTCACCACAGAAACAAGTACTGAGGTAATACATATGTTGTTTTTAATTAATTATTTTATTTAATTTTATGTATTATTATTATTTCTTCATTTTGACCAAATTGAGTGAGCGAAATTGAGAAAGCAAGCTGCCAAGTCTGGAACTCAAACTTCTGTTGGCCATGTGGGAGTACAACAACTTCACCACCACACCACCTGCCAGCCCTGGTAATAATGCTAAATGACTAAATTAAGCCGTCACTCAAAGTTTACATCAGGTAAATATCTTTCTGCATGTCATATTCTTATAAAAATCAAATAATAGAAATACAAAAATAAATGAATAAACAAGTCATGAAAAATTTTCAGGAATATTTTCTATAAAGACTGGTAAGAGAAAAAATGTAATAAGAGATAAATGGGTCAAGAATAGAGTTATTTTTAGTTATTATATATTAAATTATATAATGACTACTTAACCACTGAATTATCAGTGAAGAGAGCAGAGGATATCATACTTAGGGGTGTGTGGATTAATTTTATGGAACCTTGGATTTTAAAAATAATCTAATCTTCTCTGGAAAGTATCCTACTTCTTTGTAAGTTATAAGGCTCATTTGTGCCATGACGGTGTTGCATACCTGAGAGTGATATTGGACATAGCAGTGAAATGCCTTCTGTACATTAGTGAGGAAGCCACCAATGACTAATATTCCTTCCCCTCCTTTTTAACGCATCATACAGAATTACGCTGTTGTGGATTTTTTTTTAATTTATTTTTTATTTAGAGAGATACTTTTGCTATAGGGAACATGTGATTGCCAAAGAGAGAGAGATAAAGTGAAAAATCACCCCCTAAGAAGGATAGTCACACCAAAATTTCTTCTGTTTTCCTTCATTTTAAGATTTTTGGTATGCATGCACAAGTGTTCAGCATGAGTTTTAAACTCCAGGTTCCTGGGTTCAAACCATGGTCAGTCATGTGGGAGTCCAGTTTTATAACTACTATGCCACCTGCTAGTCCAACTTTTGTATATTTTAACATGATTTTAAAAAGTCCAAATTATAAGAGCAGTTGTGTGATACAGATAATTTGGTCTCTCTTAGTCACAAAATTACAAAACTTGTTCTCAGGATAGGATGGTCCCCAAAGCTTTACCTAGCCATTATGAAGTCATAGTCTGGAGGAGGGAAACAGTGCAAAACATGTTTTTTCCCAAATTGTTTTTCACTAAAATTGGAGGATGACAGGTGTAGAGCCCTAAGGCAGAGAGATTCCCAGAGAAAAATTCTTGGCTTTAAACAATTTCTCAAGACAGTGAACCCTTTCCAATACCTAGAAGATTTTTATTTCAGTAAACTCTGGGTTTACTTTGTTAATTACTTACTTACTGGGTCACTATGTAACAAACTTGGAGACTGCCCACCAAATTCTTCCATAGAGTTTCTACCACTTAATTTTTACATGATGAATACATTTGACTCCAGTTTTTAAAATCTATCATGCTGTGCATGTGGTGGCCCAAGTTCTTTATAAGATGCTTTTGCAAAAAATAGAAATGGGATCTGTAGGAGATGCAGACCATCCTGTTCTTCCCTGGCAGGTAAACATCCTTCATAAACACCTGATGATATTTGGAGGCATTTTCTTTTTCATTTAAAAAAATATTTTTCCCATAGATCATGTGCTCTCACCAGAGAGACACATTGAGGGAGAAAGAAAAATATTCTCCAGGGGGTATGACCAAAGAACAGTCCATTCTGCTCCATTCTCCTCCTGTGATTTCCTGTTCTTCCCTGGCAGGTAAACATCCTTCATAAACACCTGATGATATTTGGAGGCATTTTCTTTTTCATTTAAAAAAATATTTTTCCCATAGATCATGTGCTCTCACCAGAGAGACACATTGAGGGAGAAAGAAAAATATTCTCCAGGGGGTATGACCAAAGAACAGTCCATTCTGCTCCATTCTCCTCCTGTGATTTGGGTACCAGGCCTACACTCAGGCCTACACTCAGGCCTAGTGTATGAAACATTACAGGTCTGAGATTTAAACTGTGGTCAGTCATGTGGGAATCTTCCTTAACCATCACATCATCTCTGGCCCCAAAAGAGTGTTTTTGGTTTTTTTTTTCTTTTTGTAATTTTTTGTATTTAGCTTTTTCTCTTAGGGAAAGTGTGCTTCCCAGAAAGGAGAGAGACAGAAGAAAAGTGAAAATCACCTTCTAGGGAGATGGCCATGCTGCATACAGTCCTTTCTCGTCTAATCTCCTCTCCAGAGTTTAGGCATGCTCACACACATGCCTTGCATGATTTTGAAGCCACCAATCCAGAACTAAAATTGTGGTAGGTCATGGGAGAACTCTGTCACCCAAACCACCAAGCCACCTGATTAGTTTTTTTTTTTTTTTTGTAGTACTAAAAAAATTATATTTAGAGAATAAAGCTATTTCTCTAAAGTGAGAGCTCTCCTTTATTTATACATGATTAACCCACTCTGTGTGTTCTCCGTGAATTGTCTTGGAGGCTGGCCCTATTTCTCCTTTGTCTATTTGACTTCACCATGTCTTCCCCTGTCCATGATTTTATAAAATGATGGGAGGTAGGACCAGCAGTTAGCATAATGGCTATGTTGCTGAACTCCCAAGTAGCTGACCGTGGTTCGAGTCCCGGACCTGGTGGCTTAAACTCACACCCGGAGCGTGTGTGTGCGTGCCCAAGATCCTGAGAGGAGAATGGAGGAGAAGGGATTGTGGCATGGCCATCCCCCCTGGGGGGTGATTTCTTGCTTTCTATCTCTGTCTCTCTCTGTCTTTCTGGTGAGTGCATGTGCCCTATAACATAAACCTCTCAAACCCCTCCCCCCCCCAAAAAAAAAAACGATGGGAGGAGAAAGTATGGAAAGTAGTCACAATATAAACTTAACATAACTTAGAAAGAACAGAATTAAGATGGACAAAATATTGGAAGAAATGTTATAATATTCTAAATTCAGCATGACCATTTGGGGAGCATCTGAGCAGTTGTGCTCTTTTACTGGCATGGATGACCTACAGGTGTCTGCAGTTTTTTACTGTGCCTGTCTTGATCATAATAAAATTAATTTTAATTTCCCTTATACTGTCTTCAAAAATCATGGAAGAAGGAACAGTGATCCAATTTTAAAACATGGAACCACTTTTGATGCATATAGTTTCAGAATATCCAATTTGGTTTATAAATAAGTTTATATTTTAAATAAACACTAAATCATGAAACCATCAGGTGGCAACATGTTTAATGCACTGAACTCTCACATGGTTGACTGGTTTGAATCCTGGGCTTGGTGACTTGCTTTCTCACTTCCCCTCTTTCTCTTGCTCTATCTCTCTTTGATAAGTACACATGTCCTATAGCAAACCTAAAAATGTAATAGTAATTAATAAAATAAAATAAATAATTTTAAAAATGTACACTAAGTTCATAGACTATGTGTAAAACATCTTTATCAAAAAGAGACAATGCATTAGACAAATTTGTTGAACAAAACAAGTAAATATAATATAAATACATGAAAATAAATATCAAGAAGTTAGTTTCCATTTGATTTCTACTTGTACTAACAATAACAACATTTGATTTGCTCAGAGAGTTGGCTCTTGAAAAGCAAGTAGTTTTGTCAGAATGGTTACCTTGATAAGATGAGAATGCTGCTATTCTAAAAATGTCAAACTTAAGAACAGCTGTATAAACAATAAGATATAATTGTTTTCTGCAAAGGAATGTTATAAATTTTAAAATAAGAGACTAACATGTTTTATTAAAAATCTCCTTAGTGAGATCCACAAGTGGTTAACTCTCTCGACTCCCACATGGCTGACTGGTTTGCATCCTGGACCTGACAGCTTGCGTCCTGGACCTGACAGCTTGCTTTCTAACTTTCCTACTCTCTCATCAGCATTCATGTCCTATTGCAAATTAAAAATAATAATAATAGATAAAATTAAATAAATAATTCACACACTATCTCTTTAGTGTGATGAATCGATGGGCTATTAAATAAGACAGCTGAATCCCACATGGTCCAAGTCCAAGACCTTGAGTCCTCAAAAACATGACAGGCATGTGTACATGCAAGCATTCCCAAAATCCCAAAAGGAAGGAGAAATGAAGAAAAGATTGCAGTTCATTCCCCATGGGGGCACTTCCTTTCTCATCTCTCATAGTCTATCTGTCTCTCTCCAAAGTTTACTTGCCCACCAGAAATGAAAACCTCTTTAGAATTTAAAAGTTTGGGGACCACAGATGGCATAATGGTCATGTCACTGGACTCTCATGTAGTTGACCATGGTTCAAATCTCAGACCTAGAGGCTTAAAACTCATTCCAATGATGTGTGCATACATGCCTCAAATCCCAAGAGGAGAATGGTGGAAAAGGGATTATGGCATGGCCATCCCTCCTGAGGGTGATTTCTCACTATATCATCTCTCTGTTTTTCTCTCTGTCTGGGAAGCACACATACGCTATAGCAAAAATCTCTCTAAATAAAAATAGAATTTAAAAGTTTTAAATTTATATATTTATTACAAATTGTTTTTTATGTCACACGACGATAACAATTTTACCAAAAGAAGTCCAAAATAAAGATAAAGAACAAAACAGGTTTGTTCTTTTCAAAAGTTTTGTTGAGGTGCAAATAGTATCAAAAAATTACATGTATTTAATGTCCATTTTTGGATAAACTTGAAGAACTGTATACTTTTATACTACCCCTACCACTATCAAGAATCTAAAGTCTTTAATGCATATAGTGCCTTTTAAAATTTTTTCCTATAAGGGACCACCAGGTGGCACAGTAGTCACAGTGCTGGACTCCTACATGGCTGACTGGTACAAAGCTAGAACTTGGTGGCTGGCTTTCTCAGTTTCCCCCCCTTTCTCTCTGGTCAAAAGATAAAAATAGCAATAAAAAGTAAAATAAAATAAATAATTCTTAATTATTTTTCCTACATGTGCATTTTTTAGGGGAAAAGACAGAGAGGAATTGAGAAATCAACACCCATGGGGAATAGTCATGATGGAATCCTTTCTTCCCTTCTGTTTTTATCTGGAATTTGGGACATGAACACACATATGGCCAGTGTTTTGTTTTCTTTTGAAATAATTATTTCATTTTATTTATTATTATTTTAAAAATTTGATCACAGAGAGAAAGAGAAAGGGGAAGTCAGAAAGCAATCATTAAGTCCAGAACTTAAACCACAGTCAGCTATGTGTGAGTCCAGTGTGTTTTGTAAGCTCAAGGTATAGGACTCAAGATACTGGCTTAGTAATGTGTGATTCAGCCGCCTTAATCACACCACTCACTGGCTGGCCCCATGTGTGCCATTTATAAATTACAAGGTTTAGTCTCTAATTAATCCAAACCAGATTTACTTAGTCTGAATTTTATGAAAGTCCATGTACTAATCATTCTCTGGGAAACATCCTAGAATTTTTCTTATGAGCTACATTTACTCTGCCATTGTTTTTAGGAAGAAAATAGAGAGTGCATCTCACATGACCCCAGACCTGGTGATCACTCAATCCACATTGAGCCCCTACAAAAAAGGGCAGAGATGTTAAAATAGAAGGATTTCTTGATAGATATAAACTGTCCAATCTCTAAATTTAATACAGTCCTAACTTGTAAATCCTGCTTTTAATCTAGCTTTATCCACTTTTGAGGAAAAGCCAGTTGGCAAACAGCACTGGATACAACATGCCCCTTGAAGAAAAAAGAAAAAAGATACAATATGATATCCACAACCTTGTGAGATTTTCTAATCACAGTTGACTGTTGGTTAATGTAGATTGTGTCTACAGGAGCACCCATGATCAAATCTTGATCATTAATTAAGAGATGATAAAATGGCCTGTTAGTTTGAAGGAGGTATGTTGTCATTCCTTGTTAGATATATACAGAGGTATCTGAACAGAGTCCTGAAATATAATCATGTGACTACCTTTTCTTTGCGCTATTTTTTGTTTTTCGATATTTTTATTTTTTATTCTTTTGATTTACATTTAATTACTATACCTCTTTTTTCTTATTTAATTTTATTATTTTTTACATTTTTCCCACATTTTATTGATTCACAATGTACCTTAAACTAAAGCTATTGACAAAGGTAGAATCTAGTTACAAATGCACTGTAATTTTCTTGAGACATTTTAAATTTTTTTCTTTTTTTTATAGTTGCTCTAGAATAGCAATTTTTAAAATTGAAATGTATTTACATTCATTCAGTGTACATCATTACAACATACAAAATGAGATTTTTCCATCCAGAGTACACTGTTTATTGGCTCAATCAAGCACATCAGCATACATGTTATCATCAACAAATAATTTTCCATTTCTTGTTTCCTATATGTTTTGCTTTTTTTTCCCCCTTGTCCTTGATTCCTTATCTCTTACCCTCTGCCATCTCCCACTCTCCTCCCACACTGCCTTTGGTATCTATGTTTGCTTTCTATACTTTTTTCCCTCACATTTTATTGAGTCACTAAAGATCTTAATTAATCTAAATATTTTCATAGCAAGCACAGCTGATATATACATTTCTATGAACACAAGTCCAACTTTAGGCATAAGCCTCAATGAGTAGAATGAACATCCTATAAAGTAGCACCTAGCTGGGGCTATATATCATACTTCAGCCATTGAATAGTTGTTTTTTTTTTTTTCTGAAACTTTTTTTTTCAACTTAATTTACATTCTTTCTGTAAGCATCATCACAGCATACAAAATGTGATTTCCCAGCAGAATATACTGCATAGTGGCTTAATCGTGCATATTATTATCACAAATTTTCCATTTCTAGTTTCTAGAATTATTTTACCCCTATTTCTGACCCTCTGTGCTTTCCCACCCTCTTTTCACACTATCTCTGGAGTCTACAATTGTCTTCTATTCCTTTCCCACCCACATTGTATTGATGACACACTTTCTTAAATAATCTAACTACTTTCAATAGCAAGTTCACTGCATACTATTAAGAAAACCAGTTTTAACTTAAATCAAAGAAATGCTAAGGAACTTTGCTTAAAGCCAGGAAACAGGTTAGGATTCTGATCAAAAGATAAGTGCATGAACCTATCCATACCTCAAGACAGGACACAAATGCTTGTAACCAAATAACAAAGTCTACAAGAGAATCAGCAATATTTAAGTCAAAATTCATAAACTTATACTTCACCAATTCAGTCTCATGTACTTTATCTTCTGTTGTGGTTCAATTTTTCCGATTAAATTCTGGAATATAATAGTCAAATCTAGACTTCTCCCTACAATTAATTTGGCCACTCTCTTAGTTTCTGAACTCTTATTTCTGTGTGTCTGTATTTAATTTTACTGATATAGCACTCCCTTGAGAACTTCTTGGAGATATGGTCTGCTGCTGGTAAATTCTTTCAGGTTTTGTTTATCTGAGAATGTTCTTGACTTTTCTTCCCACATGAAAGATAGTCTTGCTGGGTACAGTATTC
>NW_006160169.1:148548-151552 GCF_000334495.1 Tupaia belangeri chinensis
AGAGAGAGAGAAACAACAAAGAAACAGGAAAAAAAAAGACAGAAAAAAAGAGAAAAATTGCAATTGTTTTTCTTTAAAAAAAAAAGGCACAGAGGGGATTATTAACGACAAAAGTGGAGCTCTGAGCCAGAGAAAAACTTTACCTTTCAAAAAATTTGAAAAAGGGAAAATTACAAAAAAATGAGAAGACAAGAGCAGGGAGAGACAGAGACAGAGACACAGAAACAGAGATAGAGGGTCAGAGGAGAGCTCCTTACCTCGCTAGCTTGTTTGCTGGAGGCTGAATTATCAGTAGAAAATCTTCATTTCTCTTGTACCCTGAAATGACTATTTTGCAGGAGCCATGAGGAATCTTCTCCTGAAGGCCTCAACTGTCCTAAGGCCTGGCCTCTCCTGCCACACTAGCTTGTTTGCTGGAGGCTGAATTATCAGTAGAAAATTTTCATTTCATTTCTCCTCAGGAGCTATGAGGAATCTGAGACATTTTAAATTAATTAATTAATTTACATTCAATACCTGAGCATTGTTGCAGCATACAAAATGTGATTTCCCATCCAAAATATACTGCTTAGTGGCTTAATCATATATGTTATCATCATTAATTTTCCATTTCTAGTTTCATATATATACATGTATATATATATTTACTCCTATTTCTCACCCTCTGCCATTTCCCACCCTCCTCCCACACTATCTTAGGTGTCTACAGTTGTTTTCCATTTCTTTCCCCCCAACATTTTATTGATTCACAAAATTGCTTAAGTAATCTACTTTCAATGGCAAATTTAGCTGGTATATACAGATCAGTGCATAATGCCTGGCTTAGGTGTGAAACTCTGAGTAGAATGAATATTCAAAAAGGTAGCACCTAGCTGATGCTATGAAGCTCACTATGGTCATTAAATAGGTATTTTTCAATGTATTTTTTTTTAATTTCAAGAAAAGCAGTTTTAACATTAATAAATCAAAGAAATGTTAAGGAATTTTACTTAAAACTTTACTTAAAAGTCAGAAAACAGATTAGGATTCTGTTCAAATAGTGGGTACATGAACCTACCAGCATCTCAAGATAGGACAAAAATCCTCAAAACTGGAAAACAAAGTCTAGAAGAAGATGAGCAATGTTTTAGTAAAAAAGTCATAAAATGTTATTTCACTAGTTCAGTCTCATGTACTTAATCGATCTTCTGTTGTGGTCCAATCTTTCCATTTAAATTCTGGGATATAATATTCAACTCCAGACATGTCTTTATGATTCAGGTGACAATTTTCTTAGCTTTTGCACTCTTATTTTTGTGTGCCTGTATTTAATTTTTCAGGTATAACACTCCCTTGAGAACTTCTTGGAGATCTGGTCTGGTGTTGGTAAATTCTTTCAGGTTTTGTTTATCTGAGAATATTCTTGTCTTTTCTTCCCATACGAAGGATAATCTTTCTGGGTATAGTATTCTTGGTTGAAATCACTTTTCCTTTAAAACTTTGAATATATTTTCCCATTCTCTCATCACTTGCATTGTTTATGATGAGAGGTCTGCTATTAGCCTGATGGGATATCCTTTGTAGATTACTTGCCATTTCTCTCTTGCCAATCTTAGTATCTTGTCTTTGTCTGTGTTTTTGGTCAATATGGCTGTAATGTGTCTTGAAGAAGATCTTTTTGGGTTGATTGTCTTGGGAGTTTATTGTATTTCTTGGGTCTGAATCTTTGAGTGCCTCTCTAGGTTTGGAAAGTTTTCTTGCAGGATTTTGTGGAATAGATTATCAATGCCCTTATGAGTCTCTCCACCTTCTGGGGTACCAATTATCTGAATGTTTCGACGTTTGATGGTATCTAGTATTTCTTGTATATTATTCTCATTTTGGGGGGCCATTTTCTCAGTCTTCATGGTGGATTTTTCTAGGCCAGCGATTCTATCGTCTACATCTGAGATTCAATTTTCTGTATGATATAGTCTGCTTTTAATACTTTTAAGGATTATTTTGACTTTCTGTATTATAGTCTTAATCTTTAACTGTTCCATGTGATTATTTTTAAAATGCGTTTTTCCTCTTTTAGATCTTGCAAGAGTTTCTTCACCTCCTGGAATTCATCTGCTCATTTCTCCTGCCTCTTCTGACATTCATTGTCTCTCTTCTCTTTCATCTCTGTTAGCTTTGTCATTATGAACATTTTAAAATCCTTAGCAGACATTTACGTGAGTTTTATTGTACTGCCTGAGGATGAAGAGATGTTATTCTTTTCTTGGAGGAGAGATATTGTCTTGCTTTTTATTTCTTATGATCCTGCAGTGATTTCTAGTCATTTGTTGGATGGTGTGTTTCTTCCAGATTCTTGAAGTTCAATCTGAGCATTCAGAGGCAAGTAGAAGGAAATGATCTGCAGTCTTCCTACTGTTCCATTTTGACTCTCTGTGTATCAGATTCAAGGTGAAGAGAGGAATATTCTTACCCTAATCATATTTAGATGAGTAGAAACTGTTCACTTGGATCTGTCTAGACACTAAGTGTGTAGAGACTGATTAAACAATGAATAAAGATAAAGAAAAAAGAAAAATAATTAAGAGGAAAGAATAAGAAAAAATAAACTGAAAAAGAAGAAGAAGAGAAACGGTCAAAACTTATAAGATTAAAATTTTAGAAAGTAAAAATGAAAACCGTGTGGCAGAACCCAGGAGAGGCAGAAGGGAACAGAACAGGCTTCTTCAAGAGACAGCTCCATGGCTCCTGCGATCTAGCCATTTTGGGGGGAACAAACGGAGAAACGAAGATGTCCCACTGATAATTCGGACTCCAGCATACAAAACTCACGTGATTGAACTTCCAAGTTTAGGAAGAAACCAACTATCCACCAAGTGACTAGAAATTGCTGCAGGACCACAAGAAATATGAGGAAGCAGGAAAATAACTCTCCTACAAGGGAAAAGGATAACTCCTCTTCATCCACACACAGTTCAATGGAAATCATGGAAATGTCTGATAAAGAATTCAGAATATTCATAATGGC
>NW_006160169.1:152642-153927 GCF_000334495.1 Tupaia belangeri chinensis
GCAGAGGGTCAGACATGGGGTAAAAAACATATATATATGAAAGTAGAAATGGAATATTATGGATGATAACATGCATGATTAAGCCACTATGCAGTTTATTCTAGATGGGAAACCACATTTAGTATGTTGTAATGATGCTCAGGGAATGAATGTAAATTTAAAAAAATTGTTCAGAAAAAAATATTAAAACTGTTATCAAAATTTTAAGAAAAAACTGTGTATTTGATGACCACAGTAAGCTACATAGCCCCAGCTAGGTACTATTTTATAGTATGTTCATTCTACTCACTAAGGTTTATGCCTAAAGTCAGACATGGGTTCATCTGTATGTATATATCAGTTGCACTTGCTATTGCAAATATTTAGACAAATTAAGTTCGTTAGCTAATCAATTAAATGGGGGGGAGGGGAGGCATAGAAAGCATCCATGGATACCAGAGGCAATGTGGGAGGAGGGTTGGGCAGGCCAGAGGGTTAGGGATAGGGAATCAAGGATGGCAAAAAAAAATAAAATTAAAAAAAAGCAAAGCAAAATATACAAGACATAAGAAATGGAAAATTATTTGTTGATAACATGTATGTTGATGTGCTTGATTGAGCCAACAGTGTATTTTAGATGAAAAATTTATTTTGTATACTGTAATGATGTATAGTGAATTAATGAAAAAAAAGAAAAAATAAATAATAATTTAAAAAAGTGTGGCACATGTGCTCGCCACATGAAACCAGTATTTCACAGGTGAAGTATGGTATCCATCTGAGGATAGGCCTGAATTGGGTAGTGTCTTTCCTACTAGAAATGAGTCTGCAGGGGGAAATCTCAGAAGAAAATTTTCATTTCTGGTCAAGGAAACCAGTATTTCACAGATGAAGTATGTGAATCACTATACCTCTTTAGTATACAACATGGCTTTTCTCCACATAAGTACAGTGCATATCAGACAAGACAAATATATTCCATATACATTATCATCACCAAATGCTTTTTATTTTTGTGTCAGTTACATGTACTTATTTTTCCTCTGTTCCCCTCCCTCCCCTAATACCCACCCTCATATTATCCCTATTCTTATTATCTGTAGTACCTATAGTTGCCCTCCCTGCTACTATACTTTCCAATCTTTCAGTTTCTACTATAGAGCACAGACATTCAAGATAGATAGGTAGGTAGTGATAAATAAATAGATAGATAGATAATATATTTTCTTTTCTTTTAATTTCTTTTATATATTCAATCACTATACTTCACTTATTGTGTAGAGTGAATTTTACACCTGTCCAGTTG
>NW_006160169.1:154600-154874 GCF_000334495.1 Tupaia belangeri chinensis
AAAAAAAAAAAAAACCCTAAAGAAAGATGAATTAAACTCTAGAAAACTCTACATTTTACATCCTGAATTTATACCATGTGATTTGCTAACATACATACTTAGTATAAAAAAAACCTGTTTTTTATATGCTCATTTGTTTTATGTTTGTTCAAGCAGAAGTCCACTTAAAATCGATGAGGTAGTGACTATGTATACATAGTTGAACATTGTTTAATGAGAGAAATGTATTTTTTAAATATAATATAATTTAATTTTCATTTTAGATAGATTTTTT
>NW_006160169.1:155073-156167 GCF_000334495.1 Tupaia belangeri chinensis
TATCTTTATAGAGCACACATCTCTTATATATATATATATATATATATATATATACCTATGTGTGAGTGTGTATGTGTGTGTGTGTGTGTTTCAGTTTCTGTGTGTGTGTCTAAAAAAATTCCTTTATATATCCTGAAACCCTCTATTATTTGTCCACAAAGTCCTCCTCATACAGTGATATACTGTAAAACAAGACTACAGATTAAGATATCATTCATATTTTTGTAGATACAATTTACATTTTCTCCTGTCATTTTGCATACCGTTCAAATTTTTAGAATAATTATTTATTTAATTTGTTATTTATTATTAGTCTTTTTAAACTGGACCAAAGAGACAGAAAAAGAGAGAGAGAGAAACAGAGGGAGAGAGGGAGAAAGAAGGAGAATGTGAAAGCCAGTCAATGGGTCCAGGACTCAGCCATATGAGAATTCAGTGCCTTAAACATACCACCACCTCCCAGGCTCTTGCATGTCATTCTTTGTTGTACTAAACATCTCAAAACATTTAATATAATCTCAGGCAATAAATGAGGCAGAATATTTATAAAATAGGGGACAGAAGATCATGTAGTAGTTACAATGCTGGATTCCCTCATGACCAAACCCAGTTTGAGTCTTGGACCCACTGTCTTGAAGCTCATGCTGGGCACACATGCATGCATGCCCCAGATCCTGAGAGAAGATAGAGGAGAATGGATTGTGATGTGGTCATCCCCCCTGTGGGATAATTTTTCACTTTCCCTTTCACTGTCTCTGTTTCTCTCTCTCTCTCTCTCTCTCTCTCTCCCTCTTTCGTGAGTGCACACACTCTAGGGCAAAAAACAAAACTTAAAAATATTTACATAACAATCATGCTTCAGACATGTATTGAGTTAATATATGAAAAGCAGTGCTCTACTGGCCTCGGAGCCCAGAAGTGAATTAACCATATTCTCACCATTCTGCTAGCCCATGCGATTTCAGTTAACTTTTTTCAAAATCAAATAAGTGTGCAAAACAAAAAATAAAAATAGAGGTATGGAGACAGCCCATGACATGGTAGTTAAGGTGGCTGAATCTCACATGACCCAAATTGTGACTTGAGTCCCAAAC
>NW_006160169.1:159383-166730 GCF_000334495.1 Tupaia belangeri chinensis
CTCTTAGATCTGTCTAAAAACACATTGAAAGGATATTGGAGGGTGGAGAGACAAGAAAAAGGAAAACAAAACAGAGAAAAACAACAACAAAAAGAGGAAAAAATACAAAAATATTAAAAAATTAAAAAATTTTTAATTACTATTCTTTTAAAAAAAAATCACAAAATAGAAATCTAGTTCACTGTTGCCATGTGGAAACTTCTCCTGAAGGCCTGTGGCTTCTTTTGCCCGGATGGGGGGAGTAACAAGAAAAATGGTGGCGCTAAGAGCCAGAGAAAAACTGCCTTTTTTAAAAAAAGGGTAAAAAGGAAAAATTACCAAAAAAAATAAATAAATAAAGGAAAGACAGAAGCAGGGAGAGGCAGGAACCAAGAGACAGAGTGAGAAGGCTGGGGGTGCAGGGGGGAGGGGCTCCCTACCACTAGCTCATTTGTTGTAGGCTGAATTATTAGTAGAAAATCTTCATTCCCTTAAAAATCTAGTTCACTGTAGCCATGTGGAACCTTCTCCTGAAGGCCCGTGGCTTCTTCTCAAGGGAAGTAAAATGACATTTTCCACCTCCAAGACTTTTTTTTAAACCAAGCATATTGCTAACTAGCAACATACCTGATTAACAATCATTGGCAACTAAATAAGTTTAAACTCTGGAATAGTCTACCAAAAATAGTCCTGGATACCATTTAATAACCAAGATGGAAACTAATTTTATTATCATAGGCTAAACCAATTTTGTCAAAAGTGTCCTTGGTTTGATGTTCAGTTTCACTTAACGTTTTGAAAGTTCATTTGACACCCAGTCAAGGCCCTCATACAGACCAGTTCCTTGTGTAGCATAAGTGACTTGTATATACCATGTTTTGTTAGCAAAAGCAGCAGCACTGCATCTCTGACTCATTTTCCTGAAGCATTTTCTGCAGCTCTTCTGCTCCTTCTTGAATTCTCTCATGATCGTTCCTATCTACCACAAAAATAAGACCCTGGGTATTCTGGAAGTAATGCCTCCAGAGAAGCCTTATTCTATCTTGACCACCAACATCCCATACCTTGAGTTGTAGGACAGTTGAATGGTTATCTGGGTGAAGATGGTGAGAAAAGGGACCCACACATAAACAGGGTCACAGAACTCTCACAGACATACACAGAGTGGAGACTAGATGAGGTGTCGATCAAGTCTCATTTATTGCAGAGTAAACTGTGCTTTAAATACAGGCTGGTGGGTATTGATTGGTTGCCCAAAATGCAAATAAGGTATGAGTCATAGGGTGTCAATCATTAGTGTCCTGGAAGTTAGTCACATGGTTTTTGGGAAATGATTTGCTCAGTGAGGAAGTGAAACCTAATGGTTTCTAAGATAGTGGATAGCTCTCAAAATGGCTTCTGTATGCAATGCTCTCCACAGTTTTTTGTTTTAGGTGGAAGGACTTAACGGCTTTAAGGCTTAGATTTTTTTTTTATCTGTTTTTAGCAAACCGATTTAGTGTTTTAGGCAGGAGCACAATCTAGGCTTTGTAATATTTTATTTTTAGATTGTGGTAGTGGACTTGGAGACAGTATTTTTATAGAGTCTTTGAGTTGGCGTTTGAGGAAAGCCATGAGTTTATTAAAGAGAACAGGCCCCAAAGAGTAAACAATTAGTAAACTTAGAATTGGATCAAGTAAGGGGAGTAAAAAGGGGAGGAGTTTATTTTTGTTTGTTTGTTTAAGAAGATTTTTTTGTAGTTGGTTGAGTTTGTCTTGAACTATGTTGGACTTGTTGGTGTAAAAGTAGTAGTGTTTTTGTAAGGCAAGACAGAAACCCCCCTGTTTTGTCAAGAGGAGATTTAACCCATGTTTATTTTGAAGTGCTATTTTTGTAAGGGAGTTTAATTGGTTTTGAGGTCCACCCCCATCAGAGATGTGGAGAGGAGCAGTTAAGTTTTTTTTTTTTTTTGGAGAGGTTTTTGCTATAAGGCATGTGTGCTCGCCAGACAGACAGAGACAGAGAGACAGAAAGCGAGAAATTACCCCCGGGGGGATGGCCATGCTGCAATCCATTCTCCTCCATTCTCCTCTTGGGATCTTGGGCACGCATGCACACGCGCCCGGCGTGAGTTTTAAGCCACCAGGTCTGGGGCGCAAATCACGGCCGACTACATGGGAGTCCAGTGACATAGCCATTACGCTAACTGCTGGTCCCAAGGAGCAGTTAAGTTTTAACAAAGGGTTTTTTTTTTGATTACCAAGTGTGTAGATTTTTTTTATGGTGGCTTGAGATATTTGAAGTTTTTGTCAATTTTGAAAAGGTTTTAATTTGTGTATTTGTAAATTAAGTTTTGTTATTGTGAATGTATGTGGTGGCATGACTGTAGTAAGAGGTATGAAGTGTGGATTTGAATATCATACAGGTGTATTGAGGAGGTGTAGAAGAAGAGATAGTGGGTGAATTAATGTAATATTAACTGTGTATAAATGTGGTTTCTTTTGGAGCACGTAACTGTTGTGAGTGGTGTAAAGGAGAGTTGAGTGATCTTACCACAGAAACATGAATAAGGAATGTTGTAAACAAAGGTTTTTTGAGTTGCACCAGGGTCAAAACCAGTGGGGATAGTGTTGAAGAGGTAAAACAAGATCAGGTATTTAAGAAGAATCTTTATTTTGTTGATTTGTGGAAGAAGAGAGAGGTATTTGGGGCTTTTATCATCTTTGAATGAATTATTATCCTTTGAATCAATCTGATCAATTTTTTTTAAGTAGTTAGTGAGCAGCATCCATTTTTTTTAAAAATAAATGTAGACAGACCCTCTGTCCCAGAGGAGGACAGGGTCTGGACTATTTTATGTATTGTTTAGAGGATGTTTTCATAAAACTGTGGTAAATTTTGTTTTAGAAGTTGAATGTCAGAAGCACTCAACAGTTGAGAATTTATTTTTATCAAGTGTCAGAAAATTAAGGACAAAAAGTGTATGTGTTAGAAGGTTTTTAGGAGAGTCTTTAGTGTAAAGTTCCCCTCCTTTAAGTTTATGGAGAGTATTTTTTAAGGAAAGATGAGTACGTTTGATAGCACTTTGTCTTTGGGGGCTGTATGGAATTTTTGTGACGTGTAATGTGTAGGTGTTTGTAAAAAGAGGCAAAATTTTATTTGTTTTAATTTGTTGAGATTTATTTATAACAGAGAGTGTGGTAAGTACATGAAAACTAATATGTTTATTGGCTTCTTTGGTTTGTGTTGTGGAAAAAATAAAGTTGTTGAAGGTATCAACAGGTACATGAACATATTTAGTAGTATTAAATTTAGGGACATGAGTGACATCTATTTGTTATACTGTATTAAGCATAAGACTTTTAGGATAAATGTCTAGATGTGGTGTAGGCAAAAGGGTAAGACAGACTAGACATTGTTTTAATTTTTTGTTGGGCCTGTTTTTCAGTAATTTTAAACATGAGATGAAGAGTGTGAGAATTTAAATGATGTAGTCGATGAGCAACAATAGTATCCAAAAGATTTGTATTAGTTTGAGTAAAAACCAAAAGAGAGTGTTTCATGGCCATATTAGTATGATGATTTTTTTTTAATAAGAGGATTAGGTAGGTTTGTATGTGTACATAAATGGCCAATATAAAAAGGCAGTTCTCAATTTTTAATGAGAGACTGGAGTTAGAGGAAAAATTGTGTGGCCTGAGAAACTTGTTTAATTTGTGTCACAGTTTTTAGAAGTAGTATGGACATAGTGATATAAGCACTATCAGTGTACAAGGTGAAGGGCATGTTAGGAAAAGTAGAGAAAACTGTAACAACTGTTTGTAGCTCAACTTATTGAGCTAACATTGAGGATGTTGTAAATGTAACTGTTAAATTAGAGAGAAAATAAAAAGTATTGTGTAGATGGTGGAACAGAGGGCCACTTTTGCGTTTTTTAGTGTTGTTTTGGAGAGGTTTGAAATAAATTGTTGTTGTTTATAGAACAAGCTCAAGTGTTTTAAAAGTTTGTTTGGTTTAGGGGCTTGGGGTGGCCCCCTATTTTTTGAATTTTTTAATTGAATTTGATTTCTAAGTTGTTTAATTTTATTTAAAATCTCTTTTCTAGGATCAATAACTGGCATCACCAAAGGTGGTGCAGATGTGACTAAATTGTAAGATGGTGGTTGTTTTTTGAAAGGTGGTCATTTTGAGTTGCTGTATTTGGCGGCCTTTGTTTTTAAAGTTTTAAAGCATCTATTTTCTGAGTTTGTTTTTAGGTGGCCATTTTGAGTTGTTGTATTTGGCTGCCTTTGTTTTTAAAGTTTGTTTTTTTTTTTCCAGAATAAGTTAATTGATTATCTAAATGAGCTTTAAGATTTGTAAGAGATGGATATAATCTTTTTTGAGGCTTTTTAAGGTTTGTAACTTTTTCATTCTAGGTTTTTTAAGTTGTTTTGGCCTGATACCTGATTGTTTAGTAAAATTTGTTACTTTTTTCTCACTATCTAAGGAATTTAAATCTTTTTCTTTTTTGGTGTCAAAGTTAATTTTAGTTTTTATGGCATCTTTACTATTTGTCTGAGTTCTATATTTTGTATAATTTGTTCTGTCTCTGTAACAACTGTTGCAATTTTGGGGTTAATTGACTGGAGTTTAATGATTTTATCTACTAGATTTTAATAATAGAAGGTTATTACTGGGAACACCTCTTTTAGAAAATCGAAAAAAGAAAGTAATTGTTTGATTTTAATTTTAACTCTGCATATCCTGAGAGTCTCATTGAGCCCCTGAACAAATAATTTATGTTTACTAATTTTTTGTTCCATACCTGCACACTTAAAATTTTAGTAAGTACTCTCTGTATTACTTACCAGGACGATCTTGCGCCGTCCCTTCCACTGTCAATGGTGCCGATCTTTTTTACTGGTGCCCCTCACCTTGGTCCTCTTGGCCCAGGCCCCACGTTGGGCACCACTTGCCCCAACCCGCAGGACAGTTGAATGGTTACCTGTGTGAGGATGGTGAGAAAAGGGACTCACACATACACAGGCTCACAGAACTCCCACAGACATACACAGAGTGGAGACCAGATGAGGTGTTGATCAAGTCTCATTTATTGCAGAGTAAACTGTGCTTTAAATACAGGCTGGTAGGTATTGATTGGTTGCCCGAAATGCAAATAAGGTATGAGTCATAGGGAGTCAATCATTAGTGTCCTGGAAGTTAGTCACATGGTTTTTGGAAAATGGTTTGCTCAGTGAAGAAGTGAAACCTAATGGTTTCTAAGATGGCAGATAGCTCTCAAAATGACTTCCATATACAATGCCCTCCACAATCCCACACTGTGAAGCAAATGTTCTTGTATTCTACTGTTTCCACATTAAAACCAATGGTAGGAATGATGGTAACAATCTCTCCTAACTTCAGTTCGTATAGAATGGTTATCTTGCCAGCAGCATCCAATTCAACCATCAAAATGCACATCTGTTTCTTGCCAAAGAGTCAGGAGAAGAGGGAGGAGATGGTCAGGCCCATGACAGTAGTGGCACCTGCAATGGGCAGAAGCAGAAAGGGTTTGGGGCATTCCCAAGTTTTCTTTCCTGCCCCAGGAAGAAAGAGCCAGAGGAAAGAGAAAGAGCTGAAGAAAGACAAGTGTGGCAGGGACCGCTGTCTAGCCAGTGTGTGGGATGGAGCTCTGAGACAAGACTTTGCCAGTGAGACCTGGTTGCTGACTGGCTTGACAACTCCAGTTCTGGTGTTATAGTTTCAGCTATGTCATGTCACGAGGCAGCTGCAGCCACTCTGGTGGCAGCCCGGCCCCTCCAACATGGACAAATTCATGTTACCTCCATCCCATCCCCCAATTAGTCAATCTTTTAAATCAGATCACTATATATCTGTTCCAGTACCACTGGCTTACACACGTATACACACAAGTGTATATCTGCTCATAGGATATAGAGATATAGTCATCAGGACTCTGGGTTAAAAGTTCACCTATGACACTATCCAATTTTGTCCAACAACATGGACAAATTCATGTTACCTCCATCCCATCCCCCAATTAGTCAATCTTTTAAATCAGATCACTATATATCTGTTCCAGTACCACTGGCTTACACACGTATACACACAAGTGTATATCTGCTCATAGGATATAGAGATATAGTCATCAGGACTCTGGGTTAAAAGTTCACCTATGACACTATCCAATTTTGTCCAACATGTGCTGTTTTAATTTTTTTCAAGAAATAGAGATTTTACTATAAGGTGCATGAGGTCACCAAAAGGGACAGAGAAAGACAGAAAGGGAGAATTCACTGCCTAGGAGCAATGACCATGCCACAGTTCCCTTTTCTTTGTTCTCCTCTTGGGGTTTTGGGCACACATCCATGCATGCCCACCATGAGTTTCAAGCCACCAGGTCTGGGACTCAAACTGTGGTTGACCACATAGGAGTCCAGTGCCTTATACACTATGCCATCTGCTAGCCCCCAATATGTGCTCTTATAGTCTTCAATAGTTATAACATTCTTTAAGTACTAGGTGGGTGCTACCAGCAGATGGCATAATGGTTATTGTTGCTGGACTACCACAGGGCCAAATACAGTTCAAGTCCCAGACCAGGAGGCTTCAAAGTCTGGCAAGGTGCCTGTGTGTGTGTGTGTGTGTGTGTGTGTGTATGTGTTTGTGTGTGTGTGTGCACTCAATATCCCAAGAGTAGAATAGAGGAGAAGGAATTGAGGTGCAGCTATCTCCTCTGGGAGGTGGTTGCTCACTTTCTGTCTCTTTGTCTCTATCTCTCTGGTGAGTACACATGCCCCATAATAAAAAGTCTTTCTAAAAAATTTAAACACAAAAAATGTTGGATGTGGAAGTGTTGATGTTGATGGTAGACCTGGTGTAGAGGTTGCCTTGGCTGTGGCCAAGTGGTAGTGCATCAACATCTTTATTATCCCATTGGCCTCTGGTGGTGGCGGGGACCCCAGTGAGGGCCCCTCTTTAGGGCCTTTTCTATCCACAAAGACAGCAGAGAGGAGGGGATGGCCACACCGCAATCCCTTTTCCTCCTTTCTCTTCTCGGGATCTTGGGCACACATCAGGGACTTGAACCACGGTCGACTACATGGGAATCCAGCAACATAGCAACTATGTTAACTGCTGGTCCCTGATATCCTTTCTTAGCAATCAGTTGGCTGTAAGCTTTAGGGGTTCTTCCTGGGATTTCTATTCTATTTCAGTGGTCCACCTGTCTGGTTTTATGCCAATACCCTGCTGGGGGTTTTTTGTTTGTTTGTTTTGTTTTTGCTATAGGGTGTGTGTGATCGCCAAAAAGGCAGAGAGAGACAGACAGGAGAGAAATCACCCCTTGAGGGGGATGATCACGCTGCAATTCCTTCTCCTCCATT
>NW_006160169.1:167094-174730 GCF_000334495.1 Tupaia belangeri chinensis
TCTTTTATGATTCCAGACAAATTCTATGATTGTCTTTTCTAGATCTCTGAAGAATATCTCTGGTATTCCTATTGGAATTGCATTAAATATGTAGATTAATTTGGGTAGAATTGCCATTTTATTATGTTAACTTTTCCAATTAGGAACATGGGAAGTCCTTCCACTTTTTTTGTCCTTTTCAATATCTTTTTTAAGGATTTCATTGTAAAAGTCTCTGACTTCCTTAGTTAGTCTTATCCCTAGATATCTTATACATTTTGTGAAAATTGTAAAAAGTATTCTTTTCTTCAGCTCTTCTTCATTTAACTTGTTGTTCATATATAGAAATGCTATAGATTTTTGGATGGTGTCCAGCAAAACCGCTAGCTTGAAGGGTCTTTGGATGGAGTGAGGAGGGGCACAAGTTTGTCTTAAAGTCCCAAGACTCAAATAAAAGTCCAAAGGCAAAGGGGAAGGGAATGAGCCATGGGTCCCTGCAGCCACAGGCAGTCTGGTGTCCAGCAATGCTGTTAGTTTGAATGGTCTCTGAATGGGGTGGGGAGGGGTGGCAAATATGGCAAATTTCTACAAAAAAATATTTTAACATAATATCATAATTCTCTTTTCTTATTTATTCTCACAGCCTGGGGTTATTCCATATCCACATTTCCCTCAAGAAATCAAGTGAAGGGGCCAGCAGTTAGCATAATGGCTATGTTGCTGGACTCCCACGGAGTCGACTGCAATTTGCGTCCCGGACTCAGTGGCTTAAAATTCACACCGGGTACGTGTGCGTGTGTGCCCAAGATCCTGAGAGGAGAATGGAGGAGAAGGGATTGCGGTGTGGCCATCCCCCCTGGGGGGTGATTTCTCGCTTTCTATCTCTCTGTCTCTCTCTGTCTGTCTGGCAAGCGCATGTGCCCTATCGCAAAAACCTCTCAAAAAAAAAAAAAAAGAAATCAAGTGAAGTATATCTAAGTGGTATAATTCAGGTTATAAATATGAGATAAATATCAAATAATATTATACTTAGGGTTTACTAGGAAATATAATAGTTGTGACAGTCATGCTTAACATTTTGGTTAAATCAAGAGGCAAAATAGGTAAGGGTGTCATGGAGGTATGCAAACACCAAACAGCTTACATAACTTTAGCCCTTCTGAGAAACAAAAAATGAGAAATACCTATCAACAGTATGTACTTCTGTAATAAGGTAGCTTCAGTTCATGCATTTCTATAACTGCTGTTGTGTTTGATCATTTTGAAAACCAGATTCAAAATGCATTCTTGCTCAACAAATTGATGATACTACAAAACTTACATTCCAAAATAGTGTTGAAATCTGAAAAGTTTAAGATAGTCTACTTGTTATTCATAATTACCTTTAGATATAATTGACACTATACTACTATAACAAATCAGGTACACTTTTGTGCAGTCAATTCTAGTTACCATAATTTACATTTATTGGTCATCAACAGCACAAATTTTGTGCTCCAAAAGAATTATAAAATCCAGCAAAACGATTACATTTAATTTTCTTTTAAAGATAAACGAGGGGAACCAGCAGTTAGCATAATGGCTATGTCACTGGACTCCCACGTAGTCGACCACGGTTCGTGTCCCGGACCCGGTGGCTTAAAACTCACGCTGGGTGCGTGTGCGTGTGTGCCCAAGATCCCGAGAGGAGAATGGAGGAGAAGGGATTGCGGCGTGACCATCCCCCCTGGGGGGTGATTTCTCGCTTTCTGTCTCTATGTCTCTCTCTGTCTGTCTGGCAAGCGCACGCGCCCTATAGCGAAAATCTCTCAAAAAAAAAAAAAAAAAGATAAATGAGCTAATTTTAAGGAAGAACTGGCATTTCTTGATATCTTGTTCTTCAGCATTTTTAAGGTCAAGTAACCCAGCTCTCTCCTTGGCAAGTTTCTCTTTATTTATTGTCACAGCCTGGGGTTATTCCACTGCAGTTACAGTAAATGCAGTATCTGATGAATGAGGCCAGCACACCCCAGCAGCGATGGTGTTATTCCAGCCCACCATCTTCAGCCACTGGAGTATAGATGTGGTGCCTACACTGAAGCAAGTCAGACCAAAGCCTTGGTGCACAATATACTGCTCACACTGGTCGTCAGATGGCCAGGGAGGCAGAAGGCCTTAACTTTTAATTATATAAATATTTGTGATCATTTTATTTTTTGTATCTATGTTAATTTTCCTAAAGAATTAAGTGTTTTTTTTTTTTGTTTGTTTGTTTGTTTGTTTTGAGAGATTTTTGTATAGGGCGTGTGTGCTTTCCAGAAAGACAGAGAGAGACAGAAACAGAAAGTGAGAAATCACCCCTAGAGGGTAGGACCATGCCACAATCCCTTCTCCATTCTCCTCTCGGGATCTTGGGTATGCACACACATGTGTTTGGCACGAGTTTATGCCTCTGGGTCCAGGACTCAAACTGCAGTTGACTACATGGGAGTCCAGCAACATAGCCATTATGCCAGCTGGTGGTCCCAAGATTGTTTTTCAAATAGATTTTTTCTTTCATGAGAGAGACAGTACCCTCAAGAGTCTTCATACCATGATTCACTCTCACACTCAGCAAACCTTGGACCACAGCACACATATGCTCAGCATACCCAAGTATGTCTCTAGACATGAACCCCAGAAATGTTTCCATGTAAGTTACCATCTTGGGGCATTGTGTTTTACATTATGCCACCATCTGTCCCTCAGTGTGAAATCCTTAAACAGCTAAAAAATGGTGGTGTTTTACTATTAAAGTGTTTTTAGTTTTCCCTTTTATTTATTTAGATTTTTGGTGTAGGGCATATGTGCTTGTAGAAAAGAGAGAGAGAATGAGAAGTCACACTCGAGGGAGATGTTAGTCCCTTCTCCGTTCTCCTCAGGATTTGGGGCATGCTCACACAGGCACTCAGTGTGTTTTTCAAGCTGTTAGGTTAGGGATGCAAACCACAGAGTCAGCTATGTGGGGTCCAGCACCTTAACCACTGTTGTTCCAAAATGTTTTAAAAATTTGTTTAAATAATTTTGTCTGTATTGACAAAGATTCTCTGTTTGACCATAATTTAGCCAGGCTTCTTAAATTTTACCAAATTCTAATTGTTCACTTTTTGATGAAATCAAGGTATGTCGGTTTGAACAGAAACACCCTTAGCCCAAGGTTACCTAATAGTAATTTGCAGATCACAACCACCACCTTGAAGCAAGGTGCTAAATTCACACAGGTTCATTCTATATTCAGATTTGAGCCCACTCTCCCACACACAGAATCTCATTTTCCCAATCCCTATATCTGTGTCCAAGGTATCTAATAAAATGTTATTAATTATTATGGCTTACTAGGTAGATATATCACATAATTTTTAACACTATATTACTACTTCTGAAGAAAAAAAAATGTTTGGTAGACTTTTGCTATAGGACGTGTGCACTTTCCAGAGAGAGACAGAAAGTGAGGAATCAACCTGGGAGGGTGTATGTGCCACAATTTCTCCTCCATTCTCCTCTCAGGATTTTTGGCATGCACACTAATGCACCCAGCATGAGTTTCAAGCCTCTGAGTTCAAGACTCAATTTCTGGTTGGCTATGTGGGAGTCCAGTATCTTAAGCATTATGCTACCTGCTGGCCCCTGAAAATTAAAATTTTATCTGTTGTCTAAAAATGGTCAAATTTTCTTACTTTTGAATAAATTCTTGAAAGAAAAAAAATTTTTGGAGAGGTTTTGCTATAGGGCATATGCGCTCACCTGAAAGACAGAGAGACACAGAGAGACAGAAAGTGAGAAATCACCCCCCAGGGTGGATGGCCATGTTGCAATCCCTTCTCCTCCATTCTCCTCTCGGAATATTGGACACACACGCACATGCTCCCGGCGTGAGCTTAAGCCACTGGTTCCAGGACTCAAACTGCAGTCAACTACATGGGAGTCCAGCGAAATTGATGCAGTACAGTATTTATGCCAGTGAGAACTACTCAATATTTAACTTTTGTTTTGATTCTCATAAACTGTCATTGGTATATTATAATTTTTCTGATGTTTAACTATTTTGCAATATATCTTGTTAATTTTTATTTATGAATGAAACTTATTTATTTACTGAGGAATTTATAATACATGATATCTACTTACAGTTGATTAGTTTAATTCTGCTTTTTCCAAATCAAAATTTGCTATATGTTACATTATCTTTGTAGGGTTTTTTAAGCTTTTTGTCATTGGGCACACATGCTTTTCAGAGAGAGTCAAAGACAGGGAAGGTGAGAACTCACCCTCCAAGGTGACACATACACATGAGCGAGGAGTGATTTTTCAAAAACAAGGCCCAGGATTCAAGCTGTGGTCAAGCATTTGGGAATACAGTGCCTCACCAGCATGGCACCTTACTGGGCCCATGTGTAGCACTCTTTTTTGTTTTAAGGTTTATGTCACAGAGAACATATTCTCACTGGAGAGAGACAGAAAGATACAAAAAAGTAAATGTAAGAAATTACTCCCCATGAGGATGGCCATGCCACAATCTTTTCTCCATTCTACTCCTGCAACTCTAGGTATGGACTTGGTGTAATTTTCAAGCCACCAGACATCATAACCTTGTTGGCCATGTGAGAGTCCCGTGCCACAACCACTTGATGGCCATGTAGTATGTTTTGATATTATATCAAAATCAAAGACAAGGAAAGCAATAAACAAATCAAGTTATTTAAAAGTAAAATAATTCCAGACCAGCAGTTAGCATAATGGCTATGTCGCTGGACTCCCATGTAGTCAACTGTAGTTCGAGTCCCGGACCCGGTGGCTTAAAACTCACACCGGGCACATGTGCGTGCATGCCCATGATCCTGAGAAGAGAATGGAGGAGAAGGGATTGTGGCATGGCCATCCCCCCTGGGGGGGTGATTTCTCACTTTCTGTCTCTCTCTGTCTCTCTCTGTCTAGTGAGTACACCTGCCCTATAGCAAAAGCCTCTCAAAAAAAAAAAAAACCCTAAAATAATATTGTCCAACAAAGTAAACAAAAACAGATTTCAGAAACTGCAGAATGGTTTACACATTGGTAAGTAATATATTACATAAGGGATTATTATTCAAAATGGATAAAATACTCAATGTTTAGAAAACAAACCCAAGGGAAAATTATAAAGGACTTGATAGGTATTTTTCAAAAACTTCACTTTACAAGCTATGTGATTCAGTGATTGAATGTGTAAAAGAAATTAAAATAAAATAAATTTAAAAGAGGTATAAATTTAATATGTCCAAAATATTTTTGTGCTTCCATATTCATTGCAGTATTGTTCACGATAGTCAAAATATGGTATTAACAAAATATTACAGAAAAATGGTTTAAAAAATCTGTTAATAGGCCAGCAGGTGGTGTGGAGATTAGGGTGCTGGTCTTCCACATGACTGACCATGTTTCAAGTCTCATATCTGGCAGTTAGCTTTTTCACTTTTTCTCTCTCTCTTTATCTGCCTCTCTATGATGAGTACATGAGCCCTATAACAAATTAAATAATAATAATAATTAAATTAAATTAATCTCTTTTTAAAAACCTGTTGCATATGTATGAAATAGAATAATATCAAACCTTTAATAAAAAGATAAATTTGTTATTTCAGCCTCATCGTCTAATGGTTAAGAGATCAGGGGTCCCCATGGCTGACCACGATTGGAATCTGATTGCTGATGGATTAAGAAACACGCTATGTATATGTGTGGGTACATTCCCTAAACTCTGACAGAATGGAGAAATGGAGAAAGAATTGAAACATGATCATGTTCCTATGAAGAGTGTATCTCTATCCCTTAGTCTCTGGTGAGGTTGTGTACCCTAAAAGTAACAGGAAAAATTTTGTTATTTTAACAACAAGAATGAACTTGGAGGACAATATGCTGATTGAACTAATTCAGGTACAGAAAGACATATACCACATTATTTCACGCATAAGTAGAGTGTTAAAAACTCAAATTCATAGAAACAGGAAGTAAAATGGCAGATACTGCAAATTGAGGGTAGCCAGGTTTTAGAAAGAATACAAGTTAGACAATAGAAACAGGTTCTAAGGCTCTAATGTACACCATGTTAATGCAATTAATTACATTATGTTGTATACCTAAAAAATTCTATGAGAGAATATATTATCACCTCAAAAACATAAGTTGTGAAGTAATACATATGTGTTTTAAAGAATTATTTTATTATTATTATTATTATTAATTTTGACCAGAGAGAGAAAAAGGGAAAATGAGAAAAAATATAACTAGGTCTGCCCCCTGAGTGGTGGTCAGTTGTGTGGGAGTCAGCACCTTGACCACTATACCACCTGCCAGCCCTGGTAATATATGTTAAATGGCTCGTTATAAACATTCCCCAAAGTTGACCTCAATCAAAACATCTTCCTGAATATAATAAATTTATAAAAATAAAAAATAGAAATACAAAAATGAGTGAATAAATAATGATTTGCATTGAACTGCTTGTGGATGAAGAGGAGTTATTCTTTTCCCTTGGAGGAGAGGTGTTTTCTTGCTTCCCCATATTGATAAGAGAATGTTATCAAGAATAATTTCTAGGGTATACACTGGACTCAGGAACACCGCGGAAAACACTGGTCTCAGGAGGGGACTTAAAGTTCGTGAGAAGAAGAAAAGCAGGAGAGTTGAGGCCTTCAGAAGAGGATTCTTCATGGCTCCTGCTAACTAGCCATTGCAGGGGACAGGAAAATGAAGATTTTCTACCAATAATTCAGCCTCCAGCAAACAAAGCTAGCGTGGGTTAACATATTCCTCAACATCTACTGAATCTGCTGCACCAGTGCTCACAATAGAATGGCAAAGAGATTCCAGATCACCTCATTCTGCTTGCTCCTGAACAGTCAGATTGAACTTCAAAAATTCGAAAGAAAAACACCATCCATCAGATGACAAGAAATCACCGCAGGACCAAGAAATATGGGGAAGCAAGAAAACACCTCTCCTCCAAGGGAAAAGAATAACTCCTCTTCATCCACAAGCAGTTCAATGCAAATCATGGAAATGTCTGATAAAGAATTTAGAACATTCATAATGGCAAAGCTAACTGAGATGGAAGAGAAGAGAGACAATGAACTGCTAAAGAGAAAGGAGAAAGAAGTTGACGAGTTCCAGGAGGTGAGGAAATTCTTGTAAGATCTAAAAGAGGAATTACACGCTTTACAAAAGAGTCAAACGGAACTGTTAGAAATGAAGCCTATAATACAGGAAGTCAAAATCTCCCTTGAAAGTATTAAAAGCAGACTAGATCATGCAGAAAATAGAATCTCAGACGCAGAAGAGAAAATTGCTGGCCTAGAAAAATCTACCACAAAGACTGAGAAAATGGCACAAAAATTTGAGAATAATATGCTGGAAGTATTAGATACCATCAAATGTCCAAACATCCGGATAATTGGCATTCCAGAAGGTGAAGAGACCCATAAGGGCATTGATAATCTATTCCATGAAATCCTGCAAGAATTCTTTCAAACCTAGAGAGGCATTCAAAGATCCATTTGCAAGAAATACAAAGGACCCCAAATAGAATCAACCCAAGAAGATCTTCTCCAAGACACATTATAGCCAGGTTGACCAAAACCACAGACAAAGACAAGATACTAAGATT
>NW_006160169.1:175656-179963 GCF_000334495.1 Tupaia belangeri chinensis
AGGAAACAAGAAATGGAAAATTATTTGTTGACAATAACATGTTTGTTGATGTGCTCGATTGAGACAATATACAGTGTACTCTGGATGGAAAATCTTATTTTGTATGTTGTAATGATGTACAGTGAATGAACGTAAACAAATAAATTTAAATTAAAAAAGAATAATTTCTATAAAGAATGGTAGAAGAAAATATGACAAGAGGTAAATGCTTGGGTCAAGAATAAAATTATTTTGTATTATTACCTATCGAACCATAAAATGAGTACTTAGTACATGAATTAGCAATGGACAGAACACAGAATATCATGCTGAGGGATATGTGGATTAATTTTGTGGATGGGTGGAGTTTAAAAATAATGTAATCTTCTCTAGAAATTAAAATACTCCTTTGTAAATCATAAGGGTTATTTCTGCGAAGATGGAGTTGAAGACCTGGGAGTGATGTTGGATGTAGCAAGAAATGACTTCTGTGCACTAGTGAGGAAGCCATTGATGACTGACATTATTCTTTATTTTACCTGCTAAGGGATCAGACAGAATTAGAATATTGTGGATCCTTAAAAGTTTTCTTTCTTTATTTTTTAAAGAATTATTAATTTAATTTGATTTATTATTACTATGTTTTTATTTGTAGAACATATGTGCTCAGCATATAGAGACAGAGAGGGAGAGAAAGAAAACAACACATCAGGTTGAGACTCAAACTGTGCTCAGCCATATGGATGTCAAGAACTTTAGGGAAGCAGCAGTTAGTGTAATGGCTATGTTGCTGCACTCCCACGGTTCGCGTCCCGGACCCAGTGGCTTAAAACTCACGCCGGGCGCGCGTGTGTGCATGCCCAAGATCCCGAGAGGAGAATGGAGGAAAAGGGATTGTGGCGTGACCATCCCCCCTGGGAAGTGATTTCTCGCTTTCTGTCTCTATGCCTCTCTCTGTCTGTCTGGCGAGCGCACGTGCCCTATAGTGAAAATATCTCAAAAAAAAAAAAAAAAGAACTTCAAGAACTTTAACCACACATCTCCTGCTGGTCCCTATTTGTTTATTTATTTAGAAAAAGATTTTTGTAATAGGGCATATGTAATCACCAGAGAGCCATAGAGAGAGAAAGTGAGAAACATACCCCAGGAGGCATGGTCACACCACAGACCCTTCTCCTCCATTGTCCTCTCAAGATTTTGGGCATGCACACATACAAGACTGATGTGAGATATAAGCTGCTGGGTCTAGACTTGAACCACAGTTGACCATGTGGGTGTCCAGTGCCTAACCATTATGACACCTGTGGGTCCAACTTTTGTGAATTTTGACACCATTAAAAAACCCAAATCTTAACAGCAGTCTTGTGATATAGTCATTTTGGCCTCTCTTGGTCACAACATTACAAAGCTTATTCTTTCAGGGTGGGGTTATCCTCAAAAATTTTACTTGACCATTATGAAATCATAAAGCCTAGGAAATAAAAACAGTTCAAAACATGTTTTACCCAAGTTGTTTTTTTTACCAAAATGGTGGGTGACAGGTACAGAGCCCCAGGGCAGGGAAATTCCCAGAGCTGCTGATTGGGATGTAAGTGAAACAGTAAAGACTGGGAAGCCATAGCTGCTCAGATTAAGAGTGAATCTCAGCAGCACAGCTCCTGTGGAAATGCCCTTTTGAATGCTTCTAGCTATGTCCCTGCCATGTCAGTCTGGCACATGACATGCACTGTATAGGTTGAAGTGAGACCATGGAAGTGAGAATCCTCTGTGACCTCCAAATAGTTGCCTCTCCCAACAGAGGGCTGATCCTGCAGACACAATCCAGTTCCATCTCCTTCTCAGCTCCCACACATAGGACTTTTTATCTGTGTTGTGTCAGCTCAGACATGTCATTATCTTTGATTAGTGTCTTTCTACTTCTTCAGTCTTTACAAACAGCATGTGCGATGGAATATTGGAGTTGTCTTAGATACCTGAAGCCAAGTGTCTACAAGGATGGAGACCTGATACTGGGTGGGTTTTTCCCTTTTTATATCTCAGAAATACTATCTGTACATAAAAGAAGTTTTCTAATAAGGGCAATTCAAGAAGTGGTAAATAATTGGTAAGTTGTTGGTTGTATGTATATGAAAATGTGTTTATAACTGTGTAATAATGCAATTGGCATATATACATGTGTGTATGATTAATCCCACTTGAGAGTAAGCAAGTATCACAGAAAAGAGACATGTGCAGAATTCTGAACTCAGGGTGTTCTGCCTTGTTATCCTTTTATTATCTTTATTTTTCTTATTTTCAAAGTTTCTCCATTTCTTTCAAGAGAGAAGAGAGAAATTAGTGGAATTTGTTGTCCACTCCATCGTAACTATCCCATATTCAGTCTTTGGGAGGCTCAGAATGAGTGAAATTGATGGAACCTCAGCCCTTTTAGCATCAATACCTGTATACTGAGGCCAACATGCATATTGAGACACTGATCCCCTGACATGACATTAATGTTAGCATCAAGGTGCTGAATCTGGGTGCTCCCTGCTAGCTAGGGGAATGTATCATTGTACTTTGTAGAAAAGTCATGGATGTCTAAAGGCCACCATCATATATAAATAAGGAAGAATGATCACACTGCCATCACTTCAAGATGTTTCTCTCAAGATTTTGAGCATGTATGCACGTGTCTGTAGCAAAATTTTCAAGCTGCCAGACCTGGGGCTTATACCATTGTCAGGCATATGGAAATTAAGAACTTACCCACCATGCCACTTGCTGGGCCCTCAATATATTTTAAAGCAGAATAAAGAATGCTTCCTTTAAAGCCTCAAATTATATATGGGAAGTGTGACCATGAGATTTTAAATTAGTTCAGAAATACTAGGTTCAAATTTGAATTTAACAAGGACAAGTAGTTATTTATACCCAAAGAGAAAGGTGAGAGTAATTGGATAGAAAATTACTAAGTGGTAGCACTATACTTAATGAAGATTCTGGCCAAATCCACTTACATGGATTACATGCAAGTGTGCACATAGTACCAGGAGAGCTTTCATGTGATTACATTTTAACAATCAGGACCAGCCTGTGGCATTGTGGTTAAGCCATTGTACTATACCACATGGTCCCAGATTGAGTTGCAGATCCAGCTGCTTGAAACTCATTGTTCATACTCCAGACAGTGACAGGTTTCAGTCTGATTTTAGCTCAGCAAAAGGGAGGCATAAATTCCTCTGAGACTTGAAATGGGGACATGATGAAATTTTACCAGACCACAGAAAGTAAAACCACAGTAACGCCATTATGCAGAGCTCATCTTCTATCTACCTAGAGTGGGATCTAACTCCTAACTCAGCATGGAGGTTAAGGCAGCTGGTTCCCATTTGGCTGACTATGTGGTTTGAGTACTGAATAAAGTGACCTGAAAAACATGCCAAATAGATGTGTACCTGTCTGTTCAATAATCCCAAGTGCAGAATAAAGGAGAAGGGATCATGTCATGACCAGCCTGTTTTCCCTGACTGTGTCTCTTTCTTTCTCTGGCAATCGTGTGCACACTAAGGCAAAAACCTTTTAGAAAAAAAAATTATGAATGTTTAAATTAAAGCTGAAATTTAAGAAATGAAGACCAAAATAATTTTACTGAGAATGGAGAAAGAACGAAAGACATCACAAAACAATAATTTTAAAATAAATAAAAGTAAGCTATTTTAAAAAATTTAAAATACAGTTTTAGCTAATATTCATTAAAATCTAAGAATTTCCAAGTGGAAAGTGAACAGATACAAAGACCAATTAGCTGAAGAGATAAGTGATTTTACAAACTGGTAAAAAGACTTGATGTAGTCAATAATTAGCTAGAAGATCTGAATTAAATATTTATTTTTTTTCATAATATTCATTTTCTGTAAACTTAGCACATTTTTTTCTTTATTCATGCTAGAGTCTTATGCATGCACATGTGGCAGGGGCAGGGAGGGAGACGGGAGAACTGTGTCATGCCCTGAGCCCTTTCCTCTAGTCCTTGTGTCTTGAATTTTTTTTTTAATTCATTTTCTACATTAATTCACTATACACCATCACTACACACAAATGACTTTTCCATCCAAAATACACTGTGCATGGGCTCAATTAAGTACATCAACACACATGTTCTCAGCAAAATAATTTTCCAATTCTTATGTCCTGCATGCCTTGCCTTTTGTTTTGCCATCCTTGATTCCCCATCCCCCACCCTCTGCTATGTCCCATCCTCCTCCCCCATTGTCTCTGGCATCCACGGCTGCCCTCCATGCCCTCCCCCCCCTTCAATTGTTCTGCCAATGAACTTAATTAGTCTT
>NW_006160169.1:180866-183394 GCF_000334495.1 Tupaia belangeri chinensis
CCAGGTGCGGCCCCGCCTGCCACTCGCAGGCCTGGGGCCATGCGCAGGCGTGGCGGCCACACGTAGGCCTGGAGGCCATGCTCAGGCCCAGAGGCCACACGCCAGCCTCGTGGAGGCAGCAGAACGTGGAGCAGAGGCCCGGCCGCGCGGGGCATGGGCGGGGCCCGCGGTGGGGCCGCGAAAAAATTAGAAAGAGAGAACAAGGGACCAGATGGTGGCACAGTGGTAACACAACTAGACCCACATAGGAAAAGTCCTGGGGCTCACATGCATGCTGGGTGCATATACATGCACATGTGCCTTTGCTCTGGGTTGGCTGAGCTTGAGCTTAAAGCAACTTCATTCTCTCTCTCATAGAAGAAATAAACGAATTCAAAAAAGAGAAAAAAGACAGTAAGAGCACTGCCCGAATTAATCTTCTTTTTCCCCCAATTTGCTGTAGTGTACGTGCAGTCAGAGGAGAGAGACAGAAAAAAGGGAGAGAAGGAAAGTTAGAAAGCACCCTCAGGGAGGATGGTCATACTGCAAGCCCTTCTCCATTCTCCTCCCAGGATTTGGGGCCCATGTGCAAACTCATGCACCCAGTGTGTTTTCCAAGCCACCAGGTCCAGGACTTGAACCACACAGTCAGCTGTGTATGATCCAGCCACTTTAACTATCACACCATGGGGTAGCCCCCAATTTTTTTTTTTAGTTTATTTATTTATTTCTATGAATGAGAGAGTCCCTCCCCACAGGGTCTTATTGCCATGATCCGACCTCAGCCTTCAGCCAGGTCTGGATCATGAGCAAGCCATGCTTGGTATACTCAGGAAGTTCTCTGGACTTGAACTGGGAACATTCTCATGTGGGATTACCTTACAAACCATCAGGTTTCACTGCTGTGCCACTGTCTGGCCCCATGAGGTACATCTTACGATGATGCATTTTGAGATTTAAGAGTAAACCAGATTTATGGGAATCAGTTTTGTAGGGGAGAAGGAAATCTCCCTCCCTCTCCCAAAGTTTCTATTGAAAATCACTGACAATAGGCAGATTAATAAAATAAAAGGCATACAGATTTAAAAAAAAAAAAGAATACATCTGTAATTTGCCTATATATATATATATATATATATATATATATATATATATACATACATATATATACATACACATTTTCAAAATGAATAAAAAATGGTGAATGTGAGCACTCCTCATTGATACCCTTAAAAAAAATTGTCCTCCCCATGCATTAATGATCCTCCTTTAAAATTACCTCTGTTTACATGACAGTGTCTTCATGCAGCTAAATGATTTCTCATCTCACTCACGAGGTCCTAAAACCTCTCTTCATTGTTTGGAAACAATTTGCTTTATGTAGAGAGAAAAACATTTCAAGGTTTTCTAGAGCCCTGGGAACATCATTCATACCAGCTCCATGTACCAGTACAGGGGAATCTCTGAATGGCAGCCTAGGCCTAAAACTGTACATCTTGTGGCTTGGCTGAAGAGTTTGCCCTGAATCACATGACTTCACTGAATTTTCTAATGCTGCCCCCTCTGTTTAGGTTCACATGGAAGAACTATCAATATGTATTGGCCTCTTACTTTGCCATTGAGGAGATCAATAAAAGTCCCCATTTGCTACCCAACACTTCCTTGGGTTATAATTTCTATGATGCATTTCCTAGTGACAGAAGAACTTTAGAAAATGCTCTGTTTTTGCTCTCTGGAGGGAATCATATGCTGCCAGACACAGAAACAACCTGTTGTTATCATTGCAGGAAACATGCCAACATTTTCAGCCCAAGTTGGAACCCTTTTGGAGCTCTACAAAAGCCCACAGGTAAGTGGGTTGTCATGTTGGGGAATGAGAGTTGGATAACTCTTAATACTACCCTCTCACATGTGAGCAGAGAAAATGTAGAATCTGGATTTACATAATCCTGGAGTTCCTCAACACCTCTCTTGGTTGTTTGGACACACCTGAGGGAAAAAGGCACATGGAATTTTTTTTTCCATGAAACACGGTGCCAGCTACAAAGTGGGAACTCTTTTTTTTTAAATTATTTTTTTAATTTTTATTTATTTATTTATTTTTCAATTTATTTATTTGCATTCATTCACTGTACATCATTACAGCATACAACATGAGATTTTCCATCCAGAGTATACTGTATATTGTCTCAATCAAGCACATCAACAAACATGTTATTGTCAGCAAATGATCTTCCATTTCTTGTTTTCTGTATGTTTTGCTTTTTTCCCTCCATCCTTGATTCCCTATCTCTTACCCTCTGCCACCTCCCACTCTCCTCCCACACTGTCTCTGGTATCTATGTTTGCTTTCTATACTGTTTTCCCCCACATTTTATTGAATCACCAAAGACCCTAATCAATCCAAATACCCTCATAGCAAACACAGATGACACACACATTTCCACGAGCACAAGTCTAACTTTACGCATCCTATAAAGTAGCACCTAGCTGGGGTTACATATCCTACTGCAGTCATTGAATAGATATATTTTTTTTCCTGAAACTTT
>NW_006160169.1:184442-203999 GCF_000334495.1 Tupaia belangeri chinensis
TTTCAGTCTGATTTTAGCTCAGCAAAAGGGAGGCATAAATTCCTCTGAGACTTGGAATGGGGACACAATGAAATTATACCAGGCCAGAGAAAGCAAAGCCACGAAATGCCATTATGCAGAGCTCATCTTCTATCTACCTAAAATGAGATCTAACTCCTAATTTAGCATGGGGGTTAAGGCATACGAGGTTTGAATAAAGTGACCTGAAAATATGCCAAACACATTTGTGCCTGTCTGTTCAATAATCCCAAATACAGAATAAAGGAGAAGGGATTGTGGCATGTCCATCCTCTTTTCCCTCTGACTGTCTCTTTCTCTCTCAGACAATTGTGTGTACAATAAGGCAAAAACCTTTTAGGAAAAAAAAATGAAAATTATGAATGTTTAAATTAAAGTTGAAATTTAAGAAATGAAGACCAAAATAATTTTACTGGGAATGAAGAAAGAATTAAAGACATTACATAACAATAATCTTAAAAGAAATAAAAGTGAGATATTTTTAAAAATTTAAAATAAAATTTTAGCTAATATTCATTAAAACCTAAGAATTTCCAAGTGG
Organism: Tupaia belangeri chinensis; assembly: GCF_000334495.1. Lineage (NCBI taxonomy): Eukaryota > Metazoa > Chordata > Mammalia > Scandentia > Tupaiidae > Tupaia > Tupaia belangeri. The sequence continues at coordinate 185,002 of NW_006160169.1, forward strand.
AAAGTGAACAAATATGAAGACCAATTAACTGCAGAGATAAATGTTTTTACAAAGTGGTAAAAAGACTTGATGTAGTCAATAATTAGCTAGAAGATCTGAATTAAATATTTAATTTTTAACAAAAACAAATTTAACAGCACTTATTTTCATACGGTTGATTTAGTAGTGTATAAACTATAGAAAAAGTCACAAAACATACCTGAAATGTGCTAAATGGTTGAAAAGTTGGCAAAGCCATATGCTATTTTTTAAACAATTATTTATTTAATATTATTATTATTATTTTGTTTTTATTTTACTATAGGGCACATGTGCTCACCAGAACGAGAGAGAGACAGAGAGAGGGAAATTGAAAAAGCAAGCCATCAGTTCTGTGACTTGAACCCTATTTTCACCCTATTTCAAAGTCTAGTGCCTTAACCACCATGCCCCCTGCTCGCCCCACCAGATGCTATTCTGAGGTTCCAGACATAGGGAAAATATGAATTGCTTCAATAATTGTTTATGGACCTACATAGAAACAAGATGACATGTGGGATACATTCACTTCTACAAGAGTTATGAAGGTGAGTGTAAGCATGGGGAATGTAACTCATAATTGAGTACTATTCATTCTAATCATGCCAAGGGAGTATGATATTAATGTTCTCCTCAAAGAAACACAAACCATTTAAGGTGATAAGCATGATAACTATCTTAGCCCAACTGTTCCATGTTTTATTTATAAATCCTAAAAGTACTTTGTATTTTATAAGAATACGTACCTGTAATATTTATACATTTTTGAAATGTATAAAAAATTGTGAATGTGTGCACTCCTCATTTATACTCTTAAAAAAGTCATTGTCCTCCCCATGCATTAATGATCCTCCTCTAAAATTACCTCTGTTTACATGACAGTGTCTTTATACAGCTAAATGAATCCTCATCTCACTCACGAGGTTCTCAAAACCTCTCTTCACTGTTTGGAAACAACTTGCTTATATACAGAGAACAACATTTCAAGGTTTTCTAGAGCCCTGGGAACATTGTTCACACTAGCTCCATGTATCAGTGCAGGAGAATCTCTAAATGGCAGCCTAGGCCCAAACCTGTATGTCTTGTGGCTTGGCTGAAGAGTTTTCTCTGAATCACATGGCTTCACTGTATTTTCTAATGCTGCCCCCTCTGTTTAGGTTTGTATGGAAGAACTACCAATATATATTGGCCTTTTACTTTGCCACTGAGGAGATCAATAAAAGTCCCCATTTGCTACCCAACATTTCCTTGGGTTATGATTTCTACGATGCATTTCCTAGTGACAGAAGAACTTTAGAAAATGTTCTGTTTTTGCTCTCTGAAAGGAATCATATGCTACCAAACTACAACTGCCAGACACAGAATCAACCTGTTGCTATCATTGCAGGAAACATGTCAACATTTTCAGCCCAAGTTGGAACCCTTTTGGAGCTCTACAAAAGCCACAGGTGTTGGGGAATGAGAGTTGGATAACTCTTAATACTACCCTCTCACATGTGAGCAGAGAAAATGTAGAATCTGGATTTACATAATCCTGGAGTTCCTCAACACCTCTCTTGGTTGTTTGGACACACCTGAGGGAAAAAGGCACATGGAATTTTTTTTTCCATGAAACACGGTGCCAGCTACAAAGCGGGAACTCTTTTTTTTTAAATTATTTTTTTAATTTTTATTTATTTATTTATTTTTCAATTTATTTATTTGCATTCATTCACTGTACATCATTACAGCATACAACATGAGATTTTCCATCCAGAGTATACTGTATATTGTCTCAATCAAGCACATCAACAAACATGTTATTGTCAGCAAATGATCTTCCATTTCTTGTTTTCTGTATGTTTTGCTTTTTTCCCTCCATCCTTGATTCCCTATCTCTTACCCTCTGCCACCTCCCACTCTCCTCCCACACTGTCTCTGGTTTCTATGTTTGCTTTCTATACTGTTTTCCCCCACATTTTATTGAATCACCAAAGACCCTAATCAATCCAAATACCCTCATAGCAAACACAGATGACACACACATTTCCACGAGCACAAGTCTAACTTTACGCATCCTATAAAGTAGCACCTAGCTGGGGTTACATATCCTACTGCAGTCATTGAATAGATATATTTTTTTTCCTGAAACTTTTTTTTGTAACTCAATTTACATTCCTTCCCTAAGCATCATCACAGCACACAAAATGCAATCTCCCATCCAGTACACACTGCATAGTGACTCAATCATGCACATTACAAAAACAAAAAATTTCCAATTCTAGTTCCTAGAATTATTTCCACCCCTCTTTCTGACCCTTTGTCCCTTGCCACCCTCCTCTCACACCATCTCTGGTGTCCACAATTGTCCTTCCTTCCCTTCCCACCCACATTGCATTGATCACACAATTTCCTACATAACCTACTTTCAATGGTGAGTTCACTCATTGCTACTAAGAAAACCAGTTTTAACTTAAATCAAAGAAACGCCAAGGAACTTTGCTTAAAGCCAGGAAACAGGTTAGGATTCTGTTCAAATGGTAGGTGCATGAACCTATCAGTCTCATGTACTTTTATCTTCTGTTCTGGTTCAATTTTCCTGATTAAATTCTGGGATATAGTATTCAACTCCAGACTTGTCCCTATGATTAAGTTGGCTACTTTCTTAGTTTTTGGACTCTTATTTCCATGTATCTGCATTTAGTTTTCCTAGGCACAGGGAATTTTTAAAGTGATGAAATTGCTAAAGTAAAAATAGGAGAGAGAAAGAAAAAGAGCAGTGTTGGGCCATCTGGTAACATGGTGGTTAATGAGGCTGAGTTCCCCATGGTTTACTACATGGTTCAAATTTTTAGTGGATGTCCCCCCTTAATATATACCAAGTGTCTGCACTCTATGGCCAAAATTGATTGACTAAAAGATATACAAACACAAGAGATGGCTATAAATGCCAGATGTAGTGTATGTGGTGGAGTGGGGCCTAGGGAAGGTCATTTGGAGGAGGGATACAGAAGACCATTGGCGGGATGGGGAGGTTTGGTGTTATCTGTTGAAGATATTTTGATCAATTGGACTGGGGAGAAATGTTCACATATTGAAATGTTCACTTTGTAAGCTAAACAATATGATTGAATGTATTTTAAAAAATAATAATATTTTTTTAATCCAGGTAGCTTAAAGAACACAGTGTCATGTGTGCTTGTAGGTCCCAAATCCTAACAATGGAAAAGTTTAGGAGAAGGGATATTGGCATGACTGTTACTTATGAGGGGTTATTTTTCACTTTCCCTCTGTCTCTCTGAGGCAAGCACATATGATTAAATTTTTCCCCTAACAAAAATAAGTAGGGAAGTGGAATATCTTAAATTTCATCAAAATTTCTGTCTATGGCCATTATATTCAACCCCCTCTGATGGGAATATTGAAGAACAACTTAAATATGTCTTCTAAATAGTATGCAGCAAATAGAGGTCTACCTTATCTCAGGAGAGGACAGTATCAGCGGGCCTCCAGAGGTCAATTAGATACAAAGATATAAAAACTATCCCATTCATTATGTCATTGAATAAAGAAAGGACATTCCAGCACTGGAGATCCTCTAAATTGGGTATGGCTCAGTTATAGTAGCTGAGGTTTACCAGTTCCCTCTGCCCTTCCTCACATCCATGCAGGTGGATGTAGTCAAAGCACTTCCAGTTACTCTCCACATAACAGCCTGCACCTCAGAGATTCTTCCAGGGAAACTGTCTAATAAAAGTTTCAGGAGAGATATTACTGGAAAACACAGACTTAGCTTATGATAATCCTGTTCTAAAAATATATATTTAAAATATTAGACAGGCAAAGTGTTTGTGTTTTTAAAAAAATATAGGTTATGCTATGATGATAAGACACAGGATCAAAAAAACAATACATTTATTTTATTTCAGAGTTGATATTTTAATTCTTGGTTTCTAGGAAAGGAAGTCTCTGATCCACATGTCACATGAGCTCAGGATGGCAGGATCACCAATATCTTGTTGTGCCATTTTTATAAATATATGCATCCCTCAGTTCTCATTGTAAATATTGAAACAACTACTGAACCTTATACTTTTTCTCATATGTTCTGGTCTGGGAGTGATACTGTTATTTGGCTTAGTCTCATGTCCTATATCAAAAGAAATGGGACTGTAAAACAGTCTTATGATGCTCATAATGACAGAATATTGTGGTTTCCACAGCATGCATTCTCTTCACTCAATACCCCATCTATAGTCTTATCAGTTCAAGTATTATCTCCTCCTCATTTAAGTGGGACAATCCAAAATTGCACTAAAGCCAGAATTAGGTTATTTCTTTTCTTATTCAGGTCATGTATGGTCCTTTTGATCCCATCCTAAGCGACAAAGACCAATTTCCATCAGTTTATCAGATGGACACCAAGGACAGCTCCCTGGCTCATGGAATCATCTGGTTTTTGCTGCATTTTGACTGGACGTAGGTAGCGCTCTATGTATCTGATGATATGCAAGGGGAGCAGTTCCTCCAGGATGTAAAGGCAAAGATGATAGAAAAGGAGATCTGTGTGGCCTTCACAGAAAAGATCCCTCCCACAAAAGGTGTCTTTTTTGCATGTGACTTAACTCTTAGGACGAGGATCAGAATTTCATCTGAAAATGTGTATATAGTACATGGTGATGAAGGGAGTGTCTGGAAGCTGGGATGGATAAACAAATTCTATTTAATTTTAGGAAAGGTATGGATAATGAGAAATCTCTACTCTCAAGAGCGGAAACGTATTTTTACTAATTTTAAGAAGATGCCATACTTTTTCCATGGAAGCCAGTTATTTTCAAACCAGAAAAGGAAAATTCCTGACTTTAAACAATTTCTGAAGACAGTGAACCCTCCCCAATACCCAGAAGATTTTTACTTCAGTAAACTGCAGTAAAACTCTGGGCTCAGTTTTTTCGATGTTCACTTGCTGGATCATTCTGCAGCAAAATTGGAAAGTGCCCACCAAATTCTTCCCTAGAGTTTCTACAGTATGATTTGGACATGTTGACCATGTCTACTCCAGCTTTTTCATCTATCATGCAGTGCATGTGGTGGCTCAAGTTCTTTATAAGATGCTTTTGCAGAAAATAGAAATGAGATATCCAGGAGATGCAGGCCAACCTATTCTTCCCTGGCAGGCAAACACTATTTGCAAGCATCAAAAGTATTTGGAGGTATTTCTTCTTTCCCTCCCCCCCAGTTCTCTATTATAGGACACATGTACTCATCAGAGTGAAAGGGTCCCCAGTGGGTATGACCACACTCCAATCCCTTCTTCTCCATTCTCCTCCTGTGGTTTTCAGAACCCATGTATATAGGTTTGTGTGCTTTTTAATCTTCCAGGTCTGTTAGAAACACCATGGTCAGCCATGAGGGAGTCCACCTTCACCACCACACCACCCACGGAGGTTTTTTTAAGAATTATTTTATTTAACTTTATTTATTCACTTGTTGATGAGAGAGAGAGAGAGAGAGAGAGAGAGAGAGAGAGAGAGAGAGAGAGAGAGAGAGAGAGAGAGAGAGAGAGAAAATGAGAAATCAAGCCACCAGGTTCAGGACTCGAACTGTGTTTGGCCATGTGGTAGTCCAGTGCTTCTAACCACCATGCTACATGCTGACCCTGCCATGGAGGTTTTTTTAAAAGAGAGATTTTTGCTATAGGGCATGTGCACTCACCAGAGAAATAGAGAGATAGAAAGTGATAAATCACCCCAGAAGAGATCGTCATGCCACAATCTCTTCTCCTGCATTCTTCTTTTGGGATGTTGGACATGCACACACACTCACACACCTGCGAGGCATGAGTTTTAAGCCTCCAGGTTCGGAAGGCAAACGCTGGTTGTTGACTAAACAAAAGTCAAGCAACGTACTCATCCACTTGTCCCTAAACCCTGGTGGTTTTATTTTTTTTTAATTTTTTAATTTTTTTTTTTTGGAGAGATTTTTCACTGTAGGGCGCATGCGCTTGCCAGACAGACAGAGAGAGACATAGAGACAGAAAGCGAGAAATCACCCCCCAGAGGGGATGGTCACGCCGCAATCCCTTCTCCTCCATTCTCCTCTCGGTATCTTGGGCACGCACGCACACACGCCCGGCGTGAGTTTTAAGCCACCGGGTCCGGGACGTGAACCACGGTCGACTACGTGGGAGTCCAGCGACATAGCCATTACGCTAACTGCTGGTTCCCAACCCTGGTGGTTTTATTTTGTTCCTTTTTAAAAAAAATTTTTTTATAGCTTTTCCCATAGGGCATGGGCGCTCACCAGAGAAGAGAGAAAAAAGAAAAAGTGAGAATTCATCTTCTAGGGGGGATGATCCTACTACAATTCCTTCTCCTCTATTCTCCTCTTGGGAGGTTGGGTATGCACACATATGTGTCCAGCATGATTTTCAGGCCACCAGGTCCAGGACTCAAATTATGATGCTGATGATGTGGAAACCAAACCATCCTATCCACCATACCATATGCTGAGGTTTTTTGTTTGTTTGTTTGTTTTGAGAGTGATTTTTGCTATTAAGTGCATGGGCTCGTCAGAGACAGAAAGTGAGAAATTTCATCTCAGGGGGTCTGGTTATGTTGCAATTCCTTCTTTTTTCATTTTCCTCTTAGAATCCTAAGCAGGCATGCAGATGTGCCCATTGCGAGGTTTAAGCAACCCCTCCAGGATTTGAGCCATGATTGAATAGGTGGGAGTTCAGTGATGTAACCATTATGTCATTTGCTGGTCCTTGTTAATGTATTTAAAAACACACACAAACACACACAACATGACTATGTTTTCTTCTCAAAATCAAGAAGATTAGGCAAAATTTGTAGAAAAAGTTTTTAGTTTTGTTGTTTTTATGCAAAGGTATATGAGTTATTTCTACTTAGAGAGTTCTGCCACTACAAAATTAGATATTAAATTATTTGGGGTGGCTGCATGGCTTGGTGGTTGAAGTAGCCAGATTTCACATGGCCAACCTTGCAGCTCGAGTTTTGGATCCAGAAATTAAGAAACACACCAAGAATGTGTGTTTTACTAAACACATATTTGTCACTGGAGGAGAAAGGATTGCTGCACAACCATTCTCCATGAAAGTTGCTTGCTTTCTCTGTCTCTAGAGAGAACATGTACCTTCTAGTAAAAATACAGTGAAATACTAAAAAATGTTCAAGAAAAGGTACTTGACAAAACATAGATCAAAATTGGTCAAATCTATGTGATGTGTTTGTGTGTGTCTGTGTGTGTGTCTGTGTGTGTTTAAATGTTTAAGGAGGTTTTTCCTATAGGGCAAATGCACTCACCAGAAAGGCAGAGACAGAGAGACAGAAAGCAAGAAATCACCCCCCAGGGAGGATGGCCATGCTGCAATCCCTTCTCCATTCTCCTCTTGGGATCTTGGGCATGCACACACACACACCCGGTGTGAGTTTAAGCCCCAGGTCTGGGACTCGAACTGCAGTCAACTACATAGGAGTTCAGCAACATAGCTATTTCATCTACTGTTCCCAAATCTACATGTGTATTTTAGAAATGCATCCAACATCAGAGAATATTGACATAATGACCATATCTATTTCATCTCTAATGATACAGATGTTGTGGCCTAATCTCTTCATGCAATGCTCATGATGAGAAAAATAAATTCTATATAATATTTTAACATGACTTATAGAAAGAAATTTCTTTTAGACTGAACTGTATTTTTACTGTCTACAATAATCCTGGAGGTAGGAATAGTGATCCAATTTTAAACATGAAACCACTTTTGAGACATATACTCTTAGGGTAACCTGCTTAGTTTGAAGTTGACTTTTTGAAATGTAAGTCATTTTGTCAAGATGGTTGTGTAGATGTGGAAAATACTGGCATATTCCTATTCTAATAATTAAAAGACTGAAAGAACATTTGAATAAACAATAATAGCTAATTATTTTCTTCAAAATAATATAATCAATGCAATAGATAGGAGGCTAACATGGTTTATTAAAAATCTCTTGAGTTTGACCAACAATTGCTGTGTTGATTAAGTCACTAAACACTCACATCACCAATCATGGCTCTAATCCTGGGCCTGGCAGTTTTGCTTTCTCACTTTCTCTCTCTCCCCCCTGTTTTTCTTTCATGAGTATACAAGCCCTATAACAAATTAAAAATAATGATAATAGGTCAAATTAAATAAATAATTCTTAAGAAAAAAGCAAACTTTTGTGGGCTAGATCCATGCCATGATGAGTAAGGCAACTGGATATCACATGAGTTGAGTTCAAGTCCTGGAGGCCTAGTCAACATGTCAGACATGAGTATATGCATGCATGCCCAAAATCCAAAAATGAAGGAGAAATGGAGAAGAGATTGCAGCCTGACCATTCCCCAAGGGGAGTGTTTTCCCTGTTTTTTTGCTCACTATCTCTCTGACAAACACTAGAAAAAACAAAAACAAAAACACCTCTTTAGAATTTATACATTTTAAATTTATATTTTGTCACAAATTGTTCATTGTATTGACACATGACAATCACACTCTTACTGAAAGAAGTACAAAATACAGATAAAGAATGAAATGTATTTGTTTCCTTTTAAAAAGCCTTGTTGAGGTGTAAATAGTATACCAAAAACTATACATTTTTAATGTACAAATCTGGATAAACATGGAGAAAAGCATATCTTTCATACTACCGTAACCACTATCAAGAATCCATAAATATACTGCCTTTGTAAAACTTCCTACAAGGGGTTAGCAAGTGGTATGGGGATAAGGGCACTGGACTTCCACATGTGAAGAAATGGTCATGATGCAATCATTTCTTCATCTCTCCATCCATTTGGAATTTTGGGCAGGCACACACATGTGCCCAGTGTTATTTTAATCATTATTTTATTTATTATTATTTTTAAAATTCGACAGAGATAGACAGAGAGGTAGAAAAAGGGAACATTAGATACCAGCCACCGGGTTCAGAATTAGAACTTCAGTCAATCATGTGGGAGCCCAGCTCCTTACCACCATGCCACATTTGGCCCTACCTGATGTGTTTTGTAAGCTGCTGGAACAGGCCTCAAGTTGCTTACTTGACCATGTGTGATTCAACCACCTTAACCATGCCACTGTCTGGCTCCATCTGTGCCCTTTATGAATTACCAAGATCAGACTCCAATTAGTCCAAACAAGATTTTAATAGTCTGGATTTTATGAGAGTCTATGTACTAATCAACCTCTGGGGATCATCCTAGAATTTTTCTGATGAGCTACAACCACTCCTTCTTTGTTTTTAGGAAGAAAAAAAAAAGAGCTCATATCACATAAGCTCTGAGCAGGTGACCACTCAAATCAAATTCAACTCCTACAAAGAAGTAAACATAAGGGTAGGGATATTAAAATAGGATTACTTGATAGATATGGACCAACCACCTCTACATTAAATGTAGTCCTAATTTTTAAACCCTGTCTTTGATACAGCTCCATCCATTTCTGAAGAAAAGCCAACTGACAAATAGCACTGGATACAACACTCCCCTTGATAAAAACAGAAATACGATACAGTATGATATCCACAACCTTGTGAGATTTTCTAATAACACCTGGCTGTTAGATAAAGTAGATTTTGTTTACAGGAACACCCATGATCATGGCTTGATCATCAATGAAGAGGTGATAAACTGGCCTGTTAAATTCAAAAAGGTACAATGTCATTTCAATATGAAATACATATAGAAGTGGGGACAGCAGGTTGCCTAGTAGTTAGGTCGCTGGAATCTCACATGATTGACTAGTTTGTCTTGGACCTGGAGCTTGAAATTCAAGCTGGATGTGTGTGCATGTGTGCCCAAGATCCCAATAGGAGAATGAAGAAGAAGAAATTGCAGAACGGCGATTCCCTCGGGGGTGATTTTTTAAATTTTCTTCTCAATCTCTCTCTTTCTCTCTTTCATGAGTACACACACCCTAAGACAAAGATCTCTAAAAGAAAAAAAATTGAAATATATGCAGAAGCATTTGAACAGAGTTCTGAAATTAAATTGTGTGACTACTTTAACTCAGTATTATGGGGCCAGCAGGTGACATTATACTGAAGGTACTGGATTCTGACATGGTCAACCATGGTTGACTTCTGGATCCAGTGACTTGAAAACCATACCTGGCATGTGTGTGCATGTGCAAGCCCAAAATCTGTAGAGCAAAATGAAGGAGAAGTGATTGTGGTGTGGCCAACCCTGTGAGGATTAATTTCTCCCTTATATCTCTGTCCATGTCTCTCTCTGGCAAACACACACAACCTATGGCAAACCTAAAGAAAAGTGAATTAAACTTTTGTCTCAGTGAAAATATAAAATAAAATAAAATTTCCTTTTACATTCAGACTTTGTACTACTCAATTTTTCTTATGTGCATTCTAAACTATAGAAAAACTTCTGATTTTTATTAACTGATTTGTTATCATATGTTTGTTCAAGCAGTAGTCTAATTAATAATATCAATAAGGTGATATGTATCTACAATTGAACATTGTTTAATAAGAGAAATATTTTCTGAGAATATATTTATAACTGTTGTGTTTTTGTTTTAGAGAGTTCTTTGCCATAGGGCCCATGAGCTCACCGGAGAGACAGAGAGACAGAAAGTGAGGAATCATCCCCTGGGGGATTGGCCATGTCATAATCCCTTCTTTTCCATTTTGCTCTCAGGATTTTGGACACACATAAAAATGCACCTGGTGTGAGTCTCAAGCTGCCTGGTCTGAGACCCAAAATGGGGGCAGCCAAATGGAAGTCCAGTGATGTAATCAGTATGCCATCTGTTGGTCCCGAGAAATGCAATATTTAGAATTTTGTCATTGTGTGAAAATAATAGACTGCACTTACACAACCCTAGATGTTATTGCACATTGCACATGGAGTTTATATGGTCTAACATATTATTTTATGATACCACTATCATATATGCTGTTTATCATTTACGGAAATGTCTTATGTCTTTATGGAGCACATGACTCTTTCGTGTGTGTGTGTGTGTGTGTGTGTGTGTGTGTGTAAACAATCCCTCTATATGTCCTGAAATCCTTTATTATTTGTGAACAAAGTCCTTATATTTTTGTATACTGTAAAAACAAGTAGATTATTCATTAATATACCATTTACATTTTCGAAGATACCATTAACATTTCCTCTTGTCATTTTGCAGACCATTCTTATTTTTCAGAAATTATTTATTTAATTTTCGAAGATACCATTAACATTTCCTCTTGTCATTTTGCAGACCATTCTTATTTTTCAGAAATTATTTATTTAATTTTTTATCTGCCAGGGGCTGTGCTCCAGTCGGGGTGGGTGCACAGGGAGGCGACACGGATGAACAGGAATTAGACTAAGACCTCATGCCCTTTAGCATGTTCTTAGCTGACTATAGCCAGAGTAAACTCCAGACTGCAGCCCTGATGGCCAGAAGTCATGCGTATTTATTATAGAACGAGTTTTACAGCAGTAGGATGGGTAAGTGGAAATAAGTGAAAGATTTTACTTTAAAAGGTAAAGCATTCAAAGTATAGGAACAATAATTATAAAACATGACATTTGTTTTGTTTAGGTATAAACAGTCATAATTTTTAGAATGAGGAAGTCTACTTTTTGGGTGCATTCTCTTTTTAGATCTTGATTACCAGGGAGGGTCTTTGGATGAGAGGGTTTCCAGGAATTTTCAGTCCCAGACTAGCTTGATTACTTTAGTCCCAGATTGGCTTGAGAATTTTGAGCCTTGGGTCAGCTTTTGAGAACTTCAACTTCAGGCTAGGATGGCAGCAATTACAAGAGCCTAGAAATAAATCCTGTCTGGTTTAGTAAAGACAAGGTTAGTATATACTAAAGTGAAATACCTATGTTATCTCTGGGGTAGTCTACAGCTAAGAGGGTGAGTCTACATAGGAAAGGAATGTGGTCTTGTGAGTAGTTAAATGACTGACCTAAAGGTTATTGTGTACTTGAGACCCTCTACATGCTGCTTTATACAATGACTGTGGCTTGGGAAATGGCAATCTTCCCTTGTCCTGAGAGTAAGCATGGCTTATGGTCTTTGGGGTAACAGCACCTTGTGGATGAGTCCCTGAGCCTCTCTCAGCTACTGAGATCGTTTGCCCATTAGTAGCTTTAACCTAAACCTTTCTAATGCTTATCTATGTAATCCCCAGTAGGAGAAGTGAATGTAGCATTCTTTATTGACATTTTCCAGGAGGGTGGGGTGAGTCTAATGGGAGTAACTCCTGTTCACAGCTGCCACCCTACACAGTTGCTGCCTTAGTGGATCCGCATTCTTTCAGGATTATTGTAAAAGTTTTAGTAAGGCTGGGGGTGCCTTTATGGAGTACCGAGGTATGGCAATAAGGTCCATGGCAGAGAAACTGAGTGCAGGCCAGTACAGTAACACAATGAAGGTGAGGTTCAGAACCCGTAAAACTATTGACCTTGCAAACAGTTCTCCTCAGCCGAGTCCTTGCTCTAGGCACGAGGGACAGTTTTTTCATACTCAGCTTGTGTTAACTGCATGGTCCCAGCAATTATCTATTTTTCTGCAGTTGCTTTTTCTACTTCTGCTGCTCCTTCTTAAACTTGACCAGAGAATGACAGAGAGAGAGCATGAGTGTGAAAGCAAGCCACTGACTTCAGGACTTGAACCAAATGAGTCTGGTGCCTTAACCACTATAGCACCTTCTAGCCCCTTGTATACCACTCTTCATCATACTAAACATTTCAAAACATTGACTATAATCTCAGGTAATTCGATGTTGCAGAAGATTTATATAAATATCATATTTGGCACATGCACTGTATTAATGTATGAAAAGCAGTGCTCAACTGGGCTCAGAACTCACAAATGGATTAATCACACTTTCATAATGTATCTGCTGGCCCTTGAGTTTTAAGTTAACTTTTTATTGTGTACCTACATATCACATTATTAGATATTTAAAAATCCAGAACCTAAAATTTTCTACCCAACTAGATATGAGGATATAGTATAAATATTCTTGGAAACACATCTTTTCAGAGTCTTTACCACTTAAACCTGCATTGAAATTGTTTTAGATGAAATGATTGTATAAGACAACAGAAATGACACAAGGGATATTTTTAGTTATGCATGGGATAAAGTAATTAGGTACTTTGGAAATATCCAGTAAATAATACATGAAGGGGGCTGGCAGGTGGCATAGTGGCTAAACCACTGGACTCCCACATGGCTTAATGTGGTTCAAGTCCCAGAAATGATGGCTTGCTTTCTTACCTTTCTGCCTCTCTCTTGCTGTGTCTTTCTGATCAAATTTTTTAAAAAAGATAATTAAATTAATAGTTCTTTAAAAAATAATAAAACATAAAAAGAAAGCTAAGTATACTAGATCTTAATTTGAGTTCTCACAAAGGGGGGTCAGCAGATAGTGTAGTAGTTAAGGCTCTGGATTCCTACATGGGTGACTGCAATTTGAATCCTGAACCTGGAGGCTTGGAAGTTACACCAAACACAGGTGCATCCATGCCAAAATTCTTGAGAAGAGAATAAGGGTGGGATTTGGGTGCAACAACCCCCTCAGGAGTTGATTTCTCTCTTTCTCTCTTTGTCTCACTGTCTCTCTGGCAAGCTCATGCACCCTATAGCTGAAATTTGAAAAAAAAATTATAGAATCCCAAGTAGTATTAAAAGGCTTAACAGTGATGATCAATTAAAAGTGCAAAATTTCTTTAAGGTGAAGAGAAAATAGAGCATCCCATCAAGCAGCTCATAACGTACATGAAAATGACTAATGATTCTCTTTTCTGCTCAGACTCCAGAATCTGTGTGTAGCCACAACTGTGTTCCTGGATTCCAGAAAATTCCCCAAGAAGGAAGACCTGTTTGCTGCTTTATTTGTGTTTTGCGCCCAGAGTCAGATATTTCAAATCAAACAAGTATGAAATATATAACTACATTCTTAGTACCTACTATTGCTCAATAAAAATAAAACTATCACTATTAGAAATAAAACATAAGCCAGCAGGTGGCATGGTAGTGAAGACACTGTCCTGTGTGGCCAATCACGGTTCAATTCCCAATCCTGAGGCTTGAAGGTCATGCCAGGCACATGTGCATGCATGTTCAAAATCCTAAGAGGAGAAAAGAGAAGATACTGTAGCATGGCCATCCACCCAGGGGATGATTTCTTAATTTCTGTCTTGCTGTCTATCTTATGAGTATGTGTGTCCTATAGCAAAAAAATCTCTCACACACACAAATAGAAATAAAACACAGACCATCATTATTCTTAATTTGCATGCTTATATTTTTGATATTTTTATTTTATACACAATATTTTACCCTATTATGTGTAAGCTGTTTTCTGGCCATGCTCATTCTATTAGGCTCAACTCTGAAACTATTTCCAGTTGACACCCTTACAGTTTGGTGTTAGATAAGACACTATCAATCTTAGATCTCATACTTGAACCACATTAGTCATAAAATGAAAGAGGTGTCATCATCAAATTTACCTATGGGTGCCTTAATCTTTGAATCTGACTTTTATTCCTAGATGATAAGCCAAAAGCAATTACAGATAAATCATCAAGAAAATATTTTATAACTTTTACAGCCAAGCTCAAACATCTGTGGAATTAAGTACAAAGAACTGACTAATATCAGAATACCACACTTGAAATACATTGCAGAAAGATAAAGAAACACAGTTTAAAAATTAAAGACTCAACATTCTAATGCATTGGGCATCACACAAAATATACTACCAAGTAATTTTCAAGATAAAATGCAGTATTGTTAAATATGAAATATGGAAAGTTATAAGAAATTAAGCTTCTGTTTTTCCAATACATCAGAAGTAAATACAGTTTGAGGGACCAGCAGTTGGCATAATGGCTATGTTGCTGGACTCCCATGTAGTCGACTGCAGTTCGAGTCTTCGACCTGGTGGCTTAAACTCACATGGGGCATGTGTGCATGTGTGCTCAAGGTCCTGAGAGTAGAATGGAGGAGAAGGGGTTGTGGCGTGGCAAACCCCCCTGGGGGGTGATTTCTCACTTTCTATCTCTCTGTCTGTGTCTGTCTTTCTGGCAAGAGCATGCATCCTAGAGCAAAAACCTCTCAAAAAGAAAAAAAAAATGTAAACGTGGTTTAAAATTTTCCATAAGTATTATGCAATTCCAGAGATTCTAATAGTAGAATTCATTTTATTTTTATTGCTAGTAAAAGTAAATATTTATGTTCAGGTTTTAATATTAAAAAAAACATGAAAATTACTTTTTGTGAAGGAATTGGAAAACTAAATAAGTGTTCAAAACAAGAAATAAGGGAACCAGCAGTTAGCGTAATGGCTATGTCGCTGGACTCCCATGTAGTCGACCGCGGTTCACATCCCGGACCCGGTGGCTTAAAACTCACGCTGGGCATGTGTGCGTGCATGCCCAAGATCCTGAGAGGAGAATGGAGGAGAAGGGATTGCGGCATGACCATCCCCTCTGCAGGGTGATTTCTCGCTTTCTGTCTCTATGTCTCTCTCTGCCTGGTGAGCACACGCGCCCTGTAGGAAAAAAAAAAAGAAACCCCCAAAAAAAACCTCTCCAAAAAAAAAAAAAAGAAAGAAAAAAAAAAAGAAAATTACTTTTGTGAAGGAATTGGAAAACTAAATAAGTGTACAAAACAAGAAATAAAAATAGAGGTAGAAAGAAAGCCCATATCATAGTGCTTAAGGAAGTCGTATCCCACATGACCCAAATTGTTACATGAGCCCCAAACACGATGAATGAAAATACACCCGGTGTTGGTATGTTGTGTAAAATAAGAGGAAATAATGGTGCAGAGGGGATTGGAACATGACCATTTTATCGAGGTGGTGCTGTGTTGTTTTCTTTCTCTGTGTGTGTGTGTCTCTCTCTCTAGTGAGTGAATGTGTCCTCTTGAAAATTAAAGAAAAAAAAATAGGTGCCAGCAGCTGGCATGATTGTCAAGGTGCTGGACTACCAAATGACTAATTGTGGTTAGAGTCCTATATTGGTGGCTTTCTTTCTCACTTTCCCTCTCTCTCTGTCTTTATCTCTCTTGGTGAGTGCACATAGTCTATAGGAAATTTAAAAAATAATAGTAAATACAATTAAATAAATGATTTTTAAAAAATAAACAGGAAAAAATAAAGAAAGAAAGGATTTGGGACACAGAAGAACATATACACATATATTTGGGTGCCAAACATGTTCCTGAGATAGGAGCCAAGAATATCTGCTGAATCATGTGTTAGAAAGAGGCTGTGTAAGAAAAAAATGTGATTGATTATCACTCTAATACTTTTTCTAAGAATCATTCATTTTATTTATCATTATTATTATTATTATTAAAATTTGGTACAGGTCATGCACACTCACCAGAGAGAGGCCAGAAAGAGAGAAAAAGAAATAGAAACTGAGAAAGCAAGCCACCAGGTCTGAGACGCAAGCTGTATTAAATCACGTAGGAATCTAGAATCTCAACTTCCATGCCACCTGCTGGTCCCCATTCTTATGCAAAATGTGTAATGACTTTTCTGACAATACAATATTATTGCCTCAGTATTACTATAAATACATACATACATACTTTAGAAAAGATTAGTTACAGCAGCTATTTTTACATAAAAATTGTAACTGAAACACAAACATGCCTCTTAATTTATGTAATCTCCCTGACTGCTTTCCTGCTACATAATAGTTGACGTAAGTTGATTCAACAGAGAACTTATTATGCATAAAGGCAAAAATATTACCATTCTTAAAAATTAACAAACCATGCTTTAAGATGTATATAAATGAATACCTCAAAAAGAACAATCCGTATTTCTATCATATAATTACAATATCAATTTCTCAAAAAATAACTCTATAAGAGCAATACAATTCCATTAAAGATTTTATTGTTTTAAATTAAAACTGTTTTCACATTTACATAGGAGTGTTTATGATAATATTGAGAGAAAACTTAAAATGTACAATGAGAAAAGTCTGTACACAAAGTGACATATAAGATACAAGAAAAAAATCACTAGAAATCAGGAAAGAGAAAAAAGTTAGGATACTCTAGAAAAACGAAGTAAAATTATCTTTCTCTGAATACTAAGAAAACCATTCATTTCTATTGTGATGAACAAATATGAGAAGCTGTGGAAGCATAAGGTTCATTATAATGAAATATCAGAAGAGAGTAGAGAAGAGATCAGGAATGAATCCTCATCTGTGTAACATCATTGAGATCTGCAAGATGGACCATCAATATTCCCATATGCTGAGGCCCAGTTTCAAATGACTTTTGTGTTACTTGCAGCTGAAAGAATTCTCCCAGTGTCATCAATACAAGCTCTTAATTTGGTGTATCTTGGTATTACCACAGGGGCTTTATCTACACATAATAACATAACAATGACCATTTTCTTCTACATGACAATCAATTTGTGAAACTGAATTGCTCCATCTTTGATTTTCCACCAGATGCAAAGCAGTGTACCAGTGCCCAGCTCAAGAGTACTCAAACAGTGAGAGAACTCAATGTCTCCCCAAGCATGTGACATTACTGGCCTTTAAGAATGCTTTGGGGACAACCATGGCCTGCATGGCTTTGTGTTTCTTTGTCCTCACAGCTGTAATTTTGGGGATCTTTGTGAAGCACCAAGACTCTCCCATTGTCAAGGCCAACAACCAGGCTCTCAGCTTTATCCTGCTCATCTCCCTCCTGCCACGCTTCCTCTGCTCCTTGCTCTTCATTAGCCATCCTAACACAGTCACCTGTGTCCTCCAACAAGTTGCATTTGGCCTTGTGTTCACTGTGGCTGTTTCCACTGTTTTGGACGAAACCATTACTGTGATTCTGGCATTCAAGGCCATGAAGCCTGGAAGAACAATGAGGTGCTTGCTGCTTTTAGGGGCTTCTAATTCTGTCACTCCCATTTGCTCCCTGATCCAAATGGTTATCTGTGGAATCGGGCTGGGAATCTCTCCCCCTTTTGTTGAAATAGACTCACATTCTGAGCCCAGAATCCTCATCATCATGTGCAACAAGGGCTCAGTCACTGTCTTCTACTGTGTCCTGGACTACCTGGGCTTCTTGGCTCTGGGGAGCTTCACTGTGGCTTTCCTGGCCAGGAAACTGCCTGACACATTCAATGAAGCCAAGTTCCTCACATTCAGCATGCTGGTGTTCTACAGTGTCTGTGTCACATTTGTACCCATCTATCACAGCACCAAGGAGAAATTCACAGTGGTTGTGGAAGTCTTCTCCATTTTGGCCTCCAGTGCAGGGCTCCTAGGCTACATCTTTGCCCCCAAGTGCTACATTATTCTGTTAAGACCTGATATGAACTCTTGGAAAGCTTTAAAAAACAGAAGGGGTTCAAATAAAGCCTAAGTTTCTATATCATAATCCTCTATCACAATTTTAGGGTTTTGAGCCAAAAGTGTACCATTTTTATATTCTTATAGAATAAACTGACTGAAAATGACTGACCTCTTAAATTCATTTTTTGAAACAATCATTGTATACATCTAATCTTTAGAAGTTATTAAACCTTCAATTATGAATTATATCTTAGATTAATGGCTATTTTTTACATTGTGAGTATTGATTAATAGCTAAATTTGATTAGTTATTTAATATTTATTTTGTTCTCAAAGAAAGCTTTTTACTTTTGTATAGTTAGGAATAGTGTCTATGTTTTCATATCTGGTTTATTGTTTGTATCTTTCTCTTTTTTAGGAAGGTCTATCTATCTAAAGTCTAGTCAGTTTCTTGATGTTAAAAAAACTAGCTAGTAGTTACATTGTTTCTTTACATGATTTCTATGTCTTTTATTTATATCCATTCTGATTTAATATTTTTGTTTCTACTTGCATTTAGTTTACTTCGCTCTTGTTTTTGGAATTTCTTTTTGTGTCAAATAGTGTTGATGTAATGTCTTTCATCTTTTTTCCATTAAAGACAA
>NW_006160170.1:0-2520 GCF_000334495.1 Tupaia belangeri chinensis
CCTGGGCTTTCAGGTCAAGCCCAAAAATACCACTTCCTAGAGCAAAGTCCTGGAGGGCTTCCTGGTTTTCTTCTAATCATTCTGCCATTCCAGGTCCATGATCAAGTCTCTAATCCATTTCGTGCTGATTCTGGAACACAACGTGGGACAGCAGCCAGTCCCCCTCATGGCTCTCCAGTTGCTCCAGCACCATTTATTGAAGACATGTTCTTTTCCCATGTGCGCTCTTGGTACCTGGGTCAATAATCAGGTGAGCTCACCCCTGCTCTCCTGCAGCTTCCCTTCTCTGGCAGCACCGCGCTGTCTAACATCTGCAGCTTTCCAGGGGAGCTGGAACTCAGGTCGTGCGGTGCCTCCAGCTTTGCTCTGTTTTCTGTGTAAATTTTTCCAGAGACACACGCAGTCACCAGGGAGAGACAGGAAGGTGGGCAATGGGAAGAAGTGGGATAGGCCACACCGCAACTGCTTCTCCATTTTTCCTTCCTTTCCAGATTTTGGACACACACATGTGCCCAGTGTGCAGACTCGAACCCCACAGTCAGCCGTGTGAGATCTGGCTGCCTTAACCACCAGGTCATGGCTGGCCCCAGCTTTGGTCTTTTTAATCCAGATTGCCTTGGCAGTTTGGGTTTTCTTTGGATCCATTTGAGTTGAGTGAGATTTTTGTTGTTGTTGTTTTTCTATATTGCTCTAATTCTATGTCAGAGAGAAAGCTCCTCAATGGGAAATGCCCACACCATATCCTTTCTCCTCCATTTCTCCCTCCTTTTAGGATTCTGGTCACACATGCACACATGCCCACCCAAAGTGATTTTCAGCCCACCTGGTCTGAGACTCAAACCATGCAGTCGGTGGTGTGGGAGCTAACCACCTTGACCACCACACCCCCAGCTGGCCCACACTGACTTTCCCTGAGGTCCCTATTCTGATTTCCATTGTCATGGTTTCTCGTACTTTTTTGGGGGTCATTGGTCACTGTAGATGTAGGAGAGACACATTACTTTGTTAGTTGTGTGTGTGTGTGTGTGTGTCTGTGTGTGTGTGTGTGCGTGCGCACTCCCTGCATTGATGTCTTTGCATGGGACAGATCAGGACACTGGACCCTGGATCTGTGTCCCAAGGGTCACTCCAGTGCCCAGCTCTGCCCCCATCCAAGACCCTGTGTCACACTGTCCTCACTGGGGCATCTCTCCTGGAGGTAAGGCTGACGTCCAGACATGGAACTCTGCTGTGGGATGATGGAGGTGGTACCCAGAGTTCATCTACATAGAGTGACAGGGCAAGTGTTGAGGACCACCAGTGCTCTTTTTCCTTTTCTGAATTGATTGCACAACAGGAAATGGTGTCATTGTGGCTTCATGTGTCAGAGTCATCAGTAATTTACCTCTGGAGAGAGCTTAGTAGGCTCCATTTATGGAGCATGTCCACTAGAATCATGCTTCAGCTGGGTGTGTGCAAAGCCATCTGCACAGTTGCTGAGTGTGTGGTTGGGACAGGGCACTGTGCTGTGGTCACTCTACAGCAGAGCCCTGGGGGCAGCAGTCTTCCCCTCACATGGCTGGCTGCCTTCCTCCCCTGCTTTCTGTCCATGTACACAGCCCAGCTCCAGGAGAGAATATGTGCAGGGTGTGAAGTGTCCTCCTGTACATCATCTCAGCTGTGTCTCTGGCCAGCACTGTCCCTACCTTCAAACACGTGGCCCTGTTGCTGGTTCTTCTTTGCCTGCTGGCCACTCTCCAGAGTACATAATTTGAGAATTTCAGAAATGGGTGGTAGGATAGGACATGTCTGTGTGACTCACACATGGCTGTACCTGTCTCCAGGTGTCCAGGCTGAGGACCACCTCAGCAATGGAGGGAGGGAGTGGTGGGCTCCTTGTAGTCGTTCAGCCTCACCTGAGCCCTACATGCTCTCTGTCTCTGAATATTCCATGTCTCGTGTCCTTCCTCACCCAGCGAAGGTCTCGATTGGGTTGGGGTGATCTGAGCTAGGGAGAGCATTAATTGCAGCCCCACCTTCAGTCTGGAGTCAGCATCTCCAGGGATACAACCAACAGCTAAGTCTTCATCAGCCTGACCACATGACAGCCATCAACCAGGGGACCACGGCGTGCTTATCAGAATCCAGGGGGAGCCAACACTTGCCACACTACAAGGGAGGGGGCCCTCAGGAGCCCCCAGGGGAGCTCAAGAGCCAGAGAACCCAGGAGGTAGACTCGGGCTGACTTCCTGTGCAGAGTTTTCTCTCCACATCGTGCCAATTGCTTCCTGACAAGAAGATGCAAACACAGTTTTCGTATTTTAGTTCGGGTTGGTTTTTCCCTTATGCAACATAGTGCATGAACACACTTATGGAGGAGGGAGAGGGAGACATGACTTCTCAAAGTCTGGTCTCACACTCATGCCCTGCACCAGTCCTCCAGTCCACTGGGACCCTGGACCCTCATGCACATGCCCACTGTATCACAGGGTAGCTGAGCAACGGACTTAAGCCACAGTCACCCCGTGGAGTCCAGCTTCC
>NW_006160170.1:32383-32866 GCF_000334495.1 Tupaia belangeri chinensis
TGCTTTGAGATAACCCCATTTCTCTGCTTTTGCTTTTGTTGCCTAGGCTTTCAGGTCAAGCCCCAAAAATATCACTTCCCAGAGCAAAGTCATGGAGGGCTTCCCGGTTTTCTTCTTATCATTCTGCTGTTCCAGGTCCATGATCAAGTCTCTAATCCATTTCGTGCTGATTCTGGAACACAACGTGGGACAGCAGCCAATCCCCCTCATGGCTCTCCAGTTGCTCCAGCACCATTTATTGAAGACATGTTCTTTTCCCATGTGCGCTCTTGGTACCTGGGTCAATAATCAGGTGAGCTCACCCCTGCTCTCCTGCAGCTTCCCTTCTCTGGCAGCACCGCGCTGTCTAACATCTGCAGCTTTCCAGGGGAGCTGGAACTCAGGTCGTGCGGTGCCTCCAGCTTTGCTCTGTTTTCTGTGTAAATTTTTCCAGAGGGCACACGCAGTCACCAGGGAGAGACAGGAGGGTGGGCAATGGGAAGA
>NW_006160170.1:32935-33164 GCF_000334495.1 Tupaia belangeri chinensis
ACATGTGCCCAGTGTGCAGACTCGAACCCCACAGTCAGCCGTGTGAGATCTGGCTGCCTTAACCACCAGGTCACAGCGGGCCCCAGCTTTGGTCTTTTTAATCCAGATTGCCTTGGCAATTTGGGTTTTCTTTGGATCCATTTGAGTTGGGTGAGATTTTTGTCATTGTTTTGTTTTTCTATGTTGTTCTGATTCTTGGACAGAGAGAAAGCTCCTCAATGGGAAATGC
>NW_006160171.1:0-1036 GCF_000334495.1 Tupaia belangeri chinensis
GAACAATATGGAGGTTTCTCAAAGGCCTACATATAGAAATATCATTCCAGTCCTGGATATCTACCCAAAGGATAGGCAAATTCTTAGTCGGAAAAGTGCTTGTGCACATCTATGTCTACTGCAGCATTATTCACAGTTACTAAGACATGGAACCAACCCAAATGTCCATGAACAAATGAATGGACTGAAAAAGTGTGGCACATATACTCTATGGAATACTACTCAGCCATAAAAAAAATAAGACCCTGGCATTTGATAGAAAGTGAACAAATATTTTAGATTTATTGCTGAGTGAAGCAAGCCAGGCTATGAAAGAGAGGCATTGTATGTCTGCCCTTATCATATACCATCTGTCCATGACCTCAAGAATTCTAACTGCTCTCATATCATGTCAGAGGACATCCAGATGATGCCAAAGCTGCAGAGCACTCTGGTGGATGAGAGATTCAGAACAGGTTAGAGGATGCGCATCTGCACTGGTATACTATCGTTCTCATGCTTCTTCTATTCCTTAATCAAGATTCATGGATGTACATGCACATGCTTTTTTTACAGAATATTTCATTGATTTTAAATGGTAAATAATAATGAATATATTTATCATTCACAACATGTATAAAAATAATATAAAGTGGGATCTAGCCATTTTGGGGGAAACAAACAGAGAAATGAAAATGTTCCACTGATAATTCAGCCTCCAGCATACAAAACTCCCATGGTAAGAAGACCCCTTTTAGGCCTCCTGTCTCTATATCTGTCTTTGTCTCTCTCTACCTCTGTCTCTGTCTTCTCTCTCTTTTTTTAAATTTTTGCTTTTTAGAATTTTTTAAGGTGAGGCATTTTTCTGGGCCTTTTGGCCCCTCCTAGCCCTTTATCTTGTTAATCATGGGTTTTATTGGAATCTTTTGAATATTAATTTTTTAGTTTTATTTAAAAGTTTTTCTCTTCATTTTTTCTTCTCTTTTTCTCTGTTTTTTTGTCTGTTTGGGTTTTGTTTTTGTATTTTTGTTTTTTTTTCTTCTCTTTTTCTCTGTTT
>NW_006160171.1:30692-30977 GCF_000334495.1 Tupaia belangeri chinensis
TGAGTCCTCCTCTCTCACAGAGGAGCCCTGTGTCTCCTGGTCCTGAATAGGAGCACCCAGTCATGAACCCACCCCTCCTCCTCCCCTCTCATCCATCCATTGTGGACCCCAGGACGGGTCACAGGCACGTTACCCAATGCTGTTCTCAGCCGCACTGTGGAACAGACACACCTAGAATTCATGGTGACCTTGGTCCACTGCAGGACAGTCCAGCACTGTGGGGGCAGACAGCCGATGACCTCAAGACTTCTACCTGCTCTCGTATCCTGTCAGAGGACCTCCAGA
>NW_006160171.1:32152-32982 GCF_000334495.1 Tupaia belangeri chinensis
TGTGTTTTTGCAGTTGACCTCTTCTCAGACACATTATCGTAAAATCATTTCTCCCACTAGGTACATCACCTCCTAAGTGTGTTGATTGCCTTTCTTTTGGGCCAACTTGCTTTGTCTTGATCTGATCTTATTAGTCTATTTTTGCTTTTCTTGTGTATTGATCCATATCCAGAATAGTGTTGCCCATATCATTCCCACGAACAGTTTTCCCTGTTTTCTTCTGGTAATGTAGAAGGGGCAGGTCTTACTCTTAGGTCTTTAATTCATTTCTCAGTGGATTTTATAAGATGTTTAATAATAGTCTAGCTTCACTCTGATCCATGTTGATATTCACTTGTTGCACTATCGTATATTGAAGGGATGTGCTTATTTCAGAGAATGTTCTTGGAACTTTTGTCAAAATTCAGTCTCATGAAGTGCCAGCCTTGTAGCTTAATGTAGCTTAACCTCGGCTTCACGGGCCAGATCCCATCTGGTGGACTACAGATTGAGGTCCAGCACTGTGAGGGTGAAACTCATGGGGATTGTGCATGTGTGGACCCAAATTCTCGTAAGTCTGGGGAGGTGGAAAGGTAGATCAAGGCATGAACATGTTCCATTTGGAAGGTTCTCTCCCTCTCTCTCCTCTCCTCTCACTTTTTTTCTCTCTCCCCCCACCCCCCATCCCTAACCACTACACATGTATCATGGGAAAAATAAAATTAAATATGAATGTGTGGATTTATTCTGACTCTGTATTTCTGTCTACTTGTTCTATATTTGTTTTTATGCCAGTACCATGCTGGGTTTTTTTTAATCCTGTTTCATTGCATTTAAACACTGTATATCTT
>NW_006160172.1:0-1546 GCF_000334495.1 Tupaia belangeri chinensis
CAAGTTTGTGTTCAATTTTTCTTAAGAATTCATTGCAAGGTGATCTCTTCAGTGTTGGTTTGCTTTGAACAGGAAGTGCATTCTTAGGGCCCACAATGAACTAGCATCTACATCAAAGTTCTTGAGGTGTGAAAATGAGATCAATGAGTGGAGTCATTTTGTCAAAGAGCTTTCTGACGGTCCTAGGAAAAGGACAGATTTTGACTGAAATAAAAATGCTTGTTTATCTGGAGAAAGGAAGCTTCTTTTCAAAACGTCCAGAGAAAAAAGGTGTAAAACTACTTCCAGAAAATATCTTGATGTCGATCAACACTGATCATCAGAAGTTGTTCAACTGCCAAAGTTAAAAAATTGGAACAAAGAAGATTGTCTTAATTCTGTCTTAACATTTCGTTGGAAGAGTGTTCCTTTAGTGCTAGTTTGCTTTGAAAGTGGACTGAATTCTTAGGCCCAAAACGCAACTTGAAGCTACAACCAAGATCCTTAGGAATGTAAATCAGCTCCAAGAGTGGAGTCATTCCACCAAAGGTCTTTCCTATAATCCAAGGAAAAGTACAAATTTTGGCTTAAAAGCTACATGACTATCTCACAAAAGTAAGCTGCATTTCAAAATTTCCTTGTGAAATACAGTGTAAAACTGCTTCCAAAACTCAAAGTTGAATTAGAGCAACACTGAACATCACAAGTTGTTCCATTTCCAAAGTTCAGTGAAACAAACTAGTTTGTGTTTGTTCTTTCCTAACATTTGGTTGGAAGAGGGTTTCTTTAGTGTTAGATTGCTTTGAAAGTGTAGTGCATTCTGAGGCCAAAAACTCAACTGGCAGCTACCAGAAAGATCTTTAGCTGTGAAAATCTGCTCCGTGAATTTAGTCATTCTGCAAAGTATCTTTCTGATACTACAAGGGAAAAATACAGATTTGGGCTGAAAAATTCCATGCCTCTCTCAGGAAAGGAAGCTTCAATTGAAAACGTCCATTGAAATACATGGTAAAACTGCTTCCAAAACAAAACTTGAGTTAGAGCAAAAATGAACATCTACAAGTGGTTCCACTTCTAAAATTACATGGAAGAGATCATTTGGTTGTTAGTTCCATCTTAGCATTTCTTTAAAGAAGCTTGCTTTAAACTTAGTTTGCTTGAAAAATGTGGTGCACTTTTTGGTCCCAAACTCAACTTGCAGCTACCACAAAGGTCTGTAGGTATGAAAAGGAGTCCCATGAGTGGAGTCGTTTTGCCAAAAATCTTTCTGATATTCCAAAAAAATGTGCAGCTTTGGGTTGAAAGTCTACATGCGTATCTTCAAAAAGTAAGCTTCACTTCAAAACATCCATTCCAATTGCTGTCAAACTGCTTCCAAAACAAACCTTGGTGTAGATCTAAACTGAACATCACATGTTGTTCCACTTCTAAAGTTAAGTAATTGGAACAAGGAACTTTGAGTTAGTTACTTCTTTGCCTTTTTTTGGAAGAGTGCATGTTTTTCGCTTGGTGTGCTTCGGAAGTGTAATTCACTCTTGAGACCCAAACTCACCTTGCAGCTAAGACA
>NW_006160172.1:31925-46985 GCF_000334495.1 Tupaia belangeri chinensis
TTTTTTTTTTTTTTTTTTGGAGAGATTTTGAAGAGGGATTCTTTAGTGTCAGTTAGAATTGAAAGTGTAGTGTACTCTTTGGACCAAAATTCAACTCACAGCTATGACAAGGGTGGTTAGCTGTGAAAAGCAGCTCCATGGCCTTAGTCATTCTGACAGATATCTTTTTGGTCCTCCAAACAGAATGACAGATTTTGACTGAAAAACTACATGCTTATCTCATGAATGTAAGCTTCATTTCCAAACGTCCATTAAAATACAGTGCAACACTGCTTCCAATACTGAAAGTTGAAGTAGAGCAACAATGAACATTGCTAGTGGTTCCACGACCAAAGTTACGTAAGTGGAACAAACAAGTTTGTGTTAGTTTTTTCTTAAGAATTCTTTGGAAGGTGATTTCTTCAGTGTTGGTTTGCTTTGAACAGGAAGTGCATTCGTAGGCCCCACAATGAACTAGCATCTACAACAAAGTTCTTGAGGTGTGAAAATGATATCAATGTGTGGAGTCATTTTGTCAAAGAGCTTTCTGACGGTCCTAGGAAAAGGACAGATTTTGTAGTTTGCTTTGAAAGTGGCCTGAATTCTTAGGCCCAAAAGGCAACTTGAAGCTACAACCAAGATCTTTAGGACTGTAAATCAGCTCCAAGAGTGGAGTCATTCCGCCAAAGGTCTTTCCGATACTCCAAGGAAAAGTACAAATTTTGGCTTAAAAGCTACATGATTATCTCATAAATGTAAGCTGCATTTCAAAATTTCCTTGTGAAATACAGTGTAAAACTGCTTCCAAAACTCAAAGTTGAATTAGAGCAACACTGAACATCACAAGTTGTTCCATTTCCAAAGTTTAGTGAAACAAACGAGTTTGTGTTTGTTCTTTCCTAACATTTGGTTGGAAGAGGGTTTCTTTAGTGTTGGATTGCTTTGCAAGTGTAG
Organism: Tupaia belangeri chinensis; assembly: GCF_000334495.1. Lineage (NCBI taxonomy): Eukaryota > Metazoa > Chordata > Mammalia > Scandentia > Tupaiidae > Tupaia > Tupaia belangeri. The sequence goes on from NW_006160172.1 coordinate 32,859, forward strand.
TGCATTCTGAGGCCAGAAACTCAACTGGCAGCTACCAGAAAGATCTTTAGCTGTGAAAATCGGCTCCGTGAATTTAGTCATTCTGCAAAGTATCTTTCTGATACTACAAGGGAAAAATACAGATTTGGGCTGAAAAATTCCATGCTTCTCTCAGGAAAGGAAGCTTCAATTGAAAACGTCCATTGAAATACATGGTAAAACTGCTTCCAAAACGAACCTTGAGTTAGAGCAAAAATGAACATCCACAAGTTGTTCCACTTGTAAAATGACATGGAACAGATCACTTGGTTGTTAACTCCATCTTAGCATTTCTTTGGAAGAGGTCTGCTTTACACTTAGTTTGCTTGGAAAATGTAGTGCACTTTTTGGTCCCAAACTCAACTTGCAGCTACCACAAAGGTCTTTAGGTATGAAAAGCCATCCCATGAGTGGAGTCATGTTGCCAAAAATCTTTCTAATATTCCAAAAAAATGTGCAGTTTTGGGTAGAAAATGTACATGCTTATCTCCAAAAAGTAAGCTTCACTTCAAAACATCCATTCCAATCGCTGTCAAACTGCTTCCAAAACAAACCTTGGTGTAGATCAAAACTGAACATCACAAGTTGTTCCACTTCTAAAGTTAAGTAAGTGGAAGAAGCAAATTTTCGTTAGTTACTTCTTTGCCTTTCTTTGGAAGAGGGCTTGTTTTTCGCTTGCTGTGCTTCGGAAGTTTAATGCACTCTTAAGACCCAAAGTCACCTTGCTGCTAAGACAAAGATCATTGGGTATGAAAAGCCGCACCAATAGTGGAATCTTTCTGCCAACAAACTTTCTGGTATTCCAACAAAAAGTGCAGATTTTGGCTGAAAATCTACTTGTGCTTCTTGCCTTTCCTCTCTGTACAGACAGCGCCTTTGTCTGCAGTAGCCAGCAGCCTGGTGGCTTTGGAAGCACCTGGCGACCAAAGGGACAATGACCTCACCGACTCGCGTCCAGACCCCCATTCATGCAGACGCAGACCCCTAGGCAGACCAAATCCCTAAACACTAACACTATCCCTAACCGTAAAACATAACCCAACTCTAACTTTATCCCTAAACCCTAACCCTAACACAACCCCTAACTCTATCCCACAACCCTCACCCCAGCCATCACCCCTTCCCTTAACCCAAAACCTATTTCCAAACCGTGGAACAGACAACTTTTTTGTTAGTTACTTCAAAGCATTGCGGTGGAAGCGGCCTGCTTTACACTTAGATTACTTAAAATTACAGTGTATGTTTAGGCCCCAAACTCTACTTGCAGTTATCACAAAGTTCTTTAGGAATGAAAAGCAGCGCCATGAGCAGAGTGGTTTGGCCAAAAGTTTTTCTGATATTCCAACAAAGTGTGCAGTTTTTGGCTGAAAACCTACATGCTTATCTCCCGAAAGTAAGCTTCATTTCAAAACGTCCATTGAAAAACTGTAAAACTGCTTCCAATACAAACCTTGAGGTAGAGTAAAAGAGAACATCATACATTTTTCCACTTCTAAAGTTAATTGGAACAGACAACTTTTTGTTAGGTACTTCTTAGCTTTTCAGTGGAAGAAGCCTGCTTTATACTAAGTTTGCTTGGAAAGTGCAGTACATTTTGAAGCACCAAACTCAACTTGCAGCTAGGACAAAGATCATTAGGTATGAAAGGCAACCCAATGAGTGGAGTCTTTCCGCCAAAACTATTTCTGATTTTCCAACAAACTGTGCAGATTTTAGCTGAAAAAATACTTGCGGTTCTTTCCCTTCATCTTTCCACACACTGCACATTTTTCTGCAGTAGCCAACAGCCTGGTACATCTGACGGTGCCTGACACGCAAGGTGACACTGCGCCCACCGACTACCATCAAGGACCCCCAGTTCAGGATTCACCCAGACCCCTATGCAGACGCTAACACTGAACCCTTACCATAACCCATACTGGAAAAAATAACTCTAACCCTATCCTTAACGATAACCCTAACCCTAAACATAAATCCTAAGCCTAACCCTATTGCTAATGCCTAACACTAACACTATCCTTAACCCTAAAACTAATCCTAACCCTATCCGCAACTCCTAACCGTAACCCAAACCCTAACCCTAACCATTGCCCTAACCCTAACCCTTAACCCTACCACTAACACAATCCCTCAACCCTAACCCTAACACTAATCATAAACCCTTACTCTAAACCTAAACCCTAACCCTAACCATTACACTATCTCTAATCCCTAACTCTAACACTAAACACTAACCCTAACCCTAATTCTATCCCTAATCCCTAAACCTAACACTACCCCTCAACACTAACCCAAAACCTAACCATAATCACTAACCCACATTCTATCCTTAAACACTTACACTAAACCTGACACCATTCATGAAACCTATCCCTTTCCCTAACACTATGTCTTAACCCAAACCCTAACCCTAACCCCTACCATGAACTCGAACCATATCCCTAAAACCTCATCCTAACGTTAAATCTACGACAAAGATCCTACCATTTTCTTGGAAAAGACTCCCTTTACACATAGTTTGCTAAGAAAGTATAGTGTATTTTTAGACCCCAAACTCAACTGGCAGCTCCCACAAAGGTCTTTAGGAATGAAAAGCAGGCCCATGAGTGGACTCCTATTGCCAAAAATCTTTCTGATATTCCAACATAGTGTGGAGTTTTTGGCTGAAAAACTACATGCTTATCTGGGGAAATTATGCTTCATTTCAAAAGGTCCATTGAAAAACAGAGTCAAACTGCTTCAAGAATCCAATGTTCAAGCAGAGCAACATTGAACTTCACAAGTAGATTCACTTCTAGAGGTATGTATGTGGAAAAAGCCATTTTTCGTTAGATACTTCTTAGCTTTTCTTTGTAAGAGTTCTCCTTTACACTTGGTTTACTTGGAAGGTGTAATGCATTCTTAGGCCCAAAACCAGATTTGCAGCTATGACAAAGACTTTAGGTATGTAATGAAACCCAATGAGTGGATTCTTTCGGCCAAAGTCTTTCTGATATTCGAACAGAAAGTGCAGATTTTGGCTGAAAAACTACTTGCGCTTCTTTCCCTTCATCTTTCCACACACTGCACCTTTTGCTGCAGTAGCCAACAGCCTGGTACATCTGACGGTGCCTGACACGCAAGGTGACACTGCGCCCACCGACTACCATCAAGGACCCCCAGTTCAGGATTCACCCAGACCCCTATGCAGACGCTAACACTGAAGACTAACCATAACCCTAACCATAAACACTAACACTAACTCTATCCTTAACGCTAACCCTAACTCTAAACATAAACCCTAAGCCTAATCCTAACCCTATTCCTAAACCCTAACCCTACCACTATCCTTAACCCTAAAATTAACCCAAACTCTAACACTATCCTCAAACCCTAACCCTAACCCAAACCCTAACCCTAGCCATAAGCCTATCCCTAAACCCTAACACTACCACTCACTCTATCCCTCAACCCTAACACTAACACTAACCGTAAAACCTAACTCTAAACCTAAACCCTAACCCAAACCATAACACTATCTCTAATCCTTAACTCTAACCCTAAAGGATAACCCTCACCCTAATGCTATCCCTAATCCCTAAACCTAAAACTACCCCTCAACCCTAACCCAATACCTAACCATAATCGCTAACCCAACTTCTATCCTTAAACACTTGCACTACACCTGACACCATCCATGAAACCTAACCCTTCCCCTAACACTATCTCTTAACCCAAAACCTAACCCTAACCCCTACCGTAAACTCTAACCCTATCCCAAAAACCTAACCCTAACCTTAAAGCGACGACAAAGATCGTACCATTTTGTTGGAAGAGGCTTGCTTTACGCTTAGTTTGCTTAGAAAGTATAGTGTATTTTTAGACCGCAAACTCAACTGGCAGCTACCACAAAGGTCTTTAGGAATGAAAAGCAGCGCCATGAGTGGAGTCCTATTGCAAAAAACCTTTCTGATATTCCAAAAAAGTGTGCAGTTTTTGGCTGAAAAACTACATGGTTATCTCCCGAAAGTAAGCTTCGTTTCAAAACATCCACTGAAAAACTGTGTAAACCTGCTTCCACAAGAAAACTAGATGTAGAGCAAAACTGAACTTCACAAGTAGTTTCACTTCTAAAGTTATGTAAGTGGAAAAAGCAACTTTGCGTCAGTTACTTGTTAGTCTTTCTTTGGAAGAGGGATGCTTTACGCTTGGTTGGCTTGGAAAGTGTAATGCATTCTTAGGCCCTATACTCAACTTGCAGCTACCACCAACATCTTTACGTATGAAAAGCAGCGCCATGAGTGGCCTCTTTTTACCAAATATCCTCTAATATTTCAACAAAAAGTACTGTTTGGGCGGAAAAACTACATGCTTAACTCCTGAAAATAAGCTTCATTTCATAACGTACCTTGTTAAATTGAGTGAAACTGATTCCAAAACAAACCTTGAGGTAGAGGAAAACTGAACATCACAAGTTGTTCCACTTCTAATGTTAAGTAAGTGGGACAACCAACTTTGCATAAGTTACTTCTTAGACTTTCTTTGGAAGAAGTCTCCTTTACGCTTGGTTTGCTTGGAAGGAGTAATGCATTCATAGGCCCAAAACTCAACTTGCAGCTACGACAAAGACCTTTAGGTATGTAATGCAGTCTCACGAGTGGAGTCTTTCTGCCAAAATCTTTCTGATATTCGAATAGAAAGTGCAGATTTTGGCTGAAAACTTACTTGCGCTTCTTCTGCTTCCTCTGTCCAAAGACTGTGTGTTTGGCTGAAGTAGCCAGCAGCCTGGTACATCTGAAGGCACCTGGCGACCAAGGGGTCACTGCCCCGACCAACTACCATCCAGACCCCTCAGTCCAGAATTCACTCAGTCCCCTAGGCAGAACCTCACTCTAAATCATATCCCTAACCCAAACCGTAAACACTATCTCTATCCATAAACTCTAACCCTAACCTGATACCCTACCCCTAACGTGAACTCTAACCTTATACCTAATCCCTAAACCTAATACTATCGTTAACCCTAACCCTACCCCCTACCCCTAACACTAACACTAAACCTAAAACCTAACCCTAACCCTAACCCTACCAAAAAGATCTTAGCTTTTCTTTCAAAGACGCCTGCATTACGTGAAGTTTGCTTGGAATGTGTAGTTCATTCTTAGTCCCCAAACTCAACTTGCAGCTACCACAAACATCATTAGGTATGAAAAGCAGCCCCATGAGTGGAGTCTTTCTGCCAAAGATCTTTCTCATATTCCAAGAAAGTGTGCAGTTTTTGGCTGAAAAACTACTTGATTATCTCACAAATGTAATCTTCATTTCATAATGTACATTGAAAAAATGTGTAAAACCACTTCCAAAATGAAAACTTGATGTAGAACAAAACTGAACATCACAAGTGGTTAGAAATCTAAAGTTAAGTGGAACACACAACTCTTTTGTCAGTTACCTCTAAGCATTTTGTAGGAAGAGGCCTGCTTAACACTTAGTTTGCTTAGAAAGTAAAGTGTATTTTTAGGCCCCAAACTCAACTGGCAGCTAAGACAAAGGTCTTTAGGAATTAAAAGCAGCCCAATGAGTAGAGTCATTTTTCCAAAAATCTTTCTGATATTCCAACAAAGTGTGCAGTTTTTGGCTGAAAACCTACATGCTTATCTCCCAAAAGTAAGCTTCATTTCAAAATGTCCATTGAAAAACACTGTAAAAAAGCTTCCAAAACAAACCTTGATGTAGACCAAAACTGAACCTCACAAGTTGTTCCACTTCTAAAGTAAAGTAAGTGGAAAAAGAAACTCTGCGTTAGTTACTTCTTAGCCTTTCTTTGGAAGAGGGATGCTTAACGCTTGGTTTGCTTACAAAGTGTAATACATTCCTAGGCCCCAAACTCAACGTGCAGCTACCAAAAAGGTCTTTACAAATGAAATGCAGCCCCATGAGTGGCTTCTGTTTGCAAAATATCTTTCTGATATTCCATCAAAATTGCAATTTTGACAGAAAACCCACATGGGGAACCAGCAGTTAGCGTAATGGCTATGTCGCTGGACTCCCACGTAGTCGACCGCGATTCGTGTCCCGGACCCGGTGGCTTAAAACTCACGCCGGGCGCGTGTGCGTGTGTGACCAAAATCCCGAGAGGAGAATGGAGGAGAAGGGATTGTGGCATGGCCATCCCCCCTGGGGGGTGATTTCTTGCTTTCTGTCTCTATGTCTCTCTCTGTCTGTCTGGCGAGCGCACGTGCCCTACAGTGAAAATCTCTCCAAAAGAAAAAAGAAAACCCACATGCTTATCTCCCAAAAGTAAGCTTCATTTCAAAACATCCATTGAAAAACTCTGTAAAACTGCTTCCAAAACAAACCTTGAGGAAGAGCTAAACTGAACATCAAAAGTTGTTCCACTTCTAAAGTTAAGTGGAACAGACAATTTTTGTTAGTTACTTCTTAGCTTTTTGATGGAAAAAGCGTTCTTTACACTTAGTTTGCTTGGGAAGTGAAGTGCATTTGAAAGCCCCAAACTCAACTTGCAGCTACGACAAAGATCTTTAGGTATGAAACGCAGCCCAATGAGTGGAGTCTTTCCCCCAAAACTCTTTCTGACCTTCCAACAAATAGTGCACATTTTTGCTAAATTATTCTTGCACTTCTGCCCCTTCCTCTTTCCACAGACTGCGCCTTTTGCTGCAATGTCCAATGGCCTGGTACATCTGACGGCACCTGGCAACCAAGGGGACACTGCTGCCACTGACTACCATCCAGACCCTCCAGTCCAGGATTCACACAGACCCCTATGCAAACACTAACACTGAACCATAACCATAATCCTAACTGTAAACCACAACACTAACTATATTCTTAACCTTAACCCTAACCCTAAACATAAATCATAACGCAAACACTGAACCATAACCATAACCCTAACCATAATCTCTAACACTAACTCTATCCTTAACGCTAACCCTAAACCTAAACCTATATCCTAACCCTAACCCTATAACTAAGCCCTAACCCTAACACTATCCTTAATGCTAACCCTAAACCTAACCCTATCTACAAACCCTAACCCTAAACCTAAACCCTATCCCTAACCCTAACACTATCCCTAATCCCTAACTCTAACCATAAACCCTAACCCTAACAATATCCCTAATCCCTAACTCTAACCCTTGCACTACCCCTCAACCCTAACCAAAAACCTAACCATAATCACTAACCCTCATCCTATCCTTAAACACTAACACTCAACTTGACACCATCCATGAAACCTAACCCTACCCCTAACACTATCTCTTAACCCTAACCCTAGTCCTTATCCTGAACTCTAAACATATCCCTAAAACTTACCTTTAAAAGTAAAGCTACCACAAAGATTGCACCATTTCGTTGGAAGAGGTCTGCTTTACCCTTATTTTGCTTAGAAAGTATAGTGTATTTTTAGGCCCCAAACTCAACTGGCAGCTACCACCGAGGTCTTAAGGAATGAAAAGCAGCCCCATGAGTGGAGTCGTATTGCCGAAAATCTTTCTGATATTCCCAAAAAGTGTGCTGTTTTTGGCTGAAAACCTACATGCTTATCTCCTGAAAGTAAGCTTCATTTCAAAACGTCCATTAAAACACTGTGTAAAACTGCTTCCAAAACAAACCTTGATGTAGAGCTTAACTGAACTTCACAAGTTGTTCCACTTCTAAAGTAAACTCAGTGGAAAAAGCAACTTTGCGTTAGTTAATTCTTAGTCTTTCTTTGGAAGAGGGATGCTTTACGCTTGGTTTGCTTGGAAAGTGTAATGCATTCTTAGGCCCCAAACTCAACTGGCAGCTACCACCAATGACTTAAAGAATGAAAAGCAGCCCCATGAGTGGAGTCGTATTGCCGATAATCTTTCTGATATTCCCAAAACGTGTGCTGGTTTTGGACGAAAACTGCTTATCTCCTGAAAGTAAGCTTCATTTCATAATGTCCATTGAAAAACTCTGTAAAACTGATTTCTAAACAAACCTTGAGGTAGAGGAAAACTGAATAACACAAGTTGTTCCACTTCTAATGTTAAGTGGGAAAAGCAACTTTGCGTAACTTACTTCTTAGCCTTTCTTTGGAAGAGGACTCCTATCCACTTCGTTTGCTTGGAAGGAGTAATGCATTCTTAGGCCCAAAACTCAACTTGCAGCTGCGAAAAGACCTTTAGGTATGTAATGCAGCCCCACGGGTGGAGTCTTTCTGCCAAAATCTTTCTGATATTCCAACAGAAAGTGCAGATTTTGGCTGAAAAACTACTTGCGCTTCTTCCACTTCCTCTGTCCAAAGACTGCACATTTTCCTGAAGTAGCCAGCAGCCTGGTACCTCTGAAGGCACCTGGCAACCAAGGGGTCACTGCCCCCACCGACTACCATCCAGACCCCTCAGTCCAGGATTCATCCAGACACCTATGCAGACACTAACACTGAACCATAACAATAAACCTAACCATAAACCCTAACACTAACTCTATCCTTAACGCCAACCCTAACCCTAAACATAAATCCTAACGCTAACACTAACCCTATTTCTAAACTCTAACATGAACACTATCCTTAACCCTAACCCTAACCCTATCCACAAACCCTAACCCTAACCCTAAACCCTAACCCTAGCCCTAAACACTAGCCCTACCACTAACACTATCCCTATATCCTCACCCTAACCCTAACCAAAACCCTAACCCTAATCATAAACACTAACCCTAACCCTAACACTATCCCTAATCCCTAACCCTAACCCTAACACTACACCTCAACCCTAACCCAAAACCTAACCATAATCACTAACCCTCATCCAATCCTTAAACACTAACACACAACTTGACACCATCCATGAAATCTAACACTACCCGAACACTATCTCATAACCCTAACCCTAACCCCTACCCCGAACTCTACCCTATACCTAATACCTAACTCTAACCCTAAAGCTACCACAAAGATCGTACCATTTACTTGGAAGAGGCCTGCTATACCCTTAGTTGGCTGAGAAAGTATAGTGTATTTTTAGGCCCCAAAGTCAACTGGCAGCTACCACCAAGGTCTTAAAGAATGAAAAGCAGCCCCATGAGTGGAGTCGTATTGCCGATAATCTTTCTGATATTCCCAAAATTGTGCTGTTTTTGGCTGAAAACCTACATGCTTATCTCCTGAAAGTAAGCTTCATTTCATAATGTCCATTGAAAAACTCTGTAAAACTGATTTCTAAACAAACCTTGAGGTAGAGAAAAACTGAACATCACAAGTTGTTCCACTTCTAATGTTAAGTGGGAAAAGCAACTTTGCGTAAGTTACTTCTTAGCCTTTCTTTGGAAGAGAACTCATTTCCACTTGATTTGCTTGGAAGGAGTAATGCATTCTTAGGCCCAAAACTCAACTTGCAGCTACAACAAAAACCTTTAGGTATGTAATGCAGCCCCACGAGTGGAGTCTTTCTGCCAAAATCTTTCTGATATTCCAACAGAAAGTGCAGATTTTGGCTGAAAAACTACTTGTGCTCCTTATGCTTCCTCTGTCCAAAGACTGTGTGTTTGGCTGAAGTAGCGAGCACCCTGGCACATCTGAAGGCCCCTGGCGACCAAGGGGACACTGCCCCCACTGACTCCCATCCACAACACCCAGTCCAGAATTCACCCAGTCCCCTAGGCAGAATCTCACCCTAAACCATATACCTATCCCAACCCGTAAACACCAACCCTATGCCTAAACCCTAACACTAACCTGAAACTCTACCCCTAACACAAACCCTAGCCCTATACCTAAACCCTAAACCTAACCCTCTCCTTAACCCTACCTAAACCCCTACCCATAAACCTAAAACTAACCCTAAAACCTAACCCAAACCCTAACCCTACCAAAAAGATCTTAGCATTTCTTTCGAAGAGGTCTGCGTTACGCGTAGTTTGCTTGGAATGTGTAGTGCATTCTTAGTCCCCAAACTAAACTTGCAGCTACCACAAACTTCGTTAGGTATGAAAAGCGGTCCATGAAGTGGAGTCCTTCTACCAAAGATCTTTCTGATATTCCAAGAAAGAGTGCAGATTTTGGCTGAAAAACTACATGCTTATCTCACAACAGTAAGCTTCATTTCAAAACGTCCATTGAAAAACTGTGTAAAACTGCTTCCAAATCGATAACCTGATGTAGAGCAAAAAGGAACATCACAAGATGTTCCAAATCTAAAGTTCATTGGAACAGACAAATCTTTTGTTAGTTACTCTAAGTATTTCATAGGAAGAGGCCTGCTTTACACTTAGTTTGCTTAGAAAGTATAGTGTATTTTTAGGCCCCAAACTCAACTGGCAGCTACCACAAAAATCTTTAGGAATGAAAAGCAGTCCCATGAGTAGAGTCGTTTTGCCAAAAATCTTTCTGATATTCCAACAAATGTGCAGTTTTGGGCTGAAAAACTACATGCTTATCACCTGAAAGTAAGCTTCATTTCAAAACGTCCATTGAAAAACACTGTAAAACTGCTTCCAAAACAAACCTTGATGTAGAGCAAAACTGAACTTCACAAGTTGTTCCAATTCTAAAGTAACATAAGTGGAAAAGCAACTTTGAGTTAGTTACTTCTTAGCCTTTCTTTGGAAGAGGGATGCTTTACGTTTGGTTTGCTTACAAAGTGAAATTCATTCTTAGGCCCAAAACTCAACTAGCCGCTATGACAAAGATCTTTAGGTATGTAGTGCAGCCCCACGAGTAGAGTCTTGCTTCCAAAATCTTTCTGATATTCCATCAGAAAGTGCAGATTTTGTTTGAAAAACTACTTGCACTTCTTCCGCTTCCTCTCTCCAAAGACTGTGTGTTTGGCTGAAGTAGCCAGCATACTGGTACATCTGAAGGCACCTGTCGACCAAAGGGACACTGCACCCACTGACTCCCATCCAGATCCCTCTGGCCAGGATTCACCAGACTCCTAGGCAGACCCTAACACTAAACCATATCCATAACCCTAACTGTAAACCCTAACCCTAACCCTATCTGTAAAGGCTAACCCTAAACCTAAACCCTAACCCTAACTCTAAACGTATCCATAAACCCCTAACACTATCCTTAACACTAATGGTAATCATTACCCTACCCTATCCCTAAAGCCTAACCCTAAACCTAAAACCTAACCCTAACCCTCACCTTATACCTAAACCCTAACACAAACCCTAACAGTATCCCTAAACCATAATCCTAACCCTAACTCTATCCCTAAACCCTAACCCTAACACCATCCCTAAAGCCTAACCCTAAAACTTTCTCTTAACCCTAACCCTAACCCCTACCCATAACCCTAACCCTAACTCTAACCCTAGCACAAAGTTCTTAGCCTTTCTTTGGAAGAAGCCTGCTTTAAACTTAGTTTGCTTGGAAAGTGTAGTGCATTCTTAGGCCCCAAAATCAACTTGAAGAAACCACAAAAGCAGCCCCATGAGTGGAATCGTATTGCTAAAAATCTTTCTGATATTCCAACAAAGTTTGTTTTGGGCTGAAAAACTACATGCTTATCTCCCGAAAGAAAGCTTCATTTCAAAACGTCCATTGAAAAACACTGTAAAACTGCTTCCAAAACAAACCTTGATGTAGAGCAAAACGCAATTTCACAAGTTGTTCGACTCCTAAAGTTGATTAAGTGGAAAAAGCAACTTTGTGTTAGTTACATCTTAGCCTTTTTTTGGAAGAGGGATGCTTTGTGCTTGGTTTGCTTACAAAGTATAATACATTCTAAGGCCCCAAACTCAACTCCCAGCTACAACAAAAGTCTTTACATATGAAAAGCAGCCCTATGAGTGGTGTCTTTTTGACAAATATCTTTCTGATATTCCATCAAAATTGCTTATCTCATGAATGTAAGCTTTATTTCAAAATGTCCATTGAAATACTGTGTAAAACTACTTCCCAAACTGAAAGTTGAAGCAGAGCAAAACTAGAACATCACAAGTTGTTCTAGTTCCTAAGTTAAGTAAGTGGAACAATCAAGTTTGTGTTAGTTCTTTCTTATCATTTCGTAGGAAGAGGGTTTCTGTAATTGTAGTGTGCTTTGAAAGTGTAGTCCATTCTTAGGCCCAAAACTCAACTTGCAGCAACAACAAAGATCTTTAGGTATGAAAATCAGCTCCATGAGTGGAGTCATTCTGCCAAAGATCTTTCTGATACTCCCAGAAAAGTACAGATGTTGGCTGAAAAACTACATGATTATAACACAAAAGTAAGCTTCATTTCAAAATGTCCATTGAAATACAGTATAAACGTGCTTCCAAAACTAACAGTTGAAGTAGAGCAACACTGAACATCACAAGTTGTTCAATTTCCAAAGTTAAGTAAGTGGAACAAACAAGTTTGTGTTAGTTCATTCTTAACATTTCATTGGAAGAGGTTTTCTTTAGTGTTAGTTTGCTTCGAAAGTGTAGTGCATTCTTAGGGCTAAAACTCGCCTTACAGCTTCAATAAAGAACTTTAGGTATGAAAATCAGCTCCATGAGTGGAGTCATTCTGCCAATGATCTGTCAGATATTCCAAGGAAAGGTAAAGATTATGGCTGAAAAACTGCATGCTTGTCTTGCAAAAGTAAGCTTCATTTCCAAACGTCAAATGAAATACAGTGTAAAACTTCTTCCAAAACAGAAAGTTGAAGTAGAGCAACACTGAACATAACAAGTTGTTCAACTTCCAAAGTTAAATAAGTGGAATAAACAAGTTTGTGTTAGTTCTTTCTTAACATTTGCATTCTAAGGCCCCAAGAGGTTTTCTTTAGTCTTATTTCACTTTGAAAGTGTAGTGCAATCTTAGGCCCAAAACTCAACTTGCAGCTACAACAAAGATCTTTAGGTCTGAAAATCAGCTCCCTTAGTGGAGTCATTTGGCCAAAGATCTTTCTGAGATTCCAAGGAACAGTACAGATTTTGGTTGAAAAACTACATGCTTATTTCACAAATGTAAGCTTCATTTCAAAATGTCCATTGAAATGCTGTGTAAAACTGCTTTCAAAACTGAAAGTTGAAGTAGTGCAACACTGAACATCACAAGTTGTTCTACTTCCAAAGTTAAGTAAGTGGAACAAACAAGTTCGTGTTAGTTCTTTCTTAACATTTCATTGGAACAGTGTTTCTTTAGTCTTAGATTCCTTGAAAGTGTAGTGCATTCTTAGGCCCAAAACTCTACTTGCAGCTACAACAAAGACATTTAGGTATCAAAATCAACTCCATGAGTGGAGTCATTCTGACAAAAATCTCTCTGATACTCCAAGGAACAGTCAGATTTTGGCTGAAAAACTATATTTTTATCTCATGAAAGTAAACTTTAATTTAAAATGTCCATTGAAATACAGTGTAAAACTGCTTCTAAGTCTAAAAGTTGAAGTAGAGCAAAACAGAACATCACAAGTTTTTCAATGTCCAAAGTTAACTATGTGGAACAAACAAGTTTGTGTTAGTTCTTTCCTAACATTTGGTTGGAAGAGGTTTTCTTTAGTCTAAGTTTGCTTTGAAAGTGTAGTGCATTCTTAGGCCCAGAACTCAACATGCACCTACAACAAAGATCTTTAAATTTGAAAATCAGCTCCATCAGTGGAGTCATTCTGCCAAAGATATTACTGATATTCCAAGGAAAAGTAAAGATTATGGCTGAAAAATACATGCTTATCTCGTGAAAGTAATCTACATTTCAAATCGTCCATTGATGTATAGTGTAAAACTGCTTTCAAAACTAAGAGTTGAAGTAGAGCAACACTGAACATCACAGGTTGTTCAACTTCCAAAGTTAATTAAGAGGAACAAGTAAGTTTGTGTTACTTCTTTCTTAACATTTCATTGGAAGAGGTTTTCTTTAGTGTTAGTTTGCTTCAAGAATGTAGAGCATTTTTAGGTCCAAAACTCAACTTGCAGCCTCAACAAACATCTATAGGTATGAAAATCAGCTCCATGACTGGAGTCATTCTGCCATAGCTCTTTCTGGTATTCCAAGGAAAGTTTAAGATTATGGCTGAAAAACGACATGCATATTTCACAAAAGTAAGCTTCATTTCAAAACGTCCATTGAAGGGAACCAGCAGTTAGCGTAATGGCTATGTCACTGGACTCCCACGTAGTCGACCGCGGTTCGTGTCCCGGACTGGGGGCTTTAAAACC
>NW_006160172.1:47056-51447 GCF_000334495.1 Tupaia belangeri chinensis
CTTCCAAAACTAAAAGTTGAAGTAGAGCAACACTGGACATCACAAGTTGTTCAACTTCAAAAGTTAAGTAAGTGGAACAAAGAAGTTTGTTTTAGTTCTTTCTTAACATTTGGTTGGAAGAGGGTTTCGTTAGTGTTAATTCCCTTTGAAAGTGTAGTGCATTCTTAGGCCCAGAATTCAACTTGCAGTTACAACAAAGATCTTTAGGTGTGAAAATCAGCTCCATGAGTGGAGTCATTCTGCCAAAGAACTTTCTGATAACCCAAGGAAAAACTACATGCTTATCTCACAAAAGTAAACTTCATTTTAAAACGTCCACTGAAATACAATGTAAAACAGCTTCCAAAACTTAAAGTTGAAGTAGAACAACACTTAACATCAAAGTTGTTCTACTTCCTAAGTTAAGTAAGTGGAACAAACAAGTTTCTGTTAGTCCTTTCTTAACATTTCGTAGGAAGAGGGTTTCTGTAATTGTAGTGTGCTTTGAAAGTGTAGTGCATTCTTAGGCCCAGAATTCAACTTGCAGTTACTTTAGGTATGAAAATCAGCTCCATGAGTGGAGTCATTCTGCCAAAGATCTTTCTTATATTCCAAGGAAAAGTACAGATTTTGGCTGAAAAACTACATGCTTATCTTGCAAAAGTCAACTTCATTTCAAAACGTCCATTGAAATACAGTGTAAAACTGAATGTGGAAATAGAGCAACACTGAACACCACCAGTTGTTCAATTTCCAAAATTAAGTAAGGGGAACAAACAAGTTTGTGTTAGTTCTTTCTTAACAGTTCTTTGGAGGAGTGTTTCTTTAGTCTTAATTTGCTTTGAAAGTATAGTGCATTCTTAGGCCAAAAACTCAACTTGCAGCTACAACAAACATCTTTAGGTTTGAAAATCATCTCCATGAGTATTGTAATTTTGCCAAAGTTCTTTCTAATACTCCAAGGAAAAGAACAGATTTTTCCTGAAAAACTACATGCTTATCAGACGAAAGTAAGCTTCATTTCTAAACATCCATTGAAATACAGTACAAAACTGCTTCTAAAAGTAAAAGTTGATGAAGAGCAACACTGAACATCACCAGATGTTCAACTTCCAATGATAAGTAAGTTGAATAAACAAGTAAGTGTTATTTCTTCCATAACATTTCGTTGGAAGAGGGTTTGTTTAGTCTTAGTTTGCTGTGTAAGTGTAGTGCATTCTTAGGCCAAAACTCAACTTGCAGCTACTGCAAAGTTTGTTAGGTGTGAAAATCAACTCCATGAGTGGAGTCATTCTGCCAAAGATCTTTCTGATACTCCAAAGAAAAGTACAGATTTTTGCTGAAAAACTACATGCTTATATTGTAAAAGTAAACTTCATTTCAAAATGTCCTTTGATGTACAGTGTAAAACTGCTTCCAAAACTAAAAGTTGAAGTAGAGCAACACTGAACATCACCAGTTGTGCAACTTCCAAAGATAAGTAAGTGGAACAAACAAGTTTGTGTTAGTTCTTTCTTAATAATTCTTTGGAAGAGGGTTTCTTTAGTCTTAGCTTGCTTTGAAAGTGTAGTGCATTCTTAGGCCCAAAGCTCAACTTGCAGCTACAACAAAGACTTTTAGGTATCAAAATCAGCTTCATGAGTGAAGGCATTCTGACAAAGATCTTTCTGATACTCCAAGGAACAGTACAGATTTTGGCTGAAAAACTACATTTTTATCTCGTGAAAGTAAGCTTCCATTTAAAATGTCCATTGAAATCCAGCATAAAGCTGCTTCCAAAACTAACAGTTGAAGTAGAGCAACACTGAACATCACAAGTTGTTCAACTTCCAAAATTAATTATGTAGAAGGAAGTAGTTTCTGTTAGTTCTTTCTTAGCATTTCATTGGAAGAGGGTTTCTTAAGACTCAGTTTGCTTGAAAGTGTAGTACATTCTTAGGCCCAAAACTCAACTTGCAGCTACTGCCCATTTTGTTAAGTGTGGAAATCAGCTGCATGAGTGGAGTCATTCTGCCAAAGATCTTTCTGATACTCCAAGGAACAGTACAGATTTTGGCTGAAAAACTACATACTTACCTTGAGAAAGTAAGCAATATATCTGAACGCCCACTGTAATTCAGTGTTAAACTGCTTCCAAAACTGAAAGTTGAAGTAGAGCTTCACTGAACATCACGAGTTGTTCAACATCCAAAGTTAAGTAAGTGGAACAATCAAGTTTGTGTTAGTTTTTTATAACATTTCATTTGAAGAGGCTTACTTTAGTGTTAGTTTGATTTGAAAGTGTAGTGCATTCATAGGCCCAAAACTCAACTTTCAGCTACTGCAAAGTTTGTTAGTTGTATTACTCAGCTCCATGAGTGGAGTCATTCTGCCAAAGATCTTTCTGATAGTCCTAGGAAAATTACACATTTTGGCTGAAAAAAATACATGCTTATCTCACGAAAGTAAGCTTCTTTTCTAAACGTCCATTGAAATATAGTGTAAAACTGCTTCCAAAATTGAAAGTGGAAATAGAGCAACACTGAACATCAGAAGTCGTTCTACTTCCAAAGTTAAGTGGAACAAACAAATTTGTGTTAGTTCTTTCTTAACAGTTCTTTGGATTTGTGTTTCTTTAGTCTTAGTTTGCTTTGAAAGTGTAGTAGATTCTTAGGCCTAAAACTCAACTTGGCCCTACAACAAAGATCTTTAGGCATGAACATCAGCTCCATGAGTGGAGTCATTCTGCCAAAGATCTGTCTGATATTCCAAGAAAAGTAAAGATTATGGCTGAAAAAATACATGCTTATCTTATGAAAGTAAGCTTCTTTTCAAAATGTCCATTGAAATATAGAGTAAAACTGTTTCCAAAACTAAAAGTTGAAGTAGAGCAACACTGGACATCACAAGTTGTTCACCCTCCAAAGTTAAGTAAGTGTAACAAACAAGTTTATGTTAGTTCTTTCTTAATATTTCTTTGGAGGAGGGTTTCTTTAGTCTTAGTTTGCTTTCAAAGTGTAATGCATTCTTAGGCCCAAAACTTAGCTTGCAGCAACAATAAAGATCTTTAGTTATGAAAATCAGCTCCCTAAATTTAGTCATTCTGCTACAGATCTCACTGATACTCCAAGGAAAAGTACAGATTTTGGCTGACAAACTACATGCTTATCTCACTATAGTAAGATTCATTTATTTTTATTTTTTTTAATTCAATTTATTTATTTGCATTCATTCACTGTACATCTTTGCAACATACAAAATGAGATTTTCCATCCAGAGTACACTGTATACTGTCTCAATGAAGCACATCAACAAACATGATATTGTCAGCAAATAATTTTTCATTTGTTGTTTTCTGTATGTTTTGCTTCCTTTCCCCCCCATCCTTTCCATTTTTTTTGTATGTACTTTCAATCATATTTTTGGCTTACAATGAGACCATTTCGATATGTGAACATTTCTCCACAGACCCATTGATCAAAATATCTTCAACAAATAACACCACACCTCCCCATCCTGTCAATGCTCTACCTCTCTATCCCTTCTCCAAATGTCCTTTGTTAGGCTCCACTCCTCCACATACACTTCATTTGACATTCACACACATCTCTTGTGTTTGTTCAACCGTTAGTCAATCAGTTTCAGTCATAGCATGCAGACATACGGTATATGTTAAGTGGGGACATATAATGTCTCTCCTTCATAGCCTGGCTTGCCTCACTCAGCAGTAAACCTTCATATTCTTCCACTTTCTGTCAAAAGCCAGGATTCTATTGCTTTTTATGGCTGAGTAGTATTCCATAGAGTATATGTGCCACAGTTTATCAATCTATTCCTCCATACTGGGGCATTTGGGTTGGTTCCATGACTTAGCAATTGTGAATAGTGCCACAATAAACATCTATGTGCAAGCACTTTTCCAATAAAGAATTATTCTGTCCTTTGGGTAGATACCGAGGAGTGGGATCCCTGGATCATATGGCAGATCTATCTGTAGATTTTTGAGGAATCTCCAAATTATTCTCCACAGTGGTTGAACCAATCTACAGTCCACCAGCAGTGTAAAAGATTTCCCCTTTCACCACACCTCCACCAACACTTATCTTTTTTTTTTTTTTAATATTAGACATTCTGACTGGGGTTAGGTGATACCTGATTGTTGTTTTTATCTGCATTTCCCTTAAGATAAGGGATGTTGAACATTTTTTCATATTCCTTTTGGCTATTCATATGTCATCTTTTGAGAGTGTTTTTTCAACTCCTCCCACTTTTTAATAGGGTTGATCATCTTTTTTAAAAACAGCTATTTAGTTCCTGGTTATCAGTCCCTTATCTGAATTTACAAAAATATTTTCCCATTCTGAGGGCTGTCGATTCACAGTAATTATTGTGTCTTTGGCCATGCAGAAACTTCTTAGTCTGATGTAATCCCA
>NW_006160172.1:51522-52614 GCF_000334495.1 Tupaia belangeri chinensis
CCAGAGTTTCCCCAGTGTTTTCCAGGAGCAGCTTTATAGTTTGAGGTCTCAGATTTAGATCCTTGATCCACCTTGACTTGACTTTTGTCAAAGGAGAGAGGTAGGGGTTCAGATTCATCTTTCTGCAAGTGGAAGTCCAATTTTTCCAGCACCACTTGCTGAAGAGGCTTTCATTTTCCCAATGGATTGACTAATACCCCTTGTCAATGATCAGTTGAGTGTATGCTTAGGCACATATTTCTGGGGACTCTATTCTGTTCCATTGGTCCACATGTCTGTTTCTGTGCCAGTACCATGCTGTTTTTATTACCACAGCTTTGTAATATATTTTTGGATCGTGGAGTGTGATGCTGTCCACTCCACTCTTCCTGTGTAGAATTGCTTTGACATTATGGAGTCTTTTATGATTCCAGACAAATTTTAAGATTGTCTTTTCTAGATCTGTGAAGAATGTGTCTGGTACTTTGATTGGCATTGCATTAAATAGGTAGATTAATTTGGGTAGGTCCTTCAACTTTTTTGTGTGTTATTTTATATTTCTTTTTTCTATCTTCTCATAGTTTTCCTTGTGGAGGTCTTTAACATCTTAGGTTAGATTTATCCCTAAGTATCTTATACTTTTTGTGGTTATGGTAAATGGGACAACTTTTTTCAGTTCTCAGTATGCCTGTTGTTCATATACAGAAATGCTATAGGTTTCTGGATATTAATTTCGTATCCTGCAACGTTACTGTATTCATGTATTACTTACAGAATTTTTTTTTATGGAAACCATTGGGTCTTCTATGTATACAATCATGTCATCTGCAAATGGAGTTTCACCTCTTCTTTTCCTATTCAAATGCCCTTTATTTTTTCCTTTTTTCTGATTGCATTGGCGAGGACTTCCAGTACTATATTGAAAAGGAGTGGAGAAAGTGGCCATCCTTGTCTTGTTCCTGTGTTTAGTGGGAAAGCTTTCAGCATTTCTGCATTCAGGTTGATGTTCGCTATGGGTTTTTCATACATGGTTTTTATGGTATTGAGAAATGGCCCTTCTATGCCAATTTTGCTAAGAGTCTTGATCATGAAGGGATGTTGTATCTTATCAAA
>NW_006160172.1:52772-64800 GCF_000334495.1 Tupaia belangeri chinensis
TAGTATCTTGTTGAGAATCTTTGTGTCTATGTTCATCAGAGATATTGGTCTATAGTTTCCCTTCCTTGTCCTGTCTTTATCTGTTTTAAGGATAAGGGTGATAGAGGCTTCATAGAATGAATTCGGGAAGGATTCCCCCTTTGGGATCTTTAGAAATAACTTGAGCAGAATAGGAGTTAACTCTTCTTTGAAAGTTTTGTAGAATTCAGAGGTGAATCCATCAGGACCAGGGTTTTTCTTTGTTGGGAGGTTATTTATTAATGATTCAATCTCCTGGCTTTTTATGGGCCTATTCAGACTTTCTATATCCTCCCGGCTCATTATTGGTAGATTATATTTGTCCAGGAATATGTCCATCTCATGCAGATTGTATTGTTTCTTAGCATACAGATGTTCAAAGTATCCTCTAATGATGTTTTGGATTTCTACCATGTCTGTTGTTATGTTACCAGCCTCATTGCAGATTTGGTTCTCCTGGCTCCTTTCTCTCTTCTTCTTAATAAGTCTCGCTAGTGGTGTATCAATTTTGTTTATCCTTTCAAAAAACCAGATTTTACTTTCATTTTTTTTTTCTGTATAGTACGTTTGTTTTCTATTTCATTTATTTCTTCTTGGATCTTTATTATTTCCTTTCTTTTGGAATTTTTTGGATTTTTTTGCTGTTGTTTTTCCAATTCTCTGAGGCTTGATGTTAGGTGGTCCATTAGCCTTCTTTCCATCTTCCTCTTATGTGCACTAATTGCTATGAACTTCCCTCTCATGACTGCTTTAGTAGTGTCCCAAAGATTTTGGAAACTTGTGTCCTCATTGTCATTGGCTTCCATGAATCTTTTTATTTCAGTCTTTATATCTTCGGTAATACTGGAGTCATTCAGGAGTAGGTTATTTAGTTTTCATGTTTTTAGATATTTTTGAGGACATCTCTTGAAATTAAATTCTAGTTTAATTCCATCATGGTCAGAGAAGATACTGGATATAGTTTCTATGCCTCTGAATCTGTAGAGGCTTGCTTTGTTTCCTATGATGTGGTCAATCTTTGAGAAGGTTCCATGTCGGGGCGAGGAAAAACTATATCTTGTGGCTTTTGGCTGGAAAGTTCTATAGATGTCTGTTAAGTCCAGTTGATTTATGGTATCATTTAGATCCTTTATCTCTTTACCTATTTTTTGCCTAGATGATCTGTCCAGAGGGGATAAAGTGGTGTTGAGATCTCCAACAATTAGTGTGTTGCAGTTTATTTCCTGTTTTATATCTAACAATCTTTCCTTCACATATTTAGGTGCTCCTGTGTTAGGTGCATAGATATTAATAAGCGTTATATCTTCTTGATCTATAGAGCCTTTTTCTAGGATATAGTGCCCTTCTTTATCTCTTTGAATGATTTTTGCTTTAAAGGCTATTTTGTCAGATATTAGTATCGCAACTCCAGCTCTTTTTTGGTTCCCAATTGCATGGAAAACCTTTTTCCAACCCTTCACTTTCAGTCTATGTATGTCTTTCTCCATAAAGTAGGTTTCTTGTAGGCAACAGATAGAGGGTTTCTGTTGTTTTATCCATTCAGCCAGTCTGTGTCTCTTGATTGGAGAATTTAAACCATTAACATTTAATGTTATTATCAATGTTACAGGATCTGTACCAATATTTAAGTTGGCCATTGTCCTAGTTGCCTGTTACTTCTTTGTTCCTGTCTGTTGATTCTTTAGTTTTCCTGCAACAGTACTTTCTTCAGGGTTTCTTGAAGAGCTGGTCTGGTGTTGGCGAATTCTTTCAGGTTTTCTTTGTCTGAGAAGATTTTAATCTTTTTTTTTCCCATATGAAGGATAATCTTGCAGGATATAATAGTCGCGGCTGAAATTGTTGCTCTCTTAATACATTCAATACGTCTTCCCATTCTTTCCTTGCTTGCATTGTTTGTGATGAGAGTTCTGGTGTTAGTCTGATGGGATGACCTTTGTAAGTTACTTCTCGTTTCTCTCTTGCCAGTTTTAGTATCATGTCTTTATCTGTGGTCTTTGCCTGGCTAAGATGTGCATTGGGGAAGATCTTATGTGGTTGATTCTATTTGAGTTCCTTTGTATTTCTTGGGTGTGGATGGTTGAGTGCCTTTCTAGACTTGGGAAATTTTCTTCCAGGATTTCATAGAATAGATTTTCCATTCCACTATTAGTTTCTTCACCTTCTGGGATGTCAATTATTCTGATGTTTGGGTGTCTAATGGAGTCTAGTATTTCTCGTATATTATCCTCATTTTTTTGTTATTTTCTCAATCATTTTGGTGTTTTTTCCTAAGTCAGAGGTTTTATCTTCTACATCGGAGATTCGATCTTCAGCATGGACTAATCAGCTCTTAATACTTTCCAGAGAGTTTTTGATTTCTTTTATTATAGACTTTATCTCTAATAGTTCCACCAGATTCTTTCTCAGAGTATCCATTTCTTCATTCATATCCTGGAAGGACTTCCTAATTTCCTGCAGTTTGTTGTCTCTTTCCTGTTCCAGTTCACAGAATTTGGTCACCATGGATGTTCGAAACTCTTTGTCTGTCATTTGGGTAATGTCCTCCATATTTACAAGACATGGAGGAGCATTTTCCTTTGTTATAGATATATTTTCTTGTTTATTCAGAACTGAGGCTCTTTTTCTACTTCTAGCCATTGGAAGATATATTCCATTTGAAAACCTCTTAGGGGAATGTTTCTCCCACTAGGAGTAGGATTGTTCCTTTTTGGTCGGGAATAGATGTTTGTCGAAGTCTCTCTTCTGTTGTTTTTACCAATGAGATCTCAAGAGAGGAACTCTACTGAGGTGTCTCAAAAGCAGTAACTCCATTCTCACAGGTTAATCAGTACAAGGGAGGATCCTAGAAACACTTGGGTTACTAGGGAATTTCAGATGTGTGATTCCAGACCTTTCTAGTCCCTCTGTCAAGGTAAGAAGTGCAGATGAAATGAAAGACAACAGAGAGAAATAAAGAAAAAGCCAGAGGCTACTAGTTGGACCTGGTGCCTGTGGCCTGGAAGGAAAGTCAAAAAGGTGGAGTTTTGGCCAGAGGATACTGGAAGTGGGGTGGAGGTCAAATATGACCTTCCCTCAGAGTCTCTTGCTTACCAGAGGCTTCTAGTCGGACCTGGTGCCTGCAGCCTGGAAGGACAGTCAAGGAGGTGGAGTCTTGGGCTATGGAGACTGGAAGTGAGGTGGGGAGTCAGAGATGACCCTCCCTCAGAGTCCCTTGCTTACCACAGGTTTCTAGTTGGAACTGGTGCCTGCGGCCAGGAAGGACAGTTCGGAAGGTGGAGTCTTGAGCTGGGGAGACTGGAAGTGGGGTGGGGGTCAGAGATGACCCTCCCAAGGAGTCCTTTGCTGACTGGAAGCTTCTAGTTGGACCTAGTTCCTGAGGCCTGGAAGGACAGTCAAGAGGTGGAGTCTTGGGCCAGGGAGACAGGAAGTGGGGTGGGGGTCGGAGATCACACTCAATCAGAGTCCCTTGCTTACCAGAGGCTTCTAGTTGGACATGGTGTCTGCGGCCTGGAAGGATAGTCAGGAAGGTGGAGACTTTGGGGAGACTGGAAGGTGGGTGGGAGTATGACATGACCCTCCCTCAGGATCCCTTGCTAACCAGAGGCTTCTAGTTGGTCCTGGTGCCTGCTGCCTGGAAGGACAGTCAAGAAGGTGGAGTCTTCAGCTAGGGAGACTGGAAGTGGGGTGGGGTCAGAGATGACCCTCCCTCAGGGTCCCTTGCTGACCAGAGGCTTCTAGTTGGACCGGGGGCCTGGGGCCTGGAGGGAAAGGCAGGAAGGTGGTGTCTTGGGTTGGGGAGACTGGAAGTGGGGTGGGGGTCAGAGATGACGCTCCCTCATAGTCCTTTGCTGACCGGAGGCTTCTAGTTGGACCTGGTGCCTGCAGCCTGGAAGGACATTCGTACACTTCTAGTTGGACCTGTTGCCTGTGGCCTGGAAGGACAGTATGGGAAGAGAGACAGAGCAAGGAGGTGGAGTCGGGCTGGGGAGACTGGAAGTAGGGTGGGGGTCAAGGATGACCCTTTCTCAGAGTCCCTTCATGACCGGAGGCTTCTAGTTGTACCTGTTGTCTGCAGCCTGGAAGGACAGTCAAGGAGGTGGAGTAGGGCTGAGAAGACTGGAAGTGGGGTGGGGGTCAGAGATGACCCTCCCTAGAGTCCCTTGCTGACTGAAGGATTCCAGTTGGACCTGTTGCCTGCTGCCTGGAAGGACAGTCAAGAAGGTGGATTCGGGCTGGGAAGACTGGAAGTGGGGTGGGGTTCAGAGGTGACCTTCCCTCAGAGTCTCTTCCTGACCAGAGGCTTATAGTTGGATCTAGTGCCTGCAGCCTGGAAGGACAATCAAGGAGGTGGAGTCTTACCCTGGGAGACTGGAAGTGGGGTGGGGGTCAGAGATGACCCTCCCTCAGAGTCCCTTGCTGACCAGAGGTTTCTAGTTGGACCTGATGCCTGCTGCCTGGAAGGACAGTCAAGAAGGTGGAGCCTTGGGATAGGGAGACTGGAAGTAAGGTGGTGGTCAGAGATGACCTTCCCCTACAATCCCTTGCTTACCAGATGCTTCTAGTTTGACCTGGTGACTGCAGCCTGGAAGGACAGTCAAGAGGTGGAGTCTTGGTCTGAGGAGACTGAAAGTGGGGTGGGGGTCAGAGATGACCCTCCCTCAGAGTCCCTTTCTTGCCAGAGGCTTCTAGTTGGACCTGGTGCCTGTGGCATGGAAGGACAGTCGGGAAGGTGGAGTCTTGGGCTGAGAGAACTGGAAGTGGGGTGGGAATAAGAGATGACCCTCCATTAGAGTCCCTTGCTGACCAGAGGTTTCTAGGTGGACTTGATGCCTGCGGCCTGAAAAGAGAGTCAAGGAGTTGGAGTCTCAGGCCAGGTTGACTGGAAGTGGGGTGGGGGTGACAGATGACCCTCCCTTGTAGTCCCTTGCTGACAAGAGGCTTCTAGTTAGACCTGGTTCCTGCGACCTGGAAGGACAGTGAAGAGGTGGAGCCTTGGGCTGGGGAGACTGTCAGAGGGGTGAGGGTCAGAGACGAACCTCCCTCAGAGTCCCTTGCTTACCAGAGGCTTCTTGTTGGTACTAGTGCCTGCAGCCTTGAAGGACAGTCAAGAGGTGGAGTCTTGGGCTGAGGAGAGTGGAAGTGGGCTGAGGGTCAGAGATGACCCTCCCTCAGAGTCCTGTTTTGACCAGAGGCTTCTAGTTGGACCTGGTGCCTGTGGCCTCGAAGGACAGTCAAAGAGGTGGAGTCTTGGGTTAGGGAGACTGGAAATGGGGTGGGAATCAGAGATGACACTCCCTCACAGTCCCTTGCTGACCAGAGGCTTCTAGTTGGACCTGATGCCTGCTGCCTGGAAGGACAGTCACTGAGGTGGCCTCTTCGGTTAAGGAGACTGGATGTGGGGTGGGGGTCAGAGATGACCCTCCCATAGAGTCCCTGACTGACCAGAGGCTTCTAGTTTGACATGGTGCATGTGGCCTGGAAGGACTGTCAAGGAGGTGGAATCTAGGACATGGGAGGCTGGAAGTGGGGTGGGGGTCACAGATGACACTCCCTTAGAGCTTTCCAGAGGCTTCCAGTTGAACCTGGTGCCTGCGGCCTGGAAGGACAGTCCAGAAGGTGGAGTCTTGGGCTCGGGAGACTGGAAGTGTGTGGGGGTAAGGCATGCTCCTCCCTCAGAGTCCCTTGCTGACAAGAGGCTTCTAGTTGGACCTGGTGCCTGCTGCCTGTAAGGACAGTCAAGAGGTGGAGTCTTGGGTTCGTGGGGCAGGGGTCAGAGATGACCTTCCCTCAGAGTCCCTTGCTTACCAGAGCCTTCTATTTGGTATATTGTTTCCGCTGCCTGAAAGGACGGTCTCAGAAAAGAGGCAGAGCAAGGAGGTGGAATCTTGGGCTGGGGAGACTGGAAGTAGGGAGCAGGTCAGAGATGACTCTCCCTCAGAGTCCCTTACTGACCAGAGGCATCTAGTTGGACCTGGTGCCTGCAGACTGGAAGGAGAGTCAAGGAAGTAGAGTCTTGGGCTATGGAGACTGGAAGTGTGGTGGGGGTAAGAGATGACCCCTCCTTGGAATCCCCTGCTGACCAGAGGTGTCTAGTTGGACCTGGTACCTGCGGCATGGATGGACAGTCAGGAAGGTGGCGTATTGAGCTGAGGAGACTGGAAGTGGGGTGGGAATAAGAGATGACCCTCTCTCAGAGTCTCTTTCTGACCAGAGGCTTCTAGGTGGACCTGGTGCCTGCAGCCTGAAAGGAAGGTCAAGGGTGTGGAGTCTTAGGCTAGGTAGACTGGAAGTGGGGTGGGGATGAGAGATAACCCTCCCTCAGAGTCCCTTGCTGACAAGAGGCTTCTAGTTAGATTTGGTGCCTGCAGCCTGGAAGGACAGTCAGTAAGGTGGAGTCTAGGACTGGGGAGGCTGGAAGTGGGGTGATTGCCAGAGATTAGCCTTCCTCAGAGTCCCTTGCTGATCCTTGGCTTCTAGTTGGACCTGGTGCCTGCTGCCTGGAAGAACAGCCATGGAAGTGAAGTCTTGGGCTAAGGAGACTGGAAGTGGGGTGGGGTTAAGAGATGACCCTCTCCCACATCCCTTGCTGACCAGAGGCTTCTAGTGGGACCTAGTGCCTGAGACCTGGAAGGACAGTCAAGAGGTGGAGTATTGGGCTGGGGAGACTGGAAGTGGGGTGGGGGTCAGAGGTGACCCTTCCTCAGAGCCCCTTGCTTAACAGAGTCTTCTATTTGGACTTGGTGCCTGCAGCCTGGAAGGACAATCAAGAGGTGGAGTCTTGGGCTGGGGAGACTGGAAATGGGTTGTTGTTCAGAGATGACCTTCCCACAGAGTCCCTTGCTGACCAGAGTGCTCTAGTTGGACCTAGTGCCTGCAGCCTGGAATGATGGTCAAGGAGGTGGAGTCTTGTGCTGGGAGACTGGCAGTGGAGTGAAGGACCGAGATGACCCTTTCTCAGTTTCCCTTGCTGACCAGAGGCTTCTAGTTGGACCTGGTGCCTGTGGCCTGCAAGGACAGTCAAGGAGGTGGAGTCTTGGACTGAGTAGACTGGAACTGAGGTAGGGGTCAGAGATGACCCTTCCTCAGAGTCCCTTACTGACATGAGACCTCTAGTTGGACCAGGTGACAGCAGCCTGGAAGGATATTCAAGGAGGTGGACTCTTGATCTCGGGAAACTGGAAGTGGTGTTGGGGTCAGAGATGACCCTCCTTCAGAGGCCCTTGCTGACCCGAGGCTTCTAGGTGGACCTGGTGCCTGTGGCCAGGAAGGACAATTAAGGGGGTGGAGTCTTGGCTAGGGAGACTTGAAGTGGGGTGGGTTTCAGAGATTATCCTCCCTCAGAGTTCCTTGCTAACCAGAGACTTCTATTTGGACCTGGTGCCTGTGGCCTGGATGGACAGTCTCAGAAAAGAGGCACAACAAGGAGGTGGAGTCCTGTGCTGGGGAGACTTGAAGTGGGGTAGGGGTCAGAGATGACACTCCCTCAGAGTTCCTTGCTGACCAGAGGCTTCTCATTGGACCTAGTGCCTGCTGCCTGGAAGGACAGACATGGAGGTGGAGTCTTGGGCTGTGGAGACTGGAAGTGGGATGTGGGTCAGAGATGAGCCTTTCTCAGAGTCCCTTGCTGACCAGAGGCTTCTAGGTGGACCTGGTGCCTGTGGCCAGGAAGGGCAGTCAAGGAGGTGAAGTCTTGAACTGGGGACTGGAAGTAGGGAGGGGGTCAGAGATGACCCTCCCTCAGAGTCCCTTGCTGACCAGAGGCTTCTAGGTGGACCTGGTGCCTGTGGCCAGGAAGGGCAGTCAAGGAGGTGAAGTCTTGAACTGGGGACTGGAAGTAGGGAGGGGGTCAGAGATGACCCTCCCTCAGAGTCCCTTGCTGACCAGAGGCTTCTAGGTGGACCTGGTGCCTGTGGCATGGAAGGACAGTCAAGGAGGTGGAGTCTTGGGCAGGGGACTGGAAGTGGGGGTGGGGATCAGAGATGACCATCTCTGAGTCCCTTCCTGTCAAGTGGCTTCTAGTTGGACCTGGTGTCTGCTGCCTGGAAGGACAGTCAAGTAAGTGGAACCTTGGGTTAGGGAGACTGGAAGAGGAGTGGGAGTCAGAGAGGACCCTCCCTGACAGCCATTTGCTCATCAAAGGCTTCTAGTTGGACCTGGTGCCTGCGGCCTGGAAGGAAACTCAATAGATGGAGTCTTGGGCCGGGGAAACTGGAAGTGGGGTGGGGGTCAGAGATGACACTCCCTCAGAGTCCCTTTCTGACCGGAGACTTCTAGTTGGACCTGGTGCCTGTGGCCAGGAAGGACAGTCAAGCGGTGGAGTCTTGGTCTGGGAGACTGGAAGTGCGGTGGGGTTTAGAGATGATCCTCCCTCAGAGTCTTTTGCTGACCAAAGGCTTCTATTTGGACCTGATGCCTGCGGCCTGGAAGGACATTCAAGGAGGTGAAGTCTTGGGCTGGGAAACTGGAAGTGGGGTGAGGGTCACAAATGACCCTCCTTCAGAGTCCCTTGCTGTCCAGAGGCTTCTAGTTGGACCTGGTGCCTGTGGTCTGGAAGGACAGTCAAGGAGTTGGAGTCCTGGGTGGAGAAGACTGGAAGTGGACTGGAGATTAGATATGACCCTCCCTCAGGGCCCCTTGCTGACCAGAAGCTTCTAGTTGGACCTGGTGTCTGTGGCCTGGAAAGACAGTCTCTGAATAGAGGCAGAGCAAGGAGGTGGAGTCTTGGGATGTGGAAATTGGAAGTGGGGTGGGGTTCAGAGGTGACCTTCACTCAGAGTCCCGTGCTGACCAGAGGCTTATAGTTGGATCTTGTGCCTGAAGGCTAGAAGGGCAATCAGGGAGGTGGAGACTTGGAGGTCAGAGATGAGACTTTCTCAGAGACACTTGCTGACCAGAGGCTTCTAGGTGGACCTGGTGCCTGCGGCCTGGAAGGACAGTCGAATAAGTGGAATCTTGGGTTAGTGAGACTGGAAGTGGGGTGAGGGTCAGAGAGGATCCTCCCAGACAGCCATTTGTTCACCAGAGGCTTCTAGTTGGACCTGGTGCCTGTGGCCTGGAAGGAAACTCAGTAGATGGAGTCTTGGGCTGGGGAAACTGGAAGTGGGGTGGGGGTCAGAGATGACCCTCCCTCAGAGTCCCTTTTTGACCGGAGACTTCTAGTTGGACCTTGTGTCTGTGGCCAGGTAGGACAGTCAAGAGGTGGAGTCTTGGTCTGGGAGACTGGAAGTGGGGTGGTTGTTAGAGATGACCCTCCCTCAGAGTCTTTTACTGACCAAAGGCTTCTATTTGGACCTGGTGCCTGTGGCCTGGAAAGACAGTCTAGAGATGGAGTCTTGGGCTCGGGAGACTGGAAGTGGGGTGGGGGTGAGAGATGACCTGCCCTCAGAGTCTTTTGCTGACCAGAGTCCTCTAGTTGGACCTAGTGCCTGCAGTTTGGAAGGATGGTCAAGGAGGTGGAGTCAAGGATTGAGATGATCCTTTCTCAGTTTCCCTTGCTGACCAGAGGCTTCTAGTTGGACCTGGTGCCTGTGGCCTGCAAGGACAGTCAAGGAGGTGGAGTCTTGGACTGGGGAGACTGGAACTGAAGTAGGGGTCAGAAATGACCCTCCCTCAGAGTCCTTTTCTGACCAGAGACCTCTAGTTGGACCTGGTGCCAGCGGCCTGGAAGGACATTCAAGGAGGTGGGCTCTTGATCTCGGGAAACTGGAAGTGGTGTTGGGGTCAGAGATGACCCTCCGTCAGAGTCCTTTGTTGCCCCGAGGCTTCTAGGTGGACCTGGTTCCTGCGGCCTGGAAGGACAATTTAGTTTATGGAGTTTGGCTAGGGAGACTGGAAGTGGGTGGGTTTCAGAGATGACCCTCCCTCAGAGTCCTTGCTAACCAGAGACTTCTAGTTGGACCTGGTGCCTGCAGCCTGGAAGGACAGTCATGAAGGTGGAGTCTTGGGCTGAGGAGACTTGAAGTGGGGTGGGGGTCAGAGATGACCCTCCCTCAGAGTCCCTTGCTGACCAGAGCCTTCTAGTTGGACCTGGTGCCTGCTTGTCCCGACCTGGGGGGACAGCCAAACAGGTTTCCTGAGTGAAGGAGTGAGAGCCGGGACAAGCAGCATAGTGTTACAGCACGGAGACAACACCTTGTCTTCAGTGTCGTCTGTTTATTGTGGGCAGCAAGGTACATCACGGAGATGATGCCGTGTTACAACTCTTCAGGGTTGTGTCGTCTATTGTGAGCAGCACGGAGACGACAGAGTGTCACAGCTCTCCAGGATCGTCTGGAGATGATGTAGTGTTATAGCTCTTCAGGGTCTTCTGGAGACTGTGCAGTGTTTCAACTCTTCAGGCTATCCAGGTCTCGTCTTCCTCCTGGTCGTCTATGTCTTCTTCCTGGTCATCTGGCTACTGTGGGCCAGGCATCGTGGTTGTATACACGCTGGTGGGTTGTAAACGGTGGGTCGTGATTGGTTGTAAATGGTGGGTTATGATTGGTTGCTTTTGGACCAATCATGAGGTGCGGGATATGCAAATTTGGGGGATTCTAGTGGCCAATCAGAGCAAAGTTTTGAAGGTCAGGTTTTTTGAAGGTAACCAATCATGGCAATTGTTTGCTCTCTGAGAAACCTCGGCAGACTCGCTGGTGCACAGCCTCCTACATATCCTCCCTCTCTTTTTAATTTGAGAGATGAAGAAAAGGCCTGGGGAATCATGCCTGTCTTAGGTTGGAGTCGTTTATGGAACCATATGTCCATTCTTACCCATCATTGGAGAGTCCCATAGCTATGATGGGCCTCCTGTCTTAGGTGGAAGGACTAAATAGTTCAGACTCTCTTACCCGTCTTTGGCTAACCAATTCAGCACCTCAGGCGAGACCAGTATAGGGTTGTTGGTCTTCCATAAGTGCGTCAATTTGCTGTTTGAGGAATGACATGCACCTATTAAATATAACAGGTCTCAGTGAGCAGACAATTAAAAAGGCAATGAATGGGCCAAGGAGGGGGAGTAGGAAAGGGAGGAGACCATTCCAGGAAGACCATTGGCGAGTTGTTTTCTATGTCATTGGAGACATTGTTGGAGTTGATGTATCTTCATTTTGTTGATCTGTGGAAGGAGAGAGACATCTCAGGGTTTCCATCATCCCTGGATGACTTGTTAGAATCAATATGTTTGATTAATCTTTCTGGTAACCAATGAGCAGCATCCATTTTTTGAGAATAGATGCAGACAGACCCTCTGCCCCAAACGAGGACAGGGTCTGGACCATGCCATGTATCGTCCAGAGGATCTTTCCACAAAACTGAGGCAAGATTTTTTGGTGAGTCTTAGTTTGTAAAGCTCTCCCTTTTTTAGCTTTTGGAGAGTATTTTTCAAGGAAAGATGAGCACGTTCGACAATGCCCTGTCCCTGGGGATTGTATGGGACTCCCATAACATGTTTAATGTGAAGTTGTTTACAAAAAGGCAAAATTGTTTCCTGTGTAACCTGGGCCATTATCTGTCTTAATTTGTTGAGGTTTACCCATAACAATAACAGAGAGTACAACGAGTACATGGGAAATAACATGTTTTCCAGCTCCTCCAGTTTGTGCCGTGGCAAAAATGAAACCGCTGAAGGTGTCAACAGTAACATGAGCATATTTGGTAGTACCAAATTCAGCGATATGAGTGACATCCATCTGCTATAATGTGTTAGGCATAAGGCCTCTAGGGTTAACATCTAGATGTGGTGTAGGCAAAAGGGTAAGACAGGCTGGACATTGTTTTACAATTTGTCGGGCCTGTTCTTGAGTAATTTTAAACATGAGGTAAAGTGTGTGAGAATTTAAATGATGTAACTGATGTGCAGCAATGGCGTTCGAAAGGTTTTTATCAGCTTGTGTAGAAGCAAGAAAGGAATGTTTCGTGGCAAGATCAGCACGGTGGTTGCCCTCAGTCAGAGGACCAGGCAAGTTGGTATGTGCACGTAAATGGTCAATATAAAAGGATAGCTCTCAATTTCTAATGAGAGACTGTAGTTGGC
>NW_006160172.1:65437-66197 GCF_000334495.1 Tupaia belangeri chinensis
AAAGGTTTAAGCTGGCCTGTGGTTAATTTGAGGTATGGGCGGATTCAGTTGATATTGCCCAAGAGTTTTTGGAAATCATTTAAGGTTTTTAACTTGTCAAGTCTAAATTGTATCTTTGGAGTGGTGATTTTTTTGGCCAGAAAGATGGTATCCTAGGTAAGTATATGGGTCTTTAAGTTGTACCTTTTCAGGAGCAATCTTTAGTCCTCGAATGGAAAGTTGTTTTGTAAGGTCATGAAAACATTGAAGAACTAACTGACCATCCTTACCTGCTATTAAAATGTCATCCATGTAATGGATGATGTATATTTGATTCCATTTGTTTCTAACTGGCTGTAATGAAGCAACAACATATTTTTGGCACAGGGTAGGGCTGTTGGCCATGCCCTGGGGGAGGACTTTCCACTCGTAACACTTCATGGGTTCTTTAAAATTAGTTGATGGGATGCTAAAGGCACATCTTTGTTGATCTGAAGGTTGTAAAGGAATGGTATAAAAACAATCTTGGAGATCAATGATTATCTTGAAGAAGTCTAAAGGAATGGCTACTGGGGATGGCAAGCCAGGCTGTAAGGCTCCCATGGGAATCATAGTCTTATTAATTGCTCGATTGCTTTTAAGTCTTGGAGGAGATGCCATTTACCTGATTTTTTCTTAATTACAAAAATAGGGGTATTCCATGGTGAAGTGCTGTCAACAATGTGTCCTGCTTCTAATTGTTCCTGTACTAACATTTGGGCAGCTTGAAGTTTTTCAGAAG
>NW_006160172.1:67504-72632 GCF_000334495.1 Tupaia belangeri chinensis
GGCATTGTGGCAGGCGATTTCCCCACAAGCCTCTACATATTCTGATTTCCAAAGCAGGTAGTCTCCTCCTGAAAATGTAGCTCGGGCTAATGTTCACCAATCAGATGGTGTAAGCCAGCCTTCAGCGATAGCTTCAGCTATAGCTAAGGTATATGGAGCAGTAGCTCCATATTGGGCGACTGCTGCCTTAATTTCTTTTACCATTTTAAAGTCAAACCCACTGTGACTGCACCAAGCCTGTCTTTGGGGATCTGTAGTTTCCGTAACAGAGAATGTCTCAAAGTCTGTCATGTGTGATCCCTGAACTAGTTTTATTTCTTTGTCTGTATTGGTTTTTAGTTTCTCTAATTGTGATATTAGTTCCCGGTGTTCTTTTTCTAATCGAATTTGTTCTTTTAATTGTTTTATTTCATTAATTATTTTTTGTTTTTGGTCAATAAGAGGCGGTGCTGAGGCGGTAGTGTTATAAGGTGGTGGCCGTTTTTTGAAGGGCAACCATTCAGTCTCAGCCTCTAGGATTTCCTCCCCTGAACTAGTTGATGACTTGTTTTTCTTTGGCTCTTGTAGAGCCTGAAAGTTGTTTTTATTTTTTAGTTTTTTAGATTTTCGGGGCTTTGTCTCGCCTTTGGGGCTT
Organism: Tupaia belangeri chinensis; assembly: GCF_000334495.1. NCBI lineage: Eukaryota > Metazoa > Chordata > Mammalia > Scandentia > Tupaiidae > Tupaia > Tupaia belangeri. The sequence continues at coordinate 68,139 of NW_006160172.1, forward strand.
TTAACTTCTCCCTCACTATCTTGGGAAATAAGATCCTCTCCCTGTTGCTTTTCAGTTTTAGAATTAGTGACCATACTGGCAAGGGCTTCTTTTAAGTCCTGAATGAATAGTTTGTGCTGACTAAGCTCTTGTTCATGCTGGCTAAGCTCTTGTCCCATTATTACTCTTATTACTTATAAGTAAGTGATCTTTGTTACTCACCGGGACGATTCTCTGCCGTCCTCCTCTGTGACTTTTTCCAGGATGATTCCCTGCCGTCCCCTTCCTGGATGATTCTCTGCCGTCCTATCTCAGGACGATTATCTGCTGTCCCCTTCCCGGGTGCTCTTCACTGGATCCTTCATACTCAGGTCCCTTGTTCAGGCGCCACGTGTCCCGACCCGGGGGGACAGCCGAACAGGTTTCCTGAGTGAAGGAGTGGAAGCCGGGACAAGCAGCATAGTGTTACAACACGGAGACGAGACCGTGTCTTCAGTGTCATCTGTTTATTGTGGGCAGCAAGGTACAGCACGCAGTGTTACAACTCTTCAGGGTTGTGTCATCTATTGTGAGCAGCACGGAGATGACACAGTGTCACAGCTCTCCAGGGTTGTCCGGAGACGATGTAGTGTTATAGCTCTTCAGGGTCTTCAGGGTCATCTGGAGACTGTGTGGTGTTTCAGCTCTTCAGGCTCTCCAGGTCTCATCTTTCTCCTGGTCGTCTGTGTCTTCTTCCTGGTTGTCTGTTTACTGTGGGCCAGGCATTGTGGTTATATACACGCTGGTGGGTTGTAAACGGTGGGCCGTGATAGGTTGTAAACAGTGGGCCGTGATTGGTTGTAAATGGTGGGTTATGATTGGTTGCTTTTGGACCAGCCATGAGGTGCCAGATATGCAAATTTGAGGGATTCTAGTGGCCAATCAGAGCAAAGTTTCGAAGGTCAGGTTTTTTTAAGGTAACCAATCATGGCAATTGTTTGCTCTCTGAGAAACCTTGGCAGACTCGCTGGTGCGCAGCCTCCCACACCTGCTGCCTGGAAGGACAGTCAAGGAGGTGGAGTCTTGGGCTGTGGAGACAGGAAGTGGGGTGTGGGTCAGTGATGACCCTCCCTCAGAGTCCCTTGCTGACCAGAGGCTTCTAGGTGGACCTGGTGCCTGCACCTTGAAAGGACAGTTGCTGCCTGGAAAGACAGTCAAGCAGGTGGAATCTTGGGCTGGGGAGACTGGAAGAGGAGTGGGGGTCAGAGATGACCCTCCCTCACAGTCCCTTGCTGACCAGAGGCTTCTAATTGGACCTGTTGCTTGCATCCTGGAAGGATAGTGAAATGTGGACTCTTGTCTGGGAAGACAGGAAGGGGATTGGGAGTCAGAGATGAGCCTTTCTCAGAGTCCCTTGCTGACCAGAGGCTTCTAGGTGGACCTGGTTCCTGCGGCCTGGAAGGACAGTCAAGGAGGTGGAGTGTTGGGCTGGGGACTGGTTGTGAGGTGTGGGTCAGAGATGACTCTCACTCAGAGTCCCTTGCTGACCAGAAGGTTCGAGCTGGACCTGGTGCTTGCGGCCTGGAAGGACAGTCAAGAGGTGGAGTCTTGGGCTGGGGAGACTGGAAATCGGGTCGGAGTCAGAGATGACCCTCCCTCAGAGTCGCTTGCTGACCAGTGGCTTCTAGTTGGACCTGGTGCGTGCAGCCTTGAAGTGTAAGCTTCATTTAAATGACCATTTAAATACAGTGTAAAACTGCTTCCAAAAGAAAAGTTGATGTAGAGCAACACTGAACAGCACAAGTTGTTCAATTCCAAAGGTAAGTAAGTGGAACAAACAAGTTTGTGTTATTTATTTCTTAACATTTTGTTGGACGAGGGTTTCTTTATCTTAGTTTGCTTGGAAAGTGTAGTGCATTCTTAGGCCCAAAACTCAACTTAAAGCTACAACAAAGATCTTTAGGTATGAAAATCAGCTCCATGAGTAGAGTCATTCTGCCAAAGATCTTTCTGATATTCTAAGGAATATTACAGATTTTGGCTTAAAAACTACAGTTTTATCTCATGAATGTAAGCTTCATTTCAAAACACTCATTGAATTACAGTGTAAAAGTACTTCCAAAACTAAAAGTAGAAGTAGAGCAACACTGGACATTCCAAGTTGTTCAACTTCCAAAGTTAAGTAAGTGGAACAAACAAGTTTGTGTTAGTTCTTTCTGAACATTTTGTTGTATGAGGGATTCTTTAATCTTAGCTTGCTTTGAATGTGTAGTACATTCTTAGGCCCAGAATTCAACTCACAGCTACAACAAAGATCTTTAGGTATGAAAATCAGTTCCATGAGCTTAGTCATTTTGCCAAAGATATTTCTGATACTCCAAGGAAAAGTACAGATTTTGCTGACATACTACATGTTTATCTCACGAAAGTAAGCTTCATTTCAAAACGTCCATTGAAATACAGTGTAAAACTGCTTCCAAAAGTAAAAATTGATGTAGAGCAACACTGAACATCACAAGTTGTTCAACTTCCAAAGTTAAGTAAGTGGAACAAACAAGTTTGTGTTAGTTCTTTCTTAACATTTCGTTGGAAGAGGCTTTCTTTAATCTTAGTTCACTTTGAAAGTGTAGTGCATTCTTTGGCCCAAAACTCAACTTGCAGGTACAACAAAGATCTGTAGTTCTGAAAATCAGCTCCATGAGTGGAGTCATTCTGCCACAGATCTTTCTGATATTCCAAGGAACTGTACAAATTTTGGCTGAAAAAGTACATGTTTATCTCATGAAAGTAAGCTTCATTTCAAAATGTCCATTGAAATACAGTGTAAAACTGCTTCCAAAACTTAAAGTTGAAGTATAGCAACCCTGGACACCACAAGTTGTTCAATTTCCAAAATTATGTAAGTGGAAGAAAGAAGTTTGTGTTAGTTCTTTCTTAACATTTCGTTGGAAGAGGGTTTTTTTAGTCTTTGCTTTCAAAGTGTAGCGCAATCTTAGGCCCAAATCTCAACTTGCAGCTACAACAACAATCATTCAGTGTGAAAAGCAGCCCCATGAGTGGAGTCTTTCTGCCAAAGATCTTTCAGATATTCCAAGAAAATGTTCCAATTTTGGCTGAATATGTACTCACTTATCTCCCAAAAGTAAGCTTCATTTCAAAACATCCATTGAAAAGCAGTGTAAAATTGCTTCCAAAACCAAACCTTGATGTAGTGCAACACTGAACATCAGAAGTTGTTCAACTTCTAAAGTTAAGTAAGTGGAATAAACCACTTTATGTTAGTTCATTCTTAGCATTTCCTTTGAAGGGGTTTTCTTTAGGCTTAGTTTCTTTAAAAGTATAGTGCATTCTTTTTTTTTTCTTTTTTTTTTTATTATTATACATTTTTTTTTCTTTTCTCATCACAACACACATATGAATTTTCCATCCAAAATACACTGTGCATTGGCTCAATCAAGCACATCAACATATATGTTCTCAGCAAATGATTTCCCAATTTTTGTGTCCTGCATACCTTGCCTTTTGTTTTGCCATCCTAGGTTCCCCATCCCCACCCTCTGCCATGTCCCATCTTCCTCCTCCATTGTCCCTGACATTCATGATTGCCCTCAATGGCTTCCGCCCCCCCCCATTCAATTGTTCTACCAATGAACTCAATTAGTCTAAGTATATCCACTAGCTAGCACAGCTGACATATCCTTACACATGTATCCAAATCTGATCCTAGGCATAAACCCCAGGGAGTAGAATGAACATATTATAAAGTAGACCCCAGTTGTGTCCATACAACTCTCTTCAGTCATCAAATGTGCATTTTTTTCCTCCTGCTTATTAACTCATTCCCTGAGTATCATCACAACACACCAAGTGTAGTTTCCCATCTAGGATAAACTGCATAGTGTCTCAATCAAGCATGTCGTCACCAATACTGTTCCATTTCTACTTTCATACATATAAATATGTTTTTTATCCTATGTTTGACCCTCAGCCCTTTCCCCCTCTCCCAATTACTCTATCTCTTCTATAGACAGCTATCCTCCAGAGGGGTCATTGAAAATGCGATACCTGCGAGTAGAGGGAGAGGGGTCACGAGTCCAAAGTTTTTAACAATAGGGAAAATAGATTCCATTCAAGGTTGGATCAAGTGTGGGTCTCGTGCAGTTCCGCAACTGTAGGTGAGTCTCCATGGAATACAGTCTCCGGAAGGCAGTTCTGGCAAGCAGAGTTGACCATCAGTTGATGCGGCACAGCAGCCATCTTGTGGTTAGCAGGATTGGTGTTGTGGAGGTCTGCAGCGTGACTTATCCTCTGGTGTCTGGCTTCCCTAAGAATGGCAGGGTAGTTCCTGTTCTTGCCTGAGGTAATGCAGGGCTGGTATCCATCATCTTCTCACTGTCCATAGGTAGATAAAATCCTTCTCTACAGTGTATTTCTCAGTTGGTTTAAGGCAGTTAAAGGTTCTTTCTGTTGCTTATAGTTGCAAATTCTTAATCTTTCTCTTCAGTTTCAGCTGGCTGGCCCAGAGGCCACGCGGCG
>NW_006160172.1:74003-78697 GCF_000334495.1 Tupaia belangeri chinensis
GGGGCATGAGCTCCCGCGCCCCGCGCGGCTTCCGCCGGGCGCCCCGCGCCAAAAGTATAGTGCATTCTTAGGCCCCAAACTCAACTTACAGCTACAAAAAAGATCTTTAGGTGTGAAAAGCAGCCTCATGAGTGGAGTCATTCTGCCAAAGATCTTTCTGATATTCGAAGAAAAGTTCAGATTCTGGCTGAATATCTACTTGCTTATCTCAGGAAAGTAAGCTTCATTTCAAAACTTCCATTGAAAAGCATTGTAAAACTTCTTCCAAAACCAAACCTTGATGTAGAGCAACACTAAGCATCACAAGTTGTTCAACTTCTAACGTTAAGTAAGTGGAACAAACTGCTTTTTATTAGTTCATTCTTAGCATTTCCTTGGAAGAGGGTTTCTTTAGTCTTTGTTTGCTTTCAAAGTGTACTGCATTCTTAGGCCAAAAATTCAACTTGCAGCTACCAAAAAGATCTTTAGGTGTGAAAAACAGCTGCATGGGTGGAATCTTTCTGCCAAAGGTCTTTCTGATATTCCTAGAAAAGTTCAGATTTTGGCTGAATATCTACTTGCTTATCTCAGGAACATAACCTTTATTTCAAAATGCCCATTTAAAAACAGTGGAAAACTGTTTCCAAAACCAACCCTTGATGTAGAACAACACTGAATATCACAAGATATTCAACTTTTGAAGTTAAGTAAGTGGAACAAACCACTTTGTGTTAGTTTTTTCTTAGCATTTCTTTGGAAGAAATTTTCTTAAGGCTTAGTTTGCCTTGAAAGTGTAGTGCATTCTTAGGCCCAAAACTCAAGTTGCAGTTACAACAAAGATATTTAGGTGTGAAAAGCAGCCCCATGAGTGCTGACTTTCTGCCAAAGATCTTTCCGATATTCCAAGAAAAGTTCAGATTTTGGTTTCATGTCTACTTGCTTATCTCAGGAAATTAAGATTCATTTCAAAACGTCCAATGAAAAAGAGTTTAAAATTGCTTCCAAAACCAAACCTTGATGTAGAGCAACACAATACATCACAAGTTGTTCAACTTCTAAAGTTAAGTAAATGGAGCGAACAGGTTTGTGTTAGTTAATTCTTAACATCTCATTTCTTTAGTCTTTATTTGCTTTGAAAGTGTAGTCCATTCTTAAGCCGAAAACTCATATTGCAGCTACAAAAAAGATTGTTAGGTGTGAAAAGCAGCCCCATGAGAGGAGTCTTTCTGCGAAAGATCTTTCTGATATTCCAAGAAATAGTTCATATTTTGGCTGAATATCTACTTGCTTATCTCGGGAAAGTAAGCTTCATTTCAAAATGTCCATTGAAAAGCCATGTAAAACTGCTTCCAAAACAAAATCTTGATGTAAAGCAACATTGAACATCACAAGTTGTTCAACTTCTGAAGGTAAGTAAGAGGAACAAACCATTTTGTGCTAGTTCATTCTTAGCATTTTGTTGAAAGAGAGTTTCTTTAGGCTTAGTTTGCTTTGAATGTGTAGTGCACTCTTAGGCCCAAAACTCAACTTGCAGCTACAACAAAGATTTTTACATGTGAAAAGCAGCCCCATGAGTGCAGCCTTTCTGCAAAAGATGTTTCTTTTTTTATTACTATTATTGATATCGTCATAATCTTTATATTACATCGGGTTACATATAATGTTACAGTGTATTGCATTGCTTTTTCAAAAGGGAATGCCATGCATGTCAGTCAATACAGAGACATTAATCTCCCCACTTCATCACTCAATAACTTTTCTGTATTTTTCCAATCATTATTATTATTATTCTAATTATTTTTTGAAACTGTCAATCAGTATTTCTCATTTTGCTTGTAAAAAGACTTTACCCATCATGAAATACTTCTCAGACCAATCCAGTTGAGAATACTATACATGTCATCACCAACAGGTAATAAACCATATCTGTTTCTCACTAACATCTTACCTCTCTATTGTTCTCTTACTATCTTTCTCTATCCTCTTCTCCTCACCCCCCTCCATTGAACAATGTCCTATTCTCGTTAAGTACCTTCACTGCTTTTATGTCCTCCAATTTTTTGCTCTCTATCATAGAGTGTGGATAGTTGGTGTATATTGAGTAGATACATACAATATCTTTCTTTCATAGCCTGGCTTACTTAACTCAGCAATAGATCCTCCATGTCTGACCAAATTCTATCAAATGCCAGGGTCTTATTTTTTTATGGCTGAATAGTATTCCATAGAGTATATATACCACACTTTTCCAATCCATTCATCAGTTTGTGGACATTTAGGTTGGTTCCATGTCTTGGCAATTGTGAATAATGCTGCAATAAACATTGATGTGCAAGCACTTTTCTGACTGAGCGTTCTCCTGTCTTTTAGGTAAATACCCAGAAGTGGGATTGCTGGGTCAAATGGTAGTTCTATTTGTAGATCTGAGGAACCTCCATATTGTTCTCCACAGTGGTTGAACTAGTTTACATTCCCAACAACAGTGTAGGAGGGTTCCCTTTTCACCACATCCCTGCCAACACTTATCATTTTTTATATTCTTAATCTTTGCCATTCTGACAGGGATTAGGTGGTATCTCACTGTGGTTTTTATCTGCATCTCCCTTATGATGAGAGATGTTGAGCATTTCCTCATATGCTTTTTACCTGTTCGTATGTCTTCCTTAAAGAGATCTTTGTTCAGCTCATTTTCCCATCTTTTAATTGGGCTCATCATTTTTTTTTCGCATAAGGCACTTGAGTTCCCTGTGTATTCTGGTTATCAGTCCCTTGTCTGAGGCATATTTAACAAAAATATTTTCCAATTCTGAGGATTGTCAGTTCACACTTGTTACTGTGTCCTTTGCTGTGCCAAAACTTCTTAGTCTAACATAGTCCCACTTGTCTATTTTAGGGATTATTGCCTGTGCTTTGGGAGTCTTATTTAAGAAGTCTTTGCCTACTCCAATGTCTCCCAGAGTTTCCCCAGCATTTTCCACAAGTAGTTTTTTCTTTTTGTTAATGTAGTGTATTACATTTATGGTCTTGTGTATATTGAACCACCCTTGCATCACTGGTATAAAGCCTCCCTGGTCGTGATGAATGACTTTGTTATATGTTGGTGGATATGATTTGTGAGTATCTTGTTGAGAATTTTTGCATCTGTATTTATCAATGATATTGGTCTGTAGTTTTCCATTTTTGTCATGTCCTTATCTGTTTTTGGGATGAGGATGATGGAGGCTTCATAAAATAAATTTAGAAGGTTTCCATCCTTTTGAATCTTTAGAAATAATTTTAGTAGGATAGGGGTTAACTCTTCCTTAAAAGTTTTGTAGAATTCAGAAGTGAAGCCATCTGGATCTGGGCTTTTCTTTGTTGGAAGGTTATTTATTACTGATTCAATCTCCTGGCTTGTTATGGGTCTATTCAGGTTCTCTATGTCCTCCTGATCCAATCTTGGTATATTATATGCATCCAGGAATTTGTCCATCTCCTCCAAGTTATCTTGTTTGTTGCATATAGTCACTCCTAGTATCCTCTAATATTTTGTATTTCTGCTATGTCCGTAGTAATATTGCCTATTTCATCATATATTTTATTAATATTGTTTCTTTCTTTCTTCTTCTTGATCAGTCTAGCCAATAGTGTGTCAATCTTGTTAATCTTTTCAAAGAACCTGCTTTTGCTTTCATTTATTTTCAGTATGGTTTCAGTTTATTTTCTATTTCATTTATTTCTGCTAGAACCTTTATTATTTCTTTTTGCCTGGCATTTTGGGGGTTGGTTTGTTGTTGTTTTTCCAATTCTCTGAGGCATGATGATAAGTTATCTACTTGCCATCTTTCCATCCTTTTCTTATGCACACTAATTGCTATGAATTTCCCTCTTATGACTGTTTTTGCTGTGTCCTATAGATTCTGGACACTTGTGTACTCATTATCATTTGTTTCCATAAATTTTATTATTTCAGCCTTAATTTCTTCAGTAGTAAAGAAATCATTCAGAAGTAGGTTGTTCAGTTTCCATGTGTTCGTGTGTTTTCGGGGTTGTTTCTTGAAATTAATCTTGAGTTTAATTCCATCATGGTCAGAAAAGATGCTGGGTACAGTTTCTATGCCTTTGAATCTGTAAAGGCTTGATTTGTGTCCCAGCATATGATCTATCTTTGAAAAGGTTCCATGTCGAAGTGAGAAAAATGTGTATGTTGTGGAAGTAGGGTGGAATGTTCTGTAGATATCTGTCAAGCCCATTCGATTTATTATATCATTTAAGTACTGTATCTCTCTATTTACTTTCTGTCTAGAAGATCTGACTATAGGAGATAATGGGGTGTTGAGGTCTCCAACAATTATAGTATTTCTCCCTATCTCTTCTTTTAACTCCAGCAGTCTTTCCTTCACATATTTAGGTGCACCTGAGTTGGGTCCATAGATATTTATAAAGGTTATGTCTTCTTGCTGGATTACCCCACTTACCATTATATAATGTCCTTATTTGTCTCTTCTTACAGTCTCTGTCTTGAAGTCTATATTGTCTGAGATCAATATCGCTACTCCAGCCCTTTTTTGATTTCCATTTGCATGGAATATCTTTTTCCAGCCCTTGACTTTTAATCTATGTATGTCTTTATCCATAAGGCGAGTTTCTTGTAGGCAACAGATAGAGGGTTTCTGTTTTCTTATCCATTCAGCCAGTCTATGTCTCTTAACTGGAGAATTTAATCCATTGACATT
>NW_006160172.1:79445-81754 GCF_000334495.1 Tupaia belangeri chinensis
TAGAAGTTCCATCTGGTTCTTGTTTAAGGTATCCATTTCTTCTTTCAAGTCATGAAAGAACTTCCTCATCTCCTGGAGCTCCTTGTCTTTTTTCTCTTCCATCTCAGTTAGTTTGGTCACTACAAATATTCTGAATTCCGTATCAGACATGTCAACAACGTCCATTGTGTTGACTGTAGGTGATGTAAGCTTGATGATTTCCCTTCAGGGAGAGCCTTTTCTTGGTTGCTCATATTTCTTGAGCCTCTGTGATTGTCCCTAGTCATCAGGTAATCTATATGTTTCTTCCTAACTTATTTAAGGTATCTCTGAGTGTTAAAAGTTGTACAGGATTAGAAAATTGATGATTTCTCTTATGGCTGGGCTACCTGTTGCTCACAATTGCCATTAACTGTTGCCACTAGCCCTGGATAGCCCAAAGTCCTCCCTGTTTCTAAGGAGTGGTGAGCCTCCAAGTGACCTAATAAGCAACACCTCAAGAGCAAAGGAAAACAAAAAGGAAAAAAGTAAATTGCGTGTCATGCGCTATTCAAATCACCAAAATTCAAAAAGTCCAAAGGTTAGTGGGAAAGGGTCAGAGGATGAGTGACAGGACCAGGTTGGTAGAGCCTGCAGCCTCAGTCCACCTGGTGTCCAGAACTGCTGGTCGGCTTGGTCCAGTTTGTGGGTGGGGTGGAGTGGGAGTTCTCCTTAAAGTCCCAGACAACCAACCTGGGGTCCAAGGAGGAGAAACGGTGGGGATGCACCCCAAAGTTCTTTCTGATATTCCAAGAAGAAGTTGAGATTTTGTCTGAAAATCTACATGCTTAACTCCTAAACTTCATTTGAAAATGTCCTTTGAGAAAACACTGTAAAACTGTTTCCAAAATGAAACGTTGAGGTAGAGCAAAACTGTACATCACAAGTTGGTTAACTCCTAAAGTTAAGTATGTGTTACAGACTAGTTTGTGTTCGTTTCTCCTTCATGCACTTTTTAAGATGATGTTTTGAATTTTAGTTTTCTTTGAAAATGTGGTGCATTCTTAGGTTCAAAACTCAACCTTGAGCTACAACAAAGAGCTTTAGGTATGAAAAACAGTTCCATGAGTGGAGGCTTTGTGCCAAACTTCTTTCTGATATTCCAAGATGAAGTTCAAGTTTTTTGCTGAAAAACTACAAGCTTAGCAACAAGAGTAAGCTTTATTTTAAAAAGTCTATTGAAAAACAGTATAAAACTGCTTCCAAAAAAAAGCATCAAAGTAGAGCAAAACTGAACATCACAAGTAGTTCAAATCCTAAAGTAAGTGGTACAAACTAGTTTGTGTTAGCTTATTCTTAAGTGCACTTTCTAGGACGATGTTTTGAAGCTAAGTTTGCTTGAACTTGTGGTGCATTTCTAGGCTCAAAACTAAACTTTGAGCTACAACAAAGTTCTTAATTATAAAAATCAGCTGCATGAGTGTAGTCTTTCTGCTGATCTTTCTAATATTCCAAAAAGTTGAGATATTTATTGAAAAACTACATGCTTAACTCTGAAAGTAAGCTTAATTTTACAACATCAATTGAGAAACAGTGTAAAACTGCTTCCAACATGAAACATTGAAGTAGAGCAAAACGGTACATCACAAGTGGTAGAACTTGTAAAGTTAAGTAGTATGAATTAGTTCATCTTAGATTCTCCTTAAGTACATTTTCTTTTTTTTTTCTTTTTAAAATTTTATTTATTTATTTATTTATTTTCCTTTTTTAAGTAACATTTTTTGATACTTTCAATTACATTAATTAGCTTACAAGGAGATCACTTCAATATATGAACAATTCTCCCCGGTCGAGTTGATCAAAATATAACAACACTACCTCTCTGTCTCAACAATGCTGTCTTTGTATCCCTCCTCCAAATGTTCTCCCCCAGGCCTCACTCCTCCACAAACGCCAAATTTGGCATTCACATGCACCTCTTGTGTTTGTACATCCTTTAGCCCATCAGTTTCAGCTATAGAGTGCGGACATTTGGTATATATTAAGTGGGGACATACAGTGTCTCTCCTTCATAGTCTGGCTTGCTTCACTCAGCAGTAAATCTTCCATATTCTTCCACTATCTGTCAATAGCCAGGGTTTTGTTGTTCTTAATGGATGAATAGTATTCCATAGAGTATATGTGTCACAGTTTTTCAATCCATTCATCCATATGGGGGCATTTGGGTTGGTTCCATGTCTTAGCAATCGTGAAAAATGCTGCAATAAACATCGATGTGCAAGCACGTTTCCAATGAGAAATTCTGCTGCCCTTTGGGTAGATGCCAAGAAATGGGATTGCTGGATCATATG
>NW_006160172.1:82291-104494 GCF_000334495.1 Tupaia belangeri chinensis
ACTGCAATGTCTCCCAGAGTGTCCCCAGTGTTTTCTAGAATCAGTTTGATAGTTTGGGGCCTTAGATTTAGATCCTTGATCCACCTTGACTTGATTTTTGTCAAAGGTGAGAGGTAGAGGTTCAGATTCATCTTTCTACAGGTGGTAATCCAGTTTTTCCAGCACCATTTGCTGAAAAGGTTTTCTTTTTCCCATTGGATTGACTGGTAACCCTTGTCAATAATCGTTGACTGAATGATTGGGAATTTATTCCTGTGGACTCAATTCTGTTCCATTGTTCCACATGTCTGTTCCTGTGCCAATACCAAGCTGTTCTGCTTACCAAAGCTTTGTAGTATATTTTTTGGTCAAGGAGTGAGATGCTACTCACTCCACTCTTCTTTTGTAGAATTGCTTTGGCAATGTGGGGTCTTTTATTATTCCAGATGAATTTTATGATTGTCTTTTCTAAATCTGTGAAGAATGTATCTAGTACTTTGATTGGCATTTAATTAAATAGGTAGATTAATTTGGGTAGAATTGCCATTTTGGTTATATTAATTCTTCCAATCCAGGAACATGGGATGTGCTTCCACTTTTTTGTGTCATTTTCAATTTCTTTTTCTAGCTTCTCATAGTTTTCCTTGTGGAGGTCTCTAACTCCTTTGGTTAGATTTATCCCTAAGTATCTTATACTTTTAGCGGCTATGGTAAATGGAATAACTTTTTTCAGTTCTATCTCTGTCTACCCGTTGTTTGTATATAGAAATGCTATAGACTTCTGTATATTAATTTTGTATACTGCAACTTTACTAAATTCATGCATTACTTCCAGAAATTTCTTCATGGAAATCATTGGGTCTTCTATGTACCCAATTATGTCATCTGCGAATAGAAAGTTTCACCTCTTCTTATCCTATTTGGATGCATTTAATTTTTTCCTCTTTTCTGATTGCGTTGGCAAGGACTTCCAGTACTATATTGAAAAGGAGTGGAGAAAGTGGACATCCTTGTCTTGTACGGGTTTTTAGTGGAAAAACTTTCAGCTTTTCTCCAGTGAGGATGATGTTTGCGATGGTTTTTTCATAGATAGCTTTTATTGTGTTGAGAAATTACCATTGTATGCCAATTTTGCTGAGTGTCTTGATCATAAAGGGATGTTGTATCTTATCAAATGCTTTTTCTGCATCAATCGATATGACCTTATGGTTTTTCTCTTTTTTCCTGTTAATATGGTGTATCACATTTATGGTTTTGCATATGTTGAACCAACCTTGCATTCCTGGAATAAAGCATACCTGGTCATGATGTATAATCTTTTTTATAAGTTGTTGGATACAGTTTGCTAGTATCTTGTTGAGAATCTTTGTGTCTACACTCATCAGAGCTATTGGTCTAGAGTTTTCCTTCCTTGTCCTGTCCTTATCTGTTTTGAGGATAAGGGTGATAGAGGCTTCATAGAATGAATTAGGGAGAGATTCGCCCTTTTGGATCTTTAGAAATTACTTGAGCAGAATGGGAGTTAACTCTTCTTTGAAAGTTTTATAGAACTCAGAGGTGAATCCATCCAGGCCAGGGCTTTTCTTTGTTGGAAGGCTATTTATTACTGATTCAATCTCCTGGCTTGTTATGGTCCTATTTGGACTTTCTATATCCTCCTGGCTCAATCTTGGTAGATTATACATGTCCAGGAATTAGTCCCTCTCATTCAGATTGTCTTGTTTCTTGGCATATAGTTGTTCATAATATCCTCTAATTAGGTTCTGTATTTCTGCTTTGTCTGTTGTTATATTTCCTGCTTCATTGCAGATTTGATTCACCTGGTTCCTTCGTCTCTTCTTCTTAATAAGTCTCACTAGTGTTGTATCAATTTTGTTTATCTTTTCAAAGAACCAGCTTTTACTTTCATTTATTTTCTGTATAGTTCGCTTATTTTCTATTTAATTTATTTCTTCTTGGATCGTTATTATTTCCTTTCTCCTGGTGTTTTTTGGGTTATTTTGCTGTTGCTTCTCCAATTCTCTGAGGCACAGTGTTAAGCGATCCATTTGCCTTCTTTCTGTCTTCCTCTTATGAGCACTAATTGGTATAAACTTCCCTCTTATGACTGCTTTAGCAGTGTCCCAAAGATTATGGAAACACGTGTCCTCATTGTCATTAGGTTCCATGAATCTTTTGATTTTGGACTTTATTTCATCAGTAGTTGTGGAGTCATTCAGTAGTAGGTTATTTAGTTTCCATGTATATGAGTATTTTTGAAGATTTCTCTTTAAATTAAACTCAAGTTTAATTCCATCATGGTCAGAGAAGTTGCTAGGAATAGTTTCTATGCCTTTGAATCTGTAGAGGCTTGCTTTGTGCCTATGATGTGGTAAATTTTTGAAAAGGTTCCATGTGGGGTGGAGAAAAATGTGAATCTTGTAGTTTTTGGATGGAAAGTTCAATAGATGTCTGTTAAGTTCATTTCATTTATGGTATCATTCAGATCCTTTATCTCTTTATCTATTTTTTTTCTAGATGATCTGTCCCGAGGGGATAGTGCAGTGTTGAGGTCTCCAACACTTAGTGTATTGCAGTTTATCTCCCCTTTTAGATCCAACAGTCTTTCCTTCACATATTTGGGGGCTCCTGTGTTGGGCGCATAGATATTTATAAGAGTTATATCTTCTTGATCTATTGATCCTTTTACTACAATATAGTGCCCTTCTTTGTCTCTTTGGACAGTTTTTGTTTTAAAGGCTATTTTGTCAGAAATTAGTATCACAACTCCAGCTGGTTTTTTGTTCCCTATTTCATGGAAAACCTTTTTCCAACCCTTCACTTTCAGTCTATGTATGTCTTTATCGATGAGGTGGGTTTTCCTTAAGTACATTTTCTAAGATGATGATTTTAAGCTTAGTTTACTTAGAACGTTAGGTGCATTCTTAGGCTCAATATTCAACTTTGAGCTACAACAAGAGCTTTAGGTATGAAAAGTACGTCCATGAGTGGAGTCTTTGTGCCAAAGAGCTTTCTGATATTCCAAGAAAAAGTTGAAAATTTTCTCTGAAAAACAACTTGCTTATCTCTGAAAGTAAGATTTACTTCAAATAGTCCACTGAAAAACATTTTAAAAGTGTCTTCAAAAACCAAACATGGATGTAGAGCAATGCTGTATATCACATGAAGTTCTACTCCTACAGTTAAGTAAGTGGTACAAACAAATTTGTGTTAGTTTGCTCTTAAGTGCACTTTCCAAGATGATGTTTTGAATCTTAGTATGCTTTGAAAGTGTGGTGGTGCATTCTTAGGCTCATAACTCAACTTTGAGTAATAACAGAGCTGTAGGTATGAATAGCAGCTTCATGAGTGGAGACTTTCTGCCAAAGATATTTCTGATATTCCAAGACAAAGTCTGGTTTTTCACTGAAAAACCACATGCTTAACTCTGAAAGTAAGCTTCATTTCTTTTTTCTTTCTTTCTTTTTTTTTTTTTTTTGAGCGGTTTTCACTATAGGGCATGTGCGCTTGCCAGCCAGCCAGAGAGAGACAGAGAGACAGAAAGCGAGAAATCACCCCCCAGGAGGGATGGCCACACCACAATCCCTTCTCCTCCATTCTCCTCTCGGGATCTTGGGCATGCACGCACACGCACCTGGCATGAGTTTAAGCCACTGTGTCTGGGATGCGAACTGCGGTCAACTACATGGGAGTCCAGCGACATGGCCATTATGCTAACTGCTGGTCCCAGTAAGCTTCATTTTTAAAAGTCCATTGAAAAACATTTTAAAACTTTTTCCAAAATCAAAACTTGAAGTAGAATAAAATGGTACATCACAAATTGTACAATTCCCAAAGTTAAGTAAGTGGTACAAACTCGTTTTTGTGAGTTTGTTCTTAGGAGCACTTTCTAGGATGATATTTTGAAGCTAAGTTTTCTTTGAAAGTGTGGTGCATTCTTAGGCTCAAAATTCAAGTTTGAGCTACAATAAAGAGCTTTAGGGATGAAAAGCAGCTCCATAAGTGGAGTCTTTCTGCCAAAGATATTATTCATATTCCAAGAAGGAGTTCAGTTTTTCGCTGAAAAACTACATGCTTAACTCAGAAAGTAAGCTTCATTTTAAAAAGTCCATTGAAAAACAGTGTAAAACTGCTTCCAAAACCAAGCACTGAAGTACAGCAAAACAACATCACAAGTTGTTCAGATCCTAAAGTTAAGTAAATGGTACAAACCAGTTTGTGATACTTTGTTCTTTAGTGCACTTTCTAGGATGATGCTTTGAAGCTATGTTTGCTTTGAAAGTGTGGTGCATACTTAGGCTCAAAACTAAACTTTAAGCTATAGGAAAGAGGTTAATAATGAAAATCAGCTGCATGAGTGGAGTCTTTCTGCAAAAGATCTTTCTGATATTCCAAGAAGTTGAGATTTTCACTGAAAACCTGCTTGCTTAACTCCAAATGTAACTTTTATTTTAAAACATCCTTTGAGAAACAGTGTAAAACTGCTTCCAAACCAAACATTGATGTAGAGCAAATCTGTACATCACAAGTTTTTCAACTCCTAAATTTAAGTGGCACAAACTAGTTTGTGTTAATTTGACTTTAATAGCAGTTTCTAAGGTGATGTTTTGAAGCTTAGTTTGCATTGAAAGTTTGATGTAATCTTAGGCTACATTCTCAACTTTCAGCTACAAGAAAGAACTTAAGGTATGAAAAGCAGCTCCATGAGTGGAGTCTTTGTGCCAAACATCTTTCTGATATTCTAAGAAAATCTTGATATTTTTGCTGAAAAACAAAATGTTTATCACAAAAAGTAAGATTTATTTCAAATCGTCCAATGAAAAATGTTGTAAAACTTTTTTTGAAAGGGAAACTTTGACATAGAGCAAAACTGTATATCACATGAATTTCTACTCGTAAAGTTAAGTATGTGGTACAAACAAATGTGTGTTAGTTTGCTCTTAAGTAAACTTTCCAAGACGATGTTTTGAAGCTTAGTTTGCTTTCAAAGTGTCGTATATTCTTAGGTCCAAAACTCGAATTTGAGCTACAACAAATATCTTTAGGAATGAAAAGAAGCTTCATGAGTAGAGTCTTTTTTCTTTTTCTTTTTCTTTAAATTTATTTATTTTTTACATTAATGCACTATACATCATTAAAGCATACCAATGAATTTTCCATCCAAAATACACTGTATATTGGCTCAATCAAGCACATCAACATACATGTTATCAGCAAATAATTTTCCATTTCTTATGTCTTTTATACTTTGTTTTTTGTTTTGCCATCCTTGATTCCCTATCCCTCACCCTCTGCCATGTCTCACCCTCCTCCCACATTGTCTCTGGTATCCATGATTGCTTTCTATGCCTTTTCCCCCATTTAATTGATGTGCTAATGAACTTAATTAGTCTAAATATTTACAATAGCTAGTGCAGCTGATATATACCTATATGAACCCAAGTCTGACTTTAGGTATAAGCCTCAGTGAGTAGAATGAACATACTATAAAGTAGTACATAGCTTGGGCTATATAGCTTACTGCAGTCATCAAATATGCATTTTTTATTTTGATATGAACAGTTTTACTGTTTTTTTTTTCCTCTTGCAACTTTTTTTTAATTACTTGACATTCATTGAGTAGAGTCTTTCTTCCAAAGATCTTTCTAATATTCCAAGAGGAAGTTCACTTTTTTTTGCTGAAAAACTACTTTTTTACTGAAAGTAAGCTTTATTTTAAAAAGTCCATTGAAAAAGAGTGTACAACTGCTTCCAAGCCAAACATTAATGTAGATTAAAACTGTACATCACAAGTTGTAAAGTCCTAAAGTTAATTAAGCAGTACAAACAAGTTTGTGTCAGTTTATTCTTAAGTGCACTTTCTAGGATAATTTTTTTGAAGTTTAGTTTGCTTTGAAAGTGTGGTCCATTCATAGGCTCAAAATTCAACTTTGAGCTACAACAAAGAGCTTTAGTTATAAAAACCAGCTCCATGAGTCGAGTCTTTGTACCAAAAATTTTTCTGATATTCCAAGAGTTTGTAGTCTTTTGCAAAGGATCTTTCTGATATTCCAAGAAGAGGTTGAAATTTTCACTGAAAAACTACATGCTTAATTTTGAAAGTAAGCCTCATTTTTTTTTTTGGAGAGGCTTTTGCAATAGGGCGCATGAACTCACTAGAAAGACAGAAAGAGACAAAGAGATAGAAAGTGAGAAATCATCCCCCAGGGTGGATGGCCATGCTGCAATCCCTTCTCCTCCATTCTCATCTCAGGATCTTCGGCACACACGCACACGCGCCTGGCATAAGTTTAAGCCACCAGGTCTGAGACTCAAACCACGGTTGACTACATGAGATTTCAGTGACATAGCCATTACACTAACTGCTGGTCCTGAAAGTAAGCCTCATTTTAAAACGTCCATTAAAAATCATTGTAAAACTGCTACTAAAACCATATATTCAAGTAGAACAAAACTGTAAATCAAAAGTTATTCAACTCCTAAACTTAAGTAAGTGGTACAAACCTGTTTGTGTTAGTTTGCCTTAAGTGCAGTTTCTAAGGTGATGTTTTGAAGCTTAGTTTGCTTTGGAAGTGTGGTATATTCTTAGGCTCAAAACTCAACTTTGAGCTACAAGAAAGAGGTTAAGGTATGAAAAGCAGTTCCACAAGTGGAGTCTTTGAGCCAAAGATCTTTTGGATATTCCAAGGAAAAGTTGAGATTTTCACTGAAAGACTACATGCTGAACTCAGAAAGTAAGCTTCATATTAAAACGTCCATTGGAAAGCAGTATAAAACTGATTTTAAGACCAAAGGTTGATGTAGAGCAAAACTGTACATCAGAAATTGTTCAATTCCTGAAGATAAGAAAGTGGTACAAAAAAGTTTGTGTTTGTTTGCTCATGAGTAAATTTTCCAAGATGATGTTTTGAAGTTTAGTTTGCTTTTATTATTTTTTTTTCAGAACAAAAAAATCACCTTTATTTGATACATATAAACACTTCGTATTTGTATAGAGAATGCTTGGAGTGGTGAGGGGAAGACAGGCTTCCTAGTTTCTTTTTTTGGGTGGTAAGGGTTTGTCATATATTTTTGAATTTTTAAAAAATTATTATTCATATATTAAATCACTATACATCATTTAGATTGTGAAGAGTAGTTTGCTTTTAAAGTGTGGTGCATTCTTAGGCTCAAAACTCAAGTTTGTGCTACGACAAAGTGCTTTAGGTATGAAAAGCAGCTCCATGAGTGGAGTCTTTGTGCCAGAGTGATATCCCAAGAAAAAGTTGAGATTTTTTTGCTTAAAAACTACATGCTTCACTTCGACTTTAAGCTTCATTTTAAAACATCAATTGAATAACATTGTAAAACTTCTTCCAAAACCAAACATTGAGGAACAAAACAGTACATCACAAGTTATTCTACTCCTAAAGTTCATTAAGCGGTACAAACAAATTTGTGTCAGTTTATTCTTAAGTGCGCTTTCTAGGATAACTTTTTTATTTCATCTATTTATTTATTTACATTTTTTAAACATTCAATCACATTATTTAGCTTACAAAGTGAACATTTCAATATGTGAACATTTCTCCCCAGTACAGTTGATTAAAATATAACAAGACTACCTCCCTATCCCGACAATGCTCTGTCTCCATATCCCTCCTCCAAATGTCCTTCCCCAGGCCCCACTCCTCCACACACACCACATCTGGTATTCACACACATTTCTTATGTTTGTAGATCCTTTAGCCCATAAGTTTCAGTCATAGAGTGCAGACACTCAGTATATATTAAGTGGGGACATACAATGTCTCTCCTTCATATCCTGCCTTGCTTCACTCAGCAGTAAATCTTTCATGTTCTTCCACTTTCTGTCAAAAGCCAGGGTTTTGTTCATTTTTATGGCAGAATAGTATTCCATAGAGTATATGTGCCACAATTTTTCAATCTATTCATCTGTAGGGGGACATTTGGGATGGTTCCATGTCATAGCAATCACAAAAATTGCTACAATAAACATCAATATGCAAGCACTTTTCCAATAAAGAATTCTTCATTGTCCTTTGGGTATATGCCAAGGAGTGGGATTGCTGGATCATACGGTAGTTCTATTTGTAGACTTCTGAAGAATCTCCAAATTGTTCTCCACAGTGGTTGGATTAATTTAAATTCTCACCAGCAGTGTCTAGGATGATATTTTGAAGCTTAGTTTGCTTTGAGAGTGTGGTGCATTCTTAGGCTCAAAACTCAACTTCGAGTTTCAACAAAGAGCTTTAGGTATGAAAAGCAGCTCCATGAGTGGAGTCTTTGAGCCAAATATCTTATGGATATTCCAAGGAAAATGTGAGACTTTTGCTGAAAGACTACATGCTTAACTCCGAAAGTAAGCTTCATATTAAAACATCCATTGAAAAACGCTATAAAACTGATTTTATAACCAAACGTTGATGAAGAACAAAACTGTACATCACAAACTGTTCAACTCCTAAAGTTAAGAAAGTGGTACAAACAAGTATGTGTTAGTTTGCTCTTAAGTGCACTTTCCAAGATGATGTTTTGAAGTTTAGTTTTCTTTTAAAGTGTGGTGCATTTTTAGGCTCAAAACTCAAATTTGTGCTACAAAAAAGAGCTTTAGGTTTGAAAAGCAGCTCCATGAGTGTATTTAGCCAATGATCTTTCTGATATTCCAAGAAACAGTTGAGATTTTCACTGAAAAACTACATGCTTAACTTCAAAATTAAGATACATTTCAAATCATCCACTGAAAAACAGTGAAAAACTGTCTTCCAAAACCAAACATTGATGTAGACCAAAACTGTACATCACATGTTTTTCTACTCCTAAAATTAAGTAAGTGCTACAAACAAGTTTGTGTGTTTGCTCTTAAGTGCACTTTCCAAGAAGATGTTTTGAATCTTAGTTTGCTTTGAAAGTGTGTTTCATTCTTAGGCTCAAAACTCAATTTGAGCTACAACAAAAAGCTTTAGTTATAAAAATCAGCTCCATGAATCCATTCTTTGTGCCATAGTTCTTTCTGATATTCCAAGAAGAGGTTGATATTTTTGCTGAAAAGTTACATGCTTAATTCCAAAAGTAAGCTTCATTTCAAAACATTTCATGAGGGACCAGCAGTTAGCATAATGGCTATGTCGCTGGACTCCCACATAGTTGACTGCGGTTCCAGTCCCAGACCCAGTGGCTTAAACTCATGCCGGGTGCATGTGCATGCAAGCCCAAGATCCCAAGAGGAGAATGGAGGAGAAGGGATTGTGGTATGGCCATCCCCTCTGGGAGATGATTTCTCACTTTCTGTCTCTGTCTCTCTCTGTCTGGTGAGCACATGCACCCTATAGCAAAAACCTCTCCAAAAAAAGTAAAAGAAAAAAAAAAGATAAGAGTCCAAGGGTCATCTCTCCAAGTCCATGACATTTTTCTTAACAAAATGTCAAGCTATTTACTCTTGAAATACTTCAGTTGTTGGCAACAATGCTTATTTGTGTATTTTCCTTTATTTTTGGTCATCTCTGATCCATAGAAAATTAATTAACTTGAAGTAAAACTTTTTCTGGCAACCTGCACTGAAACCTGTATGGACAAGTCACTGTTCTCATCTCCTCACCAGGCCTTGGTTTCTACCTTAGGCTTCAAATAATAGCTGTTTTATTAGCTAACAAAGGGGAGAAAGGTTTTCGAAAAGTTCACAGAAAATGCGAACTATGGAAAAATCATGCATGGATTTCAGATTTTTTGTCTTGAAATAAACTCACACTTTAATTCCCTTCTGCTAAAGGTTTTCAAAACCTTTGAAAAATCATGTCCCAAAACCGTGTTCCCCATGAACATTGAATTTTCGGTTATTATGTGCTGGGCACTTTGTTAAAGTTTTGTTGTTGTTGTTTGTTTGTTTGTTTAAAAAGAAACTTAAATGGCATTAGAAAAGAATATATATCTTTTATTTCTTAGCTGCAATATTTTTTGCTAATTTTTACATTTGAAGTCTTGGTGTTTCTATACCAATTTTTTAAGCAATCATTTTCTGATAGTTGTATTCCTATTTCTACCCCTAAAATCAGTTTTGAATTACCCATATCCTACTTCCAATTTTGCTAGTAATTATGTTAGTCTATTTCAGGACTGTATGTTTGAGTTCAGTACTCCTTTGAAGTGGGAAATAGGCATGGGTATGTCCTACATTTTTAGGTTTATATTTGGTAGCTTCTTATAATCTACATTTTACAAATGACAAAAAAAATGAAATTTACAGAGTTTAAATACCTTACCTAAAGACGTGGCAAGTGTGCAGCAGAGCCAGACTCAATTCCAGCTTTGTCTTACTTCAAAGACTTGCATTAAGGTGCTACAGGGGCTCCCAGCTCCATTTTGTAGAAAAAGAGGGAAGGGTAATGCAGATAAAGCTGTATCAGGACTCTGCTATCTAATTTTAGCTACTCAATGTAGAAATGCTCATCTTACTTCCATATTCCATTTTGGAAGTGTTGTTCATGCTACTTTGACTAATTAAGTAACTTAGTGGAGTAACTGGAACATTCATGATTCAGAAAAATCTTAAAACATGGGGAGGATATTTAGGATCATGTAGATGTATCAAGGTAAAAATGATCAATATATTTTTCAAATACTTTTCAAACCTGAGAGACTTACTGTGGAGGTTATAATATCTTTGTAAAACTCTGTCATAAAATTCATCATTATATTGTCTTGGAATTTGCTTACCAGTTATTTTCATATATTTATTCTGAAAATGCCAAATTCCTTTAAGATCAATGATACATTAAACTTCTACCTTGATTTTTGTCTCTTGGATGTGATGTTTCCTTTGCTCTATTAAAATAAACAATAAATCCAAAGCTCTTGAAATTGAAGCTCTTGTTTGCACTTAGTGATTTAATTGAGAATGGCTCCTGGGACTATGGGGTGAAAGAGGTTAATTACTATTATTTCAATCAAAGAATTTTAATCCTGAAGAGTTCATTGCAATTACAAAGTTTAGTTAGAGATGAAAAATAGACTTATTCTGGACTCTAGGGGAATTATTCTAGGTGATCTCCATTGCTCAATTAAGATAAGTTTGGCAGTTTGCATAAAAGCTTTAGGGAAACTGAAGTCATGGAAAAAGTTTTCTTAAATTTTTAAACTTCTTAAATTATTTTTAATAATGTATAATATGCATATTTTTTTTTAGATTCTTGCTATAGGGCATGTGCACTCATTGGAAAGACAAAGAAAGACAGAGAAATAGAAAGTAAAGAAGTCACTTGGGCCGAGGGTTGAGAAGTATGTGTTTTCCTCTCTTCCGGTGCCCTAGTTGGTAGCTGAGATTTCTTCCCATAAGTTTAACTCTGTCCTTCGGCATGATGGATTTGCTTTTGGAGATTCAGAGTGAAGCGTTTGTGGAGGAAATGTCGTTTTTAAGGGAAATGAATAGAAATAACTCATTTTGAAGAAATCATGGCAAAATCAAACACAAAACATAGAATATGTTCCAGGGAATCTTCAATATCTTCTCTTCTAGCAAGCTGCAGCCTGAGTGGTAAAGATTCCTCTAACTCTGATGGCTCTTTTCAATACAAAGATAAACTCTATAATTCTGCTTCACAGGCTCTACAAGCCTATACTGATGATTTTGATCTAAGCCAAATATATCCTGGTGCAAGCACTGGACAAATTAATATTGACAAGGATTCTACAAATATGCCACAGTTCTCCAACTATATCTATAAAACACACAATGCTTTTGAAAATTCTAACCACAAAAAGCACTCCAACTCCATATCCTCTAGAAGATAGACTATGAATGATATAGACTCTATCAGCCTAACAACTGATGACAACTGATGATCTACTAAAACTCCCAGCAGATGGATCATTTTCTTTCACTTATGTTGGACATGGTCACCGAATGAGCAAAAAAAAAAAAAAAACAAAAAAACAAAAAAAAAAAACAAGAAATGCTTTGAAAGACTGAGTTCATTGAACACAGAACTGATGATAGCCCTCAACAAATTTCAAGGGCCAAGTACCCTAACGGGGTTCTTGAAGACTTTTTAAATAATGATAATCAGAGTTGTACCCTTTCTGGAGGCAAACATCATGGTCCTGTTGAAGCCCTGAAGCAAATGTTATTTAATCTTCAAGCAGTAAAAGAAAGTTTCAATCAGAGTAAAACCACAGAGCCCAAAAAAGAGATTAAGCAAGTTTCAGAAGATGATTTCTCTAAATCACAGTTGGAAAAAAGTATGATTCCTATTACTAGGTCACTTCAAAAGACTCTGCACCATTTATCTTGTCTGAGAGACCTGGTTGATGATAGCTGTGGAAAATGTGAAGAGGAGAATTAAAGTGTCTACACAATAAATAGTCACTACTATGTATTTTTTCCCTATTATTTAAACTGACAGAATAATTGTAAGTCATACATTCTTCTGTGATTGGTCAAAGTATTTCATATTTTTAAACACCAACCCTGAAAATATAAATTTTATGACCCATCTTCATTTTGTGCCAAAATGCTAGAATGTGAAATGGAAGGACCAAAAATATAAAGTCTTACTTTGGTCTTCAGATTAGCAAATATCTACTGTTATCTACTCTTCTGGATGATTTCTATTGTTGAAGATTACCTGAACTTAACTTTTCTTCAGCATCCTTATTAGTGTATCTTATAGTTCTGCTTCATTAAGAAACCTGTTTTTTATCAGAAATCTCTTGCATTAAACAAACTGATTTGGTATAGTTAACATCTACTTTTAAGCAGCTTAAAGTAATATCAAAATAGTTACAGTGTATTGTATATGGAAGTCTATTTAAGCTTTCATAAATAAAATGTTTAAGACATGTTGTATTTGCAAATGACATCAATTTAATAGTGGGTGATGCAGTGCTAAAAGGAATGTTCTTTTATATTGTGGTATCCCATAGAACCTTTTCATTTTAATTTTTTTGCTTTGATTCTATATAAGGTAATTTGATAATATTTGACAGTTTACAAAACATTTTTTGGGCCATATTAGAAAATTTAAAATTTTGAGATCAGATTATATCACATCCTGGATTTTAGTTTTTGGGTTATCTCAAACTAGTAAAAATGGACGCAATGACTAATAGCTTTATTAAATTTGATAACTAAACTTTAAGATAATTAATGTGGAAAATTGGAAAGCAAATCTATTTTAAAACTTTTGTGAGAATCGAGTTTTCTTTAAAGCAGTCTGTAGATTTTAGAGTTTATCTCTAGCTGGAATTGAATAGAGCTCTTTAATTTTACAATTTCTACCACAGGTCTCGTAATTCTAATAATAGGAAGCATCTTCGCCAACAAAATTAAAAGTTAAGTCATAAAGCATAAGTAATACATCATATATTAAAAAGCCTATTGAAAGTAATGTGTTGTATACATATGTGCATACACAGATATTACTAATTAATACTTCACCTAAATGGCAGCATCTTTGGTAATTAGATTTACTGTCACAGAGAAATTTCTAAATGCATTGGATCAAAGAATTATTTCCAGATTATTAAAGTACTATTTAATACTTTTGTTTTTGTTATAAAACTGATGAGTCGATATTTGTAGAGTGAACCTTGTCTTTGTGTCTTTCCTGGCTAGTGAGCTATTTTTTTAATTGCCAGAAGACATATGTTCTTGCCAGAGATAGCACTCCCTAGTGGAGAATGGTCATGGCACAATCCCTTTTCCTCCATATCTCTACCCCATCAGTATCTTGAGCATGCAGGTACACACCCAGCGTGTCCTTCAAGCCACCAGGGCTGGAATTTGAACCTCAGTCATCCATGTGAAATCTGTTTCCCTGTGTAACCTTAAAAGAAACATATAGAAGAGTCAGCTAAGAAAATAACAAATTCAAATTTTATGCATCATAGAAATTTTCAAGAGAAGTGATTCAATTATATGTTTAATATTTCAGGATTTATTTATTATTTTTGAGGTTTCCAGGGAGACAGAAGGAGACAACAGTATAGTGACTGCTGAATTTCAAATTCAAAGTAAATGAGAGCAATTAGATTTTTAAAACTGCATTGTGAATGTAAAATTTTATCAACCTTTTACTTTCTTTCAGGTATATTGAGAGAATATTAAATAGGAAAAAATAAAATTTTAATGTGAAAAAAATTAGAAAGAAAGAAAGAAAGAAAGAACGAAAGAAAGAAAGAACGAAAGAAAGAAAGAACGAAAGAAAGAAAGAACGAAAGAAAGAAAGAACGAAAGAAAGAAAGAACGAAAGAAAGAAAGAACGAAAGAAAGAAAGAAAGAGAAATGGTATGAATTTCAAGCCCCTGGGTCCAGGACTTGAACTGTGGTTGATCTTGTGGGAGTCCAGTCATCACATGCTGGTCCAATAAAAGTATATGTTAATGGAACACAGTGTGATTTTTTTTTCAGTATATGAATACAATGTGTTTGATCAAATTGACATAATTAGCATGTTCATCATCTCAAGCACTTATCATTGCCCTGTACTGGAGACATTTAAAATAATTTCTTTTGTGATATTGCAATATATATAATGAATTACTGTTAACTATAGTTACCTTTCTGTGCTATAGAACACAAGAACTTCTTTCTTTTTTTTTTTTTTTAGGGGTTTTTGGTATAGGGCATGTGCAGACAGACAGACTGACAGAGAGAGACAGAGAGATAGAAAGTGAGAAATCATCCCCCAGGGGGGATGGCCACGCCACAATCTCTTCTCCTCCATTCTCCTCTTGGGATCTTGAGCATGCATGCACACGTGCCCAGCGTGAGTTTAAGCCACCGGGTCTGGGATGCGAACTGTGGTCGACTACATGGGAGTCCAGTGACCTAGCCATTACGCTAACTGCTGGTCCCAAGAACTTATTTCTTTTATCTAACTGTAATTTTGTATCTGTTAAATGACATTTTCCTGTTCTTCCCTACTTCTGATCCTTCCAGTCTCTATTAGCCAGTATTATATTCTCTTTCTGTGAGGACAGTTTTTTTAGTTTTCATATATGACTGAGGACATGTGATTTTTCTCTATTTATGTCTATTTATTTAACATCATAAAGTCCTCCAGGGCTATCCATGCAGCCATGAATAACAGAATTTTATTCTTTTTAATGACTGAATAGTAGTATTTTATTAATTGTGTGTATGTGTGTGTGTGGTGTAATTTTTTTTATTATCTCCTCGTGGACTCTTGATATTGATTCCATAACCTGGCTATTGTGAATAGGGTTAAACTAACCACTAGAGTACAGGTATTCTCTACAATATATTAATTATATTTCCTATGGATATATGCCTATAGTAGGTTGCTAGATCGTTCAGCAGTTCCACTTTTAGTTTTTTGAGAAACCTCATACTGTTTTTCATAATGCCCGTACTAATTTACATTCCCATCAATAGTGTAAACGAGTTCCCCTTTCTCTATGTCGTATCTAACCCTGGATAGTTTTCTTTTTTGATAACTGCTATAGAACTGGAGTAAGATATCTCATTGAGGTTTTGATCTGCATTTCTCTAATGATTAGTGATACTGAGCATTTTTTGTACTTGTTGGCAATTTGTATGTCTTCTTTTGAGAAATTTATGTTCAGATCATTTGCCCATTTTCAAGTCAGATTATTTGGGCTTTTTTTGCTGTTGAGTTCCTTTTTTATTCTGGTTATTAATCCCTTGTTGAATGCATATTTTCTCCTTTTTGACAGATTATCTCCTCACTGCTGTTTACCTTTGCTATGCTGAAGGTCTTTATTTTATTATAATTTTATAGTTTTATATTTTCATTTGTTGCCTGTGCTTTTGAGGTCTTATCCAAAAACTTTTGAGGTCTTATCCAGTGTCCTGAAGTGTTTCCCTTAGGTTTTCTTTTGTTAGTCTCAACATTTTGATTCTTATGCTTAAGTCTAATCCATTTTGAATTAATTTCTGTGTATAGTTAGAGAAAGGGTGTAGTTTCATTCTTCTGCATTAAAGATATACAATTTTCCCAGAATTATGTATTGATGACACTGTCATTTTTCCAATAAAAGGCCTTGACAACTTTGTCAAAAGTCAGGTTGCTGTAAATATGTGGGTTCATTTCTGGATTCTTTTTTCAGTTCCATTTGTTCATGTGTCTGTTTTTGGTGCCATTAACTTGCTCTTTTGGTTATCATAGCTTTGTATATTTTGAAGTCAGGTAGTGTGATCCTCCAGCCCTGTAATTTTGTTTTTATTTTATTTTTTTTTTTTAGGTTTTTGCCATAGGGCATGTGTGCTCACCAGAGAAAGACAGAGAGACAGAGAAAAAGAAAGTGAGAAATCAGCCTCTAGTGAGGATGGCCATGTCACAGTCCTTTCTCCTCTCTTCTCCTCTTAGGATTTTGGGCATGCATGCACATGTGCCTGGGTTTTGGGCATGCATGCACATGTACCATGGATTTTCAAGCCATGTGTCTGGAACTCAAACCATGATGGACCATGTCAGAATCCAGTGTCTTAACTACCATGTCATCTACTGACTCCTGTAATTTTTGTTCATGATTGCTTTTGTTATTCAGAGTCCTTTGTGGTTCCATACAAATTATCAAATTTTGAAAGATTTTTCTGAGGAATGCCATTGGTATTAAATATTTTGATAGGGATTGCAATAAATCTATAGGTAATTTGGGGTAGTATGGGCATTCTAACAATACTCTTTCCATTTATGAAGATGGTATGTCTTTCATTTGTGTGTGTGTGTTTTATTTCAACAGTGTTTCATAGTTTTCATTGTAAAGGTCTTTTGCTTTTCGGATATAATTTATTCCTAGCTATTTTAATTTTTTGTAGCTATTATAGGTGGAATTAGTTTTTTTACTTCCTTTTCAGTTAATTCTTTATTGGTATATAAATATGCTATTAAAAATAAATTTTGTTACAGGGCATGTGTTCTCACTAGCAAGAGAAGAGATACAGTGAAAGAGAGAGGAGGGGGGAAAGCACCACCTCTGGGGAATAGTCATACCACAATCCCTTCTCCTCCACTTCTTCCTCCTTTTGGGATTTTGGGCACACATGCATATATGCCCTGCATACTGTCCAATCCACGGGTCCAGAACTCAAACTGTGTGGTCAGGCATGTGGTATCAGGCATGAGGCCACAGGCTGGTCCACTACTGGTTTTTTAATGCAGGTTTTATACCTTGCAACTTTACTGAATCTGTTTATCACTTCTAAGACTTTTTTTGGTGGAATCTTTCTGTATATTAGATTATGCCATAGATGAACAGGAACAAATTTATTTCCTTCTTTTCAATGTGGATGTCTTTATTTCTTTCTTTTGGCGCTTCAGGTACTACAGTGAATAGAAATGGTAAAAGTGGACCATCTTGTTCCAGTTCTTAGAGGAATTTTTTTTTCTCTAAGAATTTTTCTCTATTCAGAATGATGTTAGTTGTGGGTTTATCACATATGGCCTTTATTATGTTGAGGTTTGGGCCTTCTCATCTATCTAAGCTGTTGAGAGTTTTTATCTTGAAGAAAGGTGATATTTCATCAAAACTTCTTTCCTATCTGTTTTGAGATGATCAGATGGTTTATGTAATTTATTCTGCTAATGTGGTTTACTGTACTTACTGACTTGCCTATGTTGAACTATCCTTTCATCTCTGGATCAATCCTACTTGATTGTAATGTGTAATCATTTTTATGTGCTGCTGTTCTATTTGGTTTGCTGTTTTTCTTCTATAGGGGTTTTGCAACTATGTTCATCAGGAGCATTGGCCTACAGATTTCTTTATTCATTGCATCTTTGGTATTGATGTCAGAGTAACACTGGCCTTATGAAATTAATTAGGGAGAGTTCCATTTGCTTCAATTTTTTTGAGTAGTTTGAGAAGAGTTGGTATTAGATATTCTTTAAGTCTGGTAGAATTCAGCAATAAAGTCATCTGGTCTTAGACTTTTCTTTGTTGGGAGACTTTGTTGTTATTGATTCAGTCTCATTACTCATTGATCTGTTCAGGTTTTCTATTTCTTCCTGCTTCAATCTTGGTAGATTGTATATGTTCTGGAAATTATTTTCTAATTTATTGGCCTGTAGTTGTAATGTGTCCTCCCCCGACACCCCTCCCCATTTTATTTATTCTTATCTGTTCTTTTTTTCCTGAGTCTAGCCGATGGTTGTTAAATTTTATCTTTTCTAAAAGAAAGCTTTCCTTCATTGACTTTTTGTAGTTTTTTAAGTAGGTCTCTATTTTATTTGTTTTGGCTCTGATTTTTGTTACTTCTTTCCTTTTACTAATTGTGAATCTAGTTTATTCTTGTTTTCTAGTTCCTTGAGGTACATCACTAGATTATTTGATATTTTCCTAGTATTTATTAGAAGTTTATTTATGGCACCAGCAGTTGGCATAATGGCTATGTCGCTGAACTCCCATGTCATCGATCACAGTTCAAGTCCTGGATCCAGTGACTTAAATTCATGCTGGGTACATGTGTGTGCGTGCCCAAGATACCAAGAGGAGAATGGAGGAGAAGGGACTGTGGCATGGCCATGCCGCCTGGGGGGTGATTTATTACTTTCTGTCTCTGTCTCTCTCTGTCTTTCTGGCAAGCACATGTGCCTTATAGCAGAAACCTTTCAAAAAAAGTTTATTTATAATAATTACTTCCATAAGAGAGGCAGGAAACCCCCAACAAAATCTTTGTGCCACAATCCAATCTATCTCCTCTTCTTGTCAGTATCGTGTGTACCTCCCTGCCCATTCAGAATGCACAAGGACACCTTGGTACATGAACTGAGGATTGAACACAAACCCAAGACCTTCCAGTATTGCCTCAACATCAAAGAGCATTGTATGACTGTTTTACCTCAGTGGTTGGATGATGTTTTTCTATTATTTTATGTTGGTACTTACTTCAATCAACTTCCAATTTAGTACTGTTTTTGCTGTATCTTATACTTTGTTGTATATTGTGTTTTCATTTTTATTTGTCTCAAGATTTTTAAATTGTATTCTTTTTTCTTTTTCTTTTTTTTTTAGCCCATTGATCATTCAGTAACATACTGCTTAGTTTTCATGTAGTTCTACATTTTTCAGTGTTCTTATATTTGATTTCTGGTTTTATTTCACTGCTGCAAAAAAGGTACTTCATATGATTTCTGTTTTTCTAAATTTTTGAGACTTGTTTTGTAGCCTGTCATATGGTCTATTTTGGGGAATGTTCATGTGCTCATAAGAATGTGTTTTCTCTACCTCTTGTATGAAATGTTCTGTAAATGTCTGTTAGTGTATTTGGTCTAAATTCAGCTTAAATCCAATGTTTCTGTTTTGATTTTCTGTCTAGATGATCTGTCTAATTCTGAGCATGAAATATTAAAGTTTTCAACTATTATTGCATTAGAGTCTGTCTATTCTTTTAGGTCTAGCAATACTTGCTTTATTTTATATGTTTATTTAAATTTATATTTACAATGATGATTTCTGGTTTACATATATTTCATGCATATCTTTGTGGGATGCATCATAATAATCAAATCAAAGATATAGTCACAGTCACCATTTTTGTTGCTGTTGTCAGAGGGCATCAATGCTCACTAGAGAGAGACAGGGAGACTGAAGGTGGGGAGAAAGTAGCCTCACTGGGGCATGATGGTGCTGCAATCTTCCTCCATTTCTCCATCCTTCCAGGATTTGGGGCAGGCATACCCATTCACCTGGCATGTTTTTCAAGCACCAGGGTTGGGA
This sequence comes from Tupaia belangeri chinensis, assembly GCF_000334495.1. Classification (NCBI taxonomy): domain Eukaryota; kingdom Metazoa; phylum Chordata; class Mammalia; order Scandentia; family Tupaiidae; genus Tupaia; species Tupaia belangeri. The sequence continues at coordinate 101,969 of NW_006160172.1, forward strand.
TCTGAACTGCAGCTGGCTCCATTAACTACTAGTCTCGAGAGCTGGCTCCATCTTCTTCAATATTGGACAGCACATTATATTGCACACATTTGATAATAGTTCTATTAGTTTCTTTAAAATCTGTATTAAATTCTTTATATATTTTACTCTGCTATGGTATGCCATTCAATAGGGAAGAAGCTACAGAAATACTTGCTTTATATACTTCTGTATGCTGGCATTAGGTGAATATATGTTTAAAATTGCTATATTTTGACTTTTTAAATTAATTTTTCTTTTCTTTTCTTTTTTTTTTTTTTTTTAGGTTTTTGTCATAGAGTGAATGTGCTTGCCAGAGAGAGTCAGAGAGAGGAAAAGTGAGAAATCACCCCACAAGAGTAATGGCCATGCCACTATTCCTTCTTCTCCCTCTATTCTCCTCAGAATCTTGGGCATGCATGTTCATGTGCCTGGCATGATTTTCAAGCTATTGAGTCTGAACTTGAGGAGGCCATGTAGGAGTCCAGTGCCATAACCACCATGCCAGCTGCTTGTCCCCCAAACTGTTAAAACTTAGGACGAGGAGATGGTATAATGGTTATGTCAATTGACCCCATGTAGTTAACTGTTGTTTGAGTCCTGGACCCAGCAGCTTCAAACACACACCAAGCATGTGTTCCCAAAATCCCAAGAGAAGAATGGAGGAGAAGGGATAGCAGCATGGCCGTTCCTCCTGGGGGGTGATTTCTCACCTTCTGTCTCTCTGTCTTTCTCTTTCTCTCTGGCAAGCACATGTGCTTTATAGAAAACTTCTCTCTAGAAAAAAATTGTTGCATCTTTTTACTACATTGATCCTTTTGTCATTGTATGGTGACTTTTCTCCCCTCTTTTTAAAGTCTTTCATTAAAGTCTATTTTATATGATGTATGTATAGCTATTCCTGCTTGCTTTTGGTTTTAATTTCTATGGAATTTTTTTTCTTTCATTGCTTCACTTTCATTTTATGTGTGTCATCTAGGTAAGGTAAGTTTTCTGTATGTAGCAAAGAGTTGGGCCTTGTTCATTTATTCACTTAGCCAGTATATAATATCTTTTGATTGATGAATTTAATCTCTTTACATTCTGGTTATTACAAATGGGTGCACATTTACTCTGTCATTTCATTAATTATTTTCTTACTGTTTTGTATAAAAGAGTCTTTGAAAAGTTTGTGGAAAATCCCTATTTTGGAAAAATTATTCATAGATCTTTTGAAATGCACTATAATAGAAGTGCATTTAATTAAGTACCTTAATTTCATTTCCCACAAGATTTTTGAGGTCCACTCATATTTTGTTTCTTTCTTCCTTTTTTTGTTGTTTGTCTTTGCTGTTTGTAAGTTTTCTGTGATGTTTGGTTCCATTTTTTTGTCCTGTGTGTCTCCTCTACTAATGAGTTCTATACATATTTTTTAGAGAGAGATTTTTGCTGTAGGTACATGTGTTTACTGGAGAAACAGAGAGACAGAAAGTGAGAAATTAACCCCCGTGGGGGAGATGGCCACACCACAATCCTTTCTCCTCCATTCTCTTCTTGGGATTTTGGACATGCATGCACATGTGGCCAGCATTGGCTTGAACCTGCTGGGTCCGGGACTCAAACTCATGGTAGTTGACTCATGGTCAACTACATGAGAATCCAGTGACATAATCATTATGCCATCTGCTGGTCCTGAGTTCTATACTTTTATGTATTTTTATGATGGTAATTATTTTTTCACTTCTTTATGTCTTCAAAAGTCAATCTAGTAGTGAATTCTCTGTTTTTCTTATGTGGGAAAAACTTTATTTCCTCTTTACTCCTGAAAGATAGCTTTCCTAACTATAATATGTGTGGCCAGAAGGTTTTTCTTTCAGCACTTCGAGTACATCACTTCATATTCTCTTGGCCTGTATAGTGTCTTCTGAGAAACACGGTTATTATAGTGTCCCAACCCGGGGGAGAGTCGAACAGGTTCCCTGGAGGAGGGAGTGAGAGATGGGACAAACACACGCACACACAATACAAGGTGCTGATCAAGTCTTCTTCTTCTCCTTCTTCCATTTATTGAGGAAAAGTGGTGAGTTATATACAGCTGGTGGGCACCAATTGGTTGCCCGAAATGCAAATGAGATAGCACACCATGAACCAATCATTGATGTGGGTGGATCGCTCCTGTTGCCTAGAAACCCAACCGCCCCTCGGGGAGAACAGTTGGTCACATGATTTCTGAGAAACGATTTGCTCAGTGAGGAAGTGAAGCCTAATGGTTTCCAAGATGGTGGATAGCTCAAGATGGCAGATAGCTCAAGATGGCTTCTGTATGCAGTGCCCTCCACAATTTTTTCAAAGAGAGGAGAAAAACCTGGGGGAATCATGCCTGTCTTAGGTTGGAGTGTTTTTATGAGCCACATGTCCATCCTTACCTGTCATTGGAGAATCCCATTGTGATGATGGATTTCCTGTCTTAGGTAGGAGGACTGTACAGCTGTTAGGCTCAGACTCTCTTACCCATCTTTGGCTAACCGA
>NW_006160172.1:107333-110607 GCF_000334495.1 Tupaia belangeri chinensis
GGGTTGATCATTTTGCATGATCTGCTCTCCCTTAGCGACCATAATGGCAAGGGCTTTTATTAAGCTCTGAACGGATATTTCCTGGTGACTAAGCTTTTGTCCCATTATTACCCGTACTTAAAATAAAACATAAGTAAATACTTAACAGGACGTCTTCTCTTCATCCTTCTATGTTTTTCGCCGGCCTTTCTCGGGACGAGTCTATGCTGTCCCCTTCTGGACGAGTCTATGCTGTCCCCTTCTGTTTTCTGCCAGCTTTTCTCGCTTGCTCTGCACTGGAGCCTTCCTCGGGAGCTCTTCACTGGATCCCTTGTACCCAGGTCCGTGTTCAGGCACCACGTGTCCTGACCCGGGGAACAGCCAAACAGGTTCCCTGGGGGAGGGAATGAGAGATGGGACAAACACACGCACACACAATACAAGGTGCTGATCAAGTCTTCTTCTTCTCCTTCTTCCATTTATTGAGGAAAAATGGTGAGTTATATACAGCTGGTGGGCACCAATTTGTTGCCCAAAATGCAAATGAGATAGAACACCATGAACCAATCATTGATGTGGGTGGATCTTTCCTGTTGCCTAGAAACTTAACCACCCCTCGGGGAGAACAGTTGGTCACATGACTTCTGAGAAACGGTTTGCTCAGTGAGGAAGTGAAACCTAATGGTTTCCAAGATGGTGGATAGCTCAAGATGGTGGATAGCTCAAGATGGCTTCCATATTCAGTGCCTGCCACATTATAGTAAAGATTCCCTTGCATCTGACTTGGCTCTTTTCTGTCGCTGGTTTTAGAATTTGATCTTGACTTTTGACAGTTTATCTATGTGTCTCTAAGAGGCTCATTTTGGGTTGACATTTTTCTTTTTTTCCTATGTGTTGTCAGGGTGAGGCACTTTTGGTTTGGTGCTGGGTGGGCATGGCAGCATAGTCTCTGTGTTACTTCTTTCCTGTAATCAAAGCCAGCTGTGTATGTGGCTGCCTAAGAGGACTAGACTGTGAGTGGTTCTGGAGGCAGTGGTAGCCAATGCCATATTGAAGGTAAGAGCCTCCAGGGGAGCTGGTGTCCATAGGTCCTGGTGGGTTAGTGTATGGGATCCAACAGTTCAGGCAGCAGGGTTGCCAGTGGCTGTGACACATGTGAGAGTGGAATGGTGTTCTTAGAGCCTGAGGAAGGGCTGTGACAGAGGCCCCATCTGTCAAGGAGGTGGGATTGTGAGTGGCAGAGGTGGTGCTTGGGTGGTAACCTCAAACCATGGCTGAAGTGTGCACAGTGTGTGAGGGCCTCACAGAGCAATGACTAGGGTTGTTGTGGCAGCAATGGCTGCATGCACAAGAGCACTACACACCTCTGGTCTGGGGAAGGCACAGCTGAGTGTAGAGGTTTCCCTGATTGACAAGGTCAGGTCACCTGTGGTCATGGTGGCAGAACCCTGGTGCATATACTTAGGCCCTGGATTCTTGGAGGCCCAGCCTGCTATGTGGGTGAGGTTGTTGTTGCATTAGCAGTGGTGCTCAGCTGGTAACCTAGTGCCTTGGGTGTAGCATGCACTACACATGGAGTGTCACCTCCAGGCAGCTCTGCCACCCTGCGGCCCCCAGGGTGTCTTCCAATTATGGAGTGCGCTGGCTGCCCAGTGCCACTGCAACTTGATGTTCTCAGGACTCACTCCATAGCCTTGCTGTTCAGAGAGCAAGATTACACATGGCCAATTTACTTATTTATTTTATTTTTTCACCACAGGGCACATGCACTCTCTGGAGAGAGACAGACAGAGACAGTGAGAGAGAAAGTGAGAAATCAACCCCTAGGGAGGATGGTCACACTGCAGTCCCTTCTCATATATTCTCCTAGGATCTTGGGCACTCACATGAACATGTCTGGTGTGATTTTCATGCTGCCAGGTCCAGGACTCCAACTGCAGTCAGCCATGTGGGAGTCCAACACCTTAACCACTATGCCACCTGCTGACCTCCCAATAGGGGTTTGAGTGTCAGCCTCAGCAGATTGAAAAACATGCCAGACACATGCATGTGTGCCCAAATCCTGACAGGATGGAGCAAAAGAGTAGAATGGATGTAGCAGTCCCATCAGGGCTGCTTTCTCCCTTTCTTTCTCTATCTTGTATCTCTCACTGGTAAGTGCACTTACCCTCTGACAATTGAAAAAGGAAGAAAAATTTATATCCTCAATGACCGACAAAATTATTTCAGGTTTTCCTTTTCTGAAGATACTGCAATAATGATCATTTTGATGCCTTGAAAATAAATAGCTTTCTTTTTTTTCTCTATTAAAATTGAGAAAAGTTCCTTCATTCTCACAAAAACTATGAAAGGCAACTTCCTCTGTATTAACATTAGTTGATCCCTGACCTTTATACTAGCCTAAATATCACTAGATTGGTTACTCAGGGTGATGGCAGAGTCCAGTTCTCATTACTCTCTATTAATATACTGGGTGGTAGTTGCACAGTGTGTTCTTTGCACTGTGGTTCTTAGATCAAACATAAAAACTCAACTTATGGTGTCTATCAGTTTTCCTTCTATCGAGGTCTAGATGCTTTGACATTTCTATTAAAAGTTAGAGGCTGTAAGGTTAAATTTAAAAATTCAAATTCAATATTTTGATTACTGGAGACATATCTAAAACAGACGCAGAAATAATTATTGCAAAGTAAAAGATAGGAAAAAGATATACAAGGAAACAAGAAATTTTGCCAGTTTGTATTATTGCTTTGTCATCATGCACTCTTCTTTTTAATTAAAAAAAAAATCCGTGGGGACAAGCAGTTAGCGTAATAGTTATGACGCTGGACTCTCATGTAGTCGACCGCAGTTCGAGTCCTGGACCCAGTGGCTTAAACTCACGCTGGGTGCATCTGCGTGCATGCCCAAGATCCCAAGAGGAGAATGGAGGAGAAGGGATTGTGGCATGGCCATCCTCCCTGGGGGGTGATTTCTCACTTTCTATCATTCTGTCTCTCTCTGTCTTTCTGGTGAGCACACATGCCCTATAGCAAAAATCTCTGCAAAAACAAAAAAATCTGCTATAGGCCATGTACACTGGCTAAAGACTGATGAGAGGAAGTGAGAAATTACCCCCCTGGGAAGGATGGCCATGTCACAATCCCTTCTCTTCCCCGGATTTTGGGCATGCATGTGTATATGCCTGGTGTGTTTTTTAAATCAGTGGGTCAGTGACTTGAACTGCACAGTCAGTCAGTCATAGAGTTGCCTTAACCATTATGTCACCTAGTTGGCCCTGCACCATCTGTGTAAG
>NW_006160172.1:111788-138464 GCF_000334495.1 Tupaia belangeri chinensis
GTAAAGTTAGACTTGTGTTCATGGAAATGTGTGTGTCACATGTGTTTGCTATGAGGGTATTTGGATTAATTAGGGTCTTTGGTGATTCAATAAAATGTGGGGGGAAACAGTATAGAAAGCAAACATAGATACCAGAGACAGTGGGGGAGGAGAATGGGAGATGGCAGAGGGTAAGAGACAGGGAATCAAGGATGAGGGCAAAAAAAGCTAAGCATACAGAAAACAAGAAATGGAAGATCATCTGCTGACAATAGCATGTTTGTTGTTGTGCTTGATTGAGACAAAATACAGTGTACTCTGGATGGAAAATCTCATTTTGTATGCTGTAATGATGTACAGTGAATGAATGCAAATAAATACATTGAAATAAAAAAAGAATATGAATGTATGTCAGACATAGATGAATGAGAAGTCCTCAACATGTAATGTGAGAAAGAAATGTTATTTTTTTAAACCCTTGAAGATGAATATGAATGTATGTCAGACATAGATGAATGAGAAGTCCTCAACATGTAATGTGAGAAAGAAATGTTATTTTTTTAAACCCTTGAAGATTGAGAGGTTGGTTGTTGATATAACACAACATACTTAAATTGACTAATTTGCTAATGTTGGGGTGGGGTGGGGTGAGGGATAACTGCTTACCTCAAATTCTTAATCCAGAATAAAGTGTCCATCAAAAAAAGGTAAAAAAAATATTTTAAGGAAAAAAAAATACTGAGAGTATTCAGTGTATCTGCACTAAAAACAAATAAATTTAAATGTATTCCTTGAGAGAAAAAAATAAATTAGTGATTAAAAATATACAAATAATTTAATATGTATATATGACTTTTGACTTTATAAAGGAATAATAATGATATTATAATGTTAAAATATATGTATAATAAAACATCGGTTATAAATACATTTCTTTAAAGAATTATTTTATTTAACTTTATTAATATTATTATTATTATTATTTTTAATCTGATCAGAGAAAGACAGAGAGAGAGAGAAAGAAAGGGAGAAAGTAAGCTGCCAAGTCTGAGGTTTGAACCACAATCATCCATGTGGGAGTCCAGTGTCTTAAAACCCCATGCCATCTGCTGACCTCGATTATAAATAAATTTAATTAGAAACTTCTAAATGAAATAGGATATAGTGCTAAAATTTTATAGCATTGGGTGATGTGCATATAGGTGTTTATCATATTGTTTTGTGTTCTATTCTACATGTTTTAAATATTTCACAATAAAATAAAAGGTATTACATAACATTATAAAACTTCATGACGTGTAGAGTTAACAATACAAGTAATAATTATATAGTAATATTTATTATGTTTATATTGAAACCAAAGTTGCAGAATAAACCATTCGTCCAACAGGCCAGTATAAACACACACACCAAAAAAAAAAAAAAAAAGCCATTTCTGGATCATTTTACAGTCTCCAGCCCATTCCCAGTCATTTACATAATGCAGACTCACACAATGGTTGGAGACAAATACAAAGCCATTCCCATAAAGGTGAGCATATACTGGAAGATACGCATGGTAGAATCATACAACCCAGGTCACACAGCATGTATGGACTTGCGATTTGTTCAGTGAGCCTTTTGAGAATGCACAGATAATGCTACGAGGCATTTCAGTCTGTTGATCACTTGGATAGAACTCCATCTTTGCTTTCCACCCCCATGTCTCCTGGCCAATTTATGGATGTTGAGACAAGAGCAGCTACTGGTGGGCCACTTTCACTGTAGAAGAGACAGGATTCATGGGGAAAAGAGAACCCAGGAAGTGGAATGAAGAAACGGTGAAGAGTCACAGATAGATCCCCCTCAGCACTGGCAGGAGACCTTGACCTGAGACCCAGTGGATCCCTTCCAACTACTAGTGGAACTGACTGGAAATGTATACACCATAGCTTAAATGCTGTTCAAGAGAATTGAGGATCTTTTCAAAAGAGGGCATGCTTCTATATGGGTTAGGAAGTGCAATTCTAAGTGAAAGTTTAAAGACTACTGAGGAAAGGCAGGTTTCTGGTTTGAGAAGGTGGTCATTTAGCATTGACTGTTGCTTCTGCCTGCCCTTAAACCTACCCTGAACTCCCAGGATGATGACCCTTGTCACATAACTGAGCTTTCCATGTCACCCTCTCTCCTTGGCCATGACTCTGATGGTCATCTCTGCCCTAATGCAGGGAGGATGAGAAAGACAGATGAAAAGGTGGCAAAGAGGAGGAGTCCTCTGAGGTACCTACCAAACAAAGCACACGGGCCTGACCAACAGCTCTCTCCTCATAGGAACTGACTCCAGAGAGGGAATTCAGGTGAGTTTCAGCCTTTCAAAATGCAAAGTTTGTCCTCCCATTCCATCTCTAGCCCACTTGCCAGTAAGGGAAATTGAGGCTGGGGCACCACTGCCCCTGGCCCACTTCCAGGATCCCAAGACTAGGACCCCACCTCCTTTAAAGGTAGGCAGGGTTTCATTTTTAAATTCATTTTTCTTCTTTGCTCTTTCTTTTTGTTTTGTTCATTCTCTCCTACCCCTTTTCCCACAGACCAGACAGGTCCTTGCCTTGCAGAAGCCCTTCGTTCCATTTCTATACCACTGGCAAAATTTTTAATCTCCTCTATATTCTTTTATTTCCTCTTACATTATCCTCTCTTCCTCATCCTTCACCCTTCCAGAGGGATTATACAGATCTGGAATCCCAGTTCAGAAATTTCCTAGTATTGGAAGGTGCTTGGGATCCTCCTCTATACTGAACCACCTGTGAATACGTAGATAGTACTCTTTAGATACTTGAATAGAGTACCCCTCTAGAGACCACATTACTATAAACAACAGAAGAGTTACTTCCACACACATCAATTCACAGCTAAAGGGAAACACACTTGCTCATAGTTGAAGAAACATTCTACTTAGAGATATTCAAAAGTAAATACATCTTCTAATTGCTAGAAGTAGGAGATGACCCTCAGGTCTGAACAAGTCAGGAAATGTGTCTCCATCAAAGGAACAGAGTAAGTCCCCTCCATCTCTCCTAAAATCTGAGGATGTCACCAAAATGTCAGAGAAAGAATTTAGAAATTCATGATGAAAAAATTCTATGAATTGGAAAAGAAAAGTGACAATGAATTTCAGGAGATTAAGAAGTCCTTCCACAATATGAAAGAAGAAATGGACACTCTGAGAAAGAATCAGATGGAGCTATTAGAGATGAAGTCTGAAATACAGGAAATCAAAAACTTTCTTGAAAGTATTAAAAGTTGATTAGACCATGTGGAAGATCGAATCTCCAATGTAGAAGATAAAGCTTCAGACCTTAAAAAAAAAAAAAAAAAAAAAAACACCAAGAAGATAAAGAAAATAACTAAAAAACATGAGGATAATATATGAGAAATACTGGGACCAGCAGTTCGCATAATGGCTATGTCACTGGACTCCCATGTAGTCAACCGCGGTTCGAGTCCCGGACCCAGCAGCTTAAACTCACGCCAGGCGCGTGTGCGTGTGTGCCCGAGATCCCAAGAGGAGAATGGAGGAGAAGGGATTGCGGCATGACCATCCTTCCGGGGAGTGATTTCTTGCTTTCTGTCTCTCTCTGTCTGTCTGGCGAGCACACGCGCCCTATAGCAAAAACCTCTCCAAAAAAAGAAAAAAATATATGAGAAATACTAGATTCCATAAGACTCCCAAACATCAGAATAATTGGCATCACAGAAGGTGAAGAAAGTAATAACAGCATGGAAAACCTATTCCATGAAATTCTGGAAGAAAATTTCCCAAGTCTAGAGGCACTCAACCATCAAGACCCAAGAAATACAAAGGACCCCAGATAGACTCAACCCCAGATCTTCCCCAAGGCACATCTTAGCCAGGCTGTCTAAAATCACAGATAAAGACACGATACTAAAACTGGCAAGAGAGAAATGAGAAGTGAGGTACAAAGGTCATCCCATCAGGCTAACACTGGACCTCTCAATGGAAACAATGCAAGCAAGGAAAGAATGGGAAGATGTATTGAAAGTTTTAATAGAGAAACAATTTCAACCAAGACTATTATATCAAGCAAGATTATCCTTCATGTGAGAAAAAAAGATTAAAATCTTCTCAAACAAAGCCTGAAAGAATTTGCCAACACCAGACCAGCTCTTCAAGAAACACTGAAGAAAGTTCTGTTCCAGGAAAACTAAAGAATTAACAGCCAGAAACAAAGAAATAAAGGCAACTAAGACAATGGCCAACTTAGACATTGGGACAGATCCAATAACATCGATAATAACATTGAATGTTAATGGATTAAATTCTCCAATCAAGAGACACAGACAATGTTTATAAATATCTATGTATCTAACAAAGGAGCATACAAATATGTGAAGGAAAGACTGTTAGATCTAAAAGGGGAGATAAACTGCAACACGCAAATTGTTGGAGACCTCAACACTGCACTATCCCCTCTGGACAGATCATCTAGGCAAAACATAGGTAAAGACATCAAGGATCTGAATGATACCATAAATGAAATGGACTTGACAGACATCTATAGAACTTTCCATCCAAAAACCACAAGATACACTTTTTTCTCATCCCCACATGGAATCTTTTCAAAGATTGGCCACATCATAGGGCACAAAGCAAGCCTCTACAGATTCAGAAGCATAGAAACTATATCCAGCAACTTCCCTGACCATGATGGAATTAAATTTGATTTTAATTTCAAGAGAAATCCTCAATAATACCCAAATACATGGAAACTAAATAACCTACTCCTGAATGACTCCCCTACTACCGAAGAAATAAAGACTGAAATCAAAAAATTCATGAAAGCCAATGATAATGAGGACATGAGTTACCATAATCTTTGGGACACTGCTAAAGCAGTCATAAGAAGGAAGTTCATAGCAATTAGTTCACATAGGAAGAAGAGGAAAGAAGGCTAATGTATCACCTAACATCATGCCTCAGAGAATAGGAAAAGCAACAGAAAAAAAAGTACAGGAGAAAAGAAATAATAAAGATCTGAGCAGAAATAAATGAAATAGAAAATAAACATACTGTACACAAAATAAATGAAATTAAAAGATGGTTCTTTGAAAGGATAAATAAAATTGATACACCACTAGAAAGACTTATTAAGAAGAAGAGAAAAAGGAACCAGGTGAATCAAAACTACAATGAAGCTGGTAATATAACAGCAGACATCGTAGAAATTCAAAACATCATTAGAAGATACTTTGAACATCTATATGCTAAGAAACAAGACAATCTGGATGAATTCCTGGACAAATACAATCTACCAAGAATACATAAAGAACTAAAGAAGCTGTTTGGAAAAAAGATGATGAACCCTATTAAAAGATGGGGGAAGGAGTTGAAAAAAACACTCTGTAAAGATGATATATGCATAGGCAAAAGGCATATGAAAAAATGCTCAACATCCCTCATTATAAGGGAAATGCAGATCAAAACAACATTGAGAAACCACCTAACCCCGGCCAGAATGATGTCTAAGATTAAAAATCAAAAAACAATAAGTGTTGGCGGGGGTGTGGTGAAAGGGGAACTCCTTTAGACTTCTGATGGGAATGTAAATTGGTCCAGCCACTGTGGAGAACAATTTGGAGTTTCCTCCAAAATCTACAAATAGAACTACCATATGATCCAGCAATCCCATTCCTTAGTATCTACCCAAAGGACAGAAGAATTCTTCTTTGGAAAAGTGTTTGCAAATCAATGTTTATTGCAGCACTATTCACGATTGCTAACACATGGAACCAACTCAAATGCCCTCGTATGGATGAATGGATTGAAAAACGGTGGTACATATACTCTGTGGAATACTATTCAGTCATAAAAAAAACCCTGGCTTTAGACAGAAAGTGGAACAATATGGAAGATTTACTGCTGAGTGAAGCAAGCCAGGCTATGAAAGAGAGACATTGTATGTCCCCACTTAATATATACTGAGTGTCCTCACTCTGTAACTGAAACTGATTGACCTAATGTTGTACAAACACAAGAGATGGGGGTTAGTGCCAGAAGTGGTGTGAGTGGAGAAGTGGAACCTAAGGAAGGACATTTGGAGGAGGGATATGGAGACAGAGCATTGATGAGATGGGGATGTGTGGTGTTATTGGTGGAAGATATTTTGATCAACTGAACTGAGGAGAAACGTTCACATATTGAAATGTTCACTTTGTAAGCTAAATAATATGATTGAATGTATATACAAATTATAATAAAAAAGTTTAAAAAAATGCAAAGTTTGTCATCTTTCCCTCTAACCTCCACTCCACCTTCTCTCTCCCCTCTGTTAAAACAAATTGATATATTTTTTTTAATTTCTAGAGACACTCATCACTGATAAGAATAAAACATTTATGTAGGACGTGACAGTGATCCATGTCTCCTTTTAGCTGGAGAAGTACACATCCTTGCCTTTTTCCAGCTTCTGGTTGTACATTAAGAGTGTGTTGGGAACCAGCAGTTAGCATGATGGCTATGTCGCTGGACTCCCATATAGTCGACAGCGGTTTGTGTCCCGAACCCGGTGGCTTAAAACTCATGCCAGGCGCATTTGCATGTGTGCCCAAGATCCCGAGAGGAGAATGAAGGAGAAGGGATTGTGGCATGACCATCCCCTCTGGGGGGTGATTTCTCGCTTTCTGTCTCTATGTCTCTCTCTGTCTGTCTGGTGAGCGCATGTGCCCTATAGCGAAAACCTCTCCAAAAAAATAAAATAAAATAAAATAAAGAGTGTGTAGAGCATAAGGGCCCCTGGTTGTCCAGACAAAAAAATAAAAGAGACCCTTTGGAGAAACCGTGGCTCTTAGATTCAAGTCTTAACCTGAGATTGCAACGAATCTCAGTCTCCACCCTGTCCAGCTGCCCCTTGTCCCAGGACTGACTCTGCATTAGTGGCAGAGCAGATCCAGAAGCCACACAAATATCTCAATCAGAGCACCAAGCAGAGCTGGCCGCCTGCACCTGCAAACTAAGCACACCTCCACGGGGATGAGAGGGGAGACAGGAAGTTATCTGAGAGAAAGCCAAGGAAATGAGGAGGAGTACATATTTATTTTAAGGAATCATATAGGTGAATTCCAAACCCAGGAACAAGTTCAAGAAGGAAAAGCTTAGGACCAAACTCATCAGGGTCCTAACCACCTTTAGGCTATCTATTGGAAAGCAGAAGGTGCACTGAGATGACAGGCATCTCTTCTAGGCTCACTCCCACCTGATGCCCACACAGTTCTAGGTAGAAATGAGAAGAGGGTTAGAGATTTGATTACATAGTAAAGCAAAGAAGGGGGAAAAGAGGGGGTGGCCGGAAACATTACAGTGAATAAGATAATCAGAAGAAACCATTCACTAGTTTGGTGTCTCAGTTTCTTCTCGTCCATTTCCCACAGAACTCATTTCTTTTTTTCTTTTTTCTTTCTTTTTTTTTATTTTTTTGAGGTTTTTGCTATAGGACACATGCACTCATCAGACAGACAGAAAGACAGAAAGTGAGAAATCACCCTTCGGGGGGATGGTCATGCTGCAATCCCTTCTCTTCTCTTTTTCTCTCGGGATCTTGGGATCTTGGGCACACACACACACGCACCCACTGTGAGTCTTAAGCCACTGGGTCCAAGATGAGAACCACCATTGACTAATGGGAGTCCAGCAACATAGCCATTATGCTAACTGCTGGTCCCAGAACACATTTCTTCTTAACTACTCTGGTTCACCTTGTCCTTGTCTAGTGGCAATAGGACCTGTGACCTTGCTCCCAGCCACCTCTCTTTCATGCCCATGCCCTAGCTGTACCCACCACCCATTGCTACTGCAAGGACTTCTCAATGCTCAGTGAGTCAGTCTATGAGCCTCTAAGCTTTTCTCACAAACATGCAAATGGTGAGTTTGGAGTGTGCTTTAACTGTATCATGAAATTTGGCACAGTGCACGCTGCCCAAGAAAGACCAGAGAATACCGGGTGAATTGATGAGATGAATGAAAGTCATGGAAAGATGAACCCTTCTGCTCCACCCATCCCTTTTTGGAGTTAAGTCCTGACCTCCTGGCCAGATATCAGGGCAGCATGTCATCCACCGACCGTGGTGTATCTTGACTATTTCTGTCTCAGTTTGGGAGATCAGCTCCATCCAGTCATTCACGATGATTCTTATTGCCAGCAAGACTAAGGCTCAGAAGGAGGAGAACATGTTCAAAGCCTGTATACTTCTGGTCTATATTTGCACCATTGTGAATGAAGCTTTCTAGCACCAAAGCAGGAGATTGCCACCACAATGTCATGTCTCTTCTCTGATTTGATTAGTCATAGGCAGAAGGCAACATCTGGGCTTTGGTGATTGCTTAAGGCTTGAGAGTAGCACAGGCTGAAGTCTGTAGAACAAAGAGGACAACTCTCCTTTACCACAGGGAAACTCAGGACACTTGGTGGTCAGGATGCTGCCAACAGTTGTGGAATATTGATCTGAACTTTTACTCTGTGGCCTAGTGAAATGGAAGTACTGAGGTGCCCAGATGTCCTGAGAGAGTTATAAGATCTGATATAGAAATAGAGGGAGCTAGTGTATATAGGGGGAGATGAATATCAGCTCTAAAAAAACAGAGCTCTAAAGTTTCTGTATCTGAGACTGTCAAATACAGAAGAGATCTGGTATCACATAGAGAGGGAACTGTGAGACAGAGGAAGATCTGATATCACAGAGAGGGAGCTGTCAGATACAGAGGAGATCTGATATATATAGAGAGTGCTTAGATGTAAAGGAGATCTGATAGCACATGTAGAGCTGTCATATACAGGGGAGATTTAATATCATATGTGACTGGGCCTGGAACTCAGAATAGCCCAAGACTTACTGTTGCCATTCCCAGCCTCTGTGCCTCTGTGAATTTTCTGCCACTGTCTCTCCCCCTCTGAAGTGATAGAACAACCCAAGACCTTGAGAAGCTGAACACCCTGCTTATCTGATCCTTTCTTCCTGAGAACAAACTCTGGGCTACATCTTCCAGAAAAGCTGCTTCTTCCTAATAGGCTACACCTTAGCCTGCTGGAAACCACCTCTCCCCAAACCTCCTGAAAAAAGACTGTGCTAGACCCCCAAGTGGGGCCGGAGATTTTGAGTGTTAACTTCTCCATGCCTGCCAGCATATTAAAGAGTTACTCCTGTCTCTCTGGAGTGCTATGGGCATCTGGTTTTCCACAACACTGTCAGATACAGAGAAGATCTGATATCATATAGAGATAGCGGTTAGATACAGAGGAGATCTGATATCACATGTAGATGAAGCTGTCAGATACAGAGGAGATCTGATAGCACATGTAGAGGGAGCTGCTACTTATAGAGAGAGATTGCATGTATGACTGAAGAGGTCTAACTGCAGGGTTAGGACTACACGTTCCAGGATTAAGTGACATTTGGTAGAGGTCAGTGAAGGGGAGGATTTCAAGATCATCATGATTGGTACTCAGCTAGCAAGCACCACAACAGGAATTGCCACTCCAAATTGAGGATGCCATGAAACACTAGGGGGACCCAAGTAGTTCTTGCTTCCAGGAAATAGACCAGTGTCTCAACCCGCAAAGGACCAGCGAACTGGCATGATATGCTGAGCTAGTGTGGGCCAAAGTGATGTCACTGATACAGCACACTCAGAGCTACTTTGTAACCTGGCAGCTTTGAATAGGCGCTCATGGAATGCACTGAGCTCAGGGCCCCAAAGCTGTATCAAAATCCAAAGTATGGCTTTTGCTGAACCAAGATGAAAGTCATCCCCCCAGGTCTCTCTGCCCTTTCTTTCATCTTGTTACAGGCCACTCTCTTTGATTCGCAATGAGCTTCTTTCATGGCCTCATACATATAGGTTCTCTTCTAAACCTCCATCCATCTTTTAACTTTAGTAAATTTTATATTTCTTTTGTATCTTTCATTTTTAAGCTAATGTTCAGTGATACATTTAAGCAGACAAGGGAAGGTTTATGATGAAGAATTTGGACTTTGTAAGGTCCCATGCAGTAGAGCTCTCCTGAACACCACCTGCTATCACTTGAGGTCTGACAAGGAACCCAGGTGGGACTTCTGTGGAACTGCTCTTGGTAGGAGCCTCCACTCCAGGAGCTGCTACTGCAGGGTCACACCAACCCATGGAGTAGCAGACAGTAACCCAAAGCGAGTACCGAGAGGCCTGACTCCCTGGAGATAAATAAAACAAAAAATCACCAAATGTTTCATGTATGCTTATCCCAACTCCCCTGCATCCCAGTCACACAAATAACTTCACAGAAAAGCTCGATTGCTCTAAGAAAGGAAGCCCCTCATTCCGCTGGGGCAGGATGAAGCACCTCCAGCTTTAGTTACCCTAGTGTTCTTTCTCTTTCTCTTAACAAACTTCCTTTTTTCTCTGGAGAAGATGCCTCTAGAGATTTACTACCAACTGCAACAGACTTGGGATCTTAGCTCTGCCACTCTCATAGCAGAGAGCTGTATGCTGAACACCCACTTATTGAATACAGACTGACTGTGGGGTACCTCATAGAGCTCTCAGGAACTGCAAGCCTCAGCAGTCATCATTTCTGGTAGCTGTTAAAAGGGGCCGCAAGCCTTCACCACCCCTATGTCAGGGCCACCTTGTTGTTAGGGTGGCCAACTGCCATGGAATCATGTACGGATTTGATCCCTGACCCTGATGCCTAGGGCAATGGAAGGACCAAGAGGGTGGATAGGCAACTTCTTACGTATTGGTTTTATTTCTATGCCACAAATCCTTAGGAGTAGGATCCTGGGTTGAAAGATTTGTGTCTCTTCCAGATCTTAATAGGTGGTGGTAATAATGTTCCAGGATACAGGCAAATGTGAAAGAGATGAGTGAGATGTGGATCAAAGGAGAAATAGGGCTTCCAGCCAGGTAGAATGGTAGTCAAAGATGCTGTTAAAGATCAAGTGGGTGGGACCAGCAGTTAGCGTAATGGCAATGTCTCTAGACTCCCACGTGGTCGACCGTAGTTTGAGTCCCAGACCCAGTGACTTAAACTCACGCCAGGCACGTGTGTGTGCGTGCCCAAGATCCCAGGAGGAGAATGGAGGAGAAGGGATTGCGGCATGGCCATCCACCCTGGGCTGATTTCTCACTTTCTGTCTCTCTGTCTCTCTCTGTCTGTCTGGCAAGCACACATGCCCTATAACAACAACAACAAAAAAAAACCTCTCCAAAAAAAAAAAAAAAAACTCAGGCAAGGAGGCACAAGTAGGGTGGAAGAAGTTAGTATGAGCTTTTTCTGGTTAAGTTTAGGATGTCTACAGGATACCATAGACAGAAAGAATTTAGTCTGGGACTTGACGGTTAGGAGACACCAGTTTTGTGATGGCAGTGGAAGGTTAGGTGTATGTGTCATTGTGTGGGAATGTCACAAAGGACGTGAGAAGAGGCAGAGAAGGAAATTCTGGAATAGCATTTGTAAGAGAGGGTAAAAGAGATGGTCATGAAGATGGAAGGAAATATACATGTTGTTGAGGAATTAAATGGATACTGTAGTTTTGAGGAGATGCTAATGTATTCTGATGCTTCAGAGAGATCCAGTTAGGTGGAAGCTGTACACTGAGCACTGAGTTTGGCAACTAGAATGTCTTGGGTGATTTTGATCGTAGTATTTTCAATAGAATGATAAAGGAGGGACTAGCAGATGGTGCAATGGTTATGTCACTGGACTCCCATATGGCCAACTGTGGTTCAAGCCCCAGACCCGAAGGCTTGAAACTTACGCTGATATGTGTGTGTGTGTGTGTGTGTGTGTGTGTGTGTGTGTGTGTATGCTCAAAATCCCAAGAGAAGACAGAGGAGATGGGATTGCAGCATGGCCATCATCATGGGTGGTGATTTCTTGCTTTGTGTTTCCCTGGAAAGTGCACCTATCCTATAGCAAAAGTCTCTCTCGGGGGAAAAAACTGATATGGGAAGTAGAAGTTGAAGCAGAGGCAGTTCTTTGCTTTTATTTTTTTCTTTAAACAGAAATAACGATAAAGAGAAAAGGAAAAGTAGAATTTTAGCTTCAAGGATAAATATACATTTTTTTTAAAGTAGAGAACAGTAGAATGAATCTTCATGTACCATCCTGCCTTGATGATTGTCCTTCAAATTACTCTGAAATAGAACCCAGCCAGAACTTCATCTTTCAGTACTTGTTTGTGTCACCATGAGGTAAGGACTTTCTTTTAATATAATTTATTTATTTATTTACATTTTTATTATACATTCAATCACATTATTTAGCTTACAAAGTGAATATTTTAATATGTGAACATTTCTCCCCAGTCCAGTTTATCAAAATATCTTCTACAGATAACAACACTACTTCCCCATCCTGACAATGCTCTGTCTCCGTATCCCTCCTCCAAATGTCTTTCCCCAGGCCATACTCCTCCAAACACAACACAACTGGCATTCACACTCATCTCTTGTGATTGTACATCCTTTAGAACATCAGTTTCAGACATCAAGTGCAGACACTCAGTATATATTAAGTGAGGACATACAATGTCTCTCCTTCATCCCCTGGCTTGCTTCACTCAGCAGTAAATCTTCCATAGTCTTCCACTTTCTGTCAAAAGTCAAGGTTTTCTTGGTTTTTTTATGACTGAATAATGTTCAGTAGAGTATATGTACCACAGTTTTTCAATCCATTCATCCATACGGGGGCATTTGGGTTGGTTCCATGTTTTAGCAATTGTGAAAAGTGCCTCAATAAACATCGATGTGCAATCACTTTTCTAATGAAGAATTCTTCTGTCCTTTGGGTAGATGAAAAGAAGTGGGATTGCTGGATCATATGTTAGTTCTATTTGTAGACTTTTGAGGAATCTCCACATTGTTCTCCACAGTGGTTGGACTAATTTACATTCCCACCAGTACTGTAAGAGAGTTCCCCTTTCACCACATCCCCGCCAACACTTATCATTTTTTTGTTTTTTAATCTTGGACATTCTGACTGGGGTTAGGCAGAAGCTCATTGTTTTCATCTGCATTTCCCTTACGATGAGGGATGTTGAGCATTTTTTCATATGCCTTTTGGCTATTTGTATATCATCTTTAGTGAGTGTTTTTTTCAACTCCTTCTTCCATCTTTTAATAGGGTTGATCATCTTTTTTCCAAACAGCGGCTTGAGTTCCTTGTGTATTCTGGTTATCAGTCCCTTATCTGATGCGTAACTGACAGAAATATTTTCCCATTCAGAGGGCTGTCGATTCACACTAATTACTGTGTCTTTTGCCATGCAGAAACTTTTTAGTCTGGTGTAATCCCACTTGTCTATTTTGGGGATTATTGATTGTGCTTTGGGGGTCTTATGTAAGAAGTCTAAAAAAAATACCGTAATGTCTCCCAGAGTTTCCCCAGTGTTTTCTAGAAGCAGTTTTATAGTTTGGGGTGTTAGATTTAGATCCTTGATCCACCTCGACTTGATTTTTGTCAAAGGTGAGAGGTAGGGGATCCATTTCATCTTTCTACAGGTGGAAATCCAGTCTTTCCAGCACCATTTGCTGAAGAGGTTTTCCTTTTCCCACTGGATTAACTAGTACCCCTTGTCAAAAATCAGTTGACTGAATGTTTGGGAATCCCTGTGATTTCAATTCTGTTACATTGGTCCACATGTCTGGTCCTGTGCCAGTACCATGCTGTTTTGGTTACCACAGCTTTGGAGTATATTTTTAGGTCAGCAAGTGAGATGCTACCCACTTCACTCTTCTGGTGTAGAATTGCTTTGGTAATATGGGGTCTTTTATTATTCAGGACGAATGTTATGATTGTCTTTTCTAGATCTGTGAAGAATGTGTCTAGTACTTTGATGAGCATTGCATTAAATAGGTAGATTAATTTGGGTTGATTTGCCATTTTGGTTATAATATTTCTTCCAATCCAGGAACATGAGATGTCTTTCCACTTTTTTGTGTCTTGTTCTATTTCTTTTTTAGCTTCTCATAGTTTTCCTTGTGGAGGTCTTTAACTTCTTTGGTTAGATTTATTCCTAAGTATCTTATACTCTTTGTGGCTATGGTAAATGGAATAACTTTTTTCAGTTGTATCTCTGTCTGCCTGTTGTTTGTATATAGAGATGCTATGGATTTCTGTATATTGATTTTATATACTGCAACTTGACTGTATTTGTGCATTACTTCCAAAATGCTTTATGGAAATTATTGGGTCTTCTATGTACACAATCATGTCATCTGTGAATAGAGAGAGTTTCACCTCTTCTTTTCCTATTTAGTTGCCTTTAATTTTTTCCTCTTTTCTGATTGTGTTGGCAAGGACTTCCAGTACTATATTGAAAAGGAGTGCAGAAAGTGGGCATCCTTGTCTTGTACCAATTTTTAGTGGGATAGCTTTCAGCTTTTCTCCATTCAGGATGATGTTCGTGATGGGTTTTTCATAGATAGCTTTTATTGTGTTGAGAAATGACCCTTCTATGCTGATTTTGCTGAGAGTCTTGATCATGAAGGGATGTTGTATCTTATCAAATGCTTTTTCTGTATCAGTCAATATGACCATATGGTTTTTGTCTATTTTCTTGTTAATATGGTATATTACATTTATGGTTTCGCATATGTTGAACCAACCTTGCATTTCCTGGGATAAAGCCTACCTGATCATGTAGTATAATCTTTTTTATAAGTTCCTGGATACAGTTTGCTAGTATCTTGTTGAGAATCTTTGTGTCTATATTCATCAGAGATATTGTTCTATAGTTTTCCTTCCTTGTCCTGTCCTTATCCGTTTTGAGGATAAGGGTGATAGAGGCTTCATAGAATGAATTAGGGAGAGATTCACCCTTTTTGATCTTTAGAAATAACTTGAGCACAACGGAGTTAACTCTTCTTTGAAAGTTTTATAGAACTCAAAGCTGAAGCCGTAAGGGCCAGGGCTTTTCTTTTTTGGAAGGTTATTTATTACTGATTCAATCTCCTGGCTTGTTATGGGCCTATTCAGACTTTCTATATCCTCCTGGCTCAACTTTGGTAGATTATATGTGTCTAGGAAATTGTCCATCTCATCAAGATTGTCTTGTTTCTTGGCATATGGTTGTTCATTTTATCCTCTAATGATGTTTTGTACTTCTCCTTTGTCTGTTGTTATATTGCAGATTTGATTCACCTGGCTCGTTTCTCTCACTAAATCTCACTAGCGGTGTATCGATTTTGTTTCTTTTCAAAGAACCAATTTTTACTTTCATTTATTTTCTGTATAGTTTGCTTATTTTCTATTTCATTTATTTCTGCTCATATCTTTATTATTTCCTTTCTCCTGGAGTTTTTTGGATTATTTTACTGTTGCTTCTCCAATTCTCAGAGGCACAACATTAGGTGATTTATTTGCCTTCTTGCCATCTTCTTCTTATGAGCACTAAATGCTATAAACTCCCCTCTTATGACTACTTTTACAGTGTCACGAAGATTATGGAAACTCATGTCCTCATTGTCATTGGCTTCCATGAATCTTTTGATTTCAGACTTTATTCCATCAGTAGTTGTGGAGTCATTCAGAAGTAGGTTATTTAGTTTCCATGTATTTGAGTATTTTTGAGGATTTCTCTTGAAATTAAACTCAAGTTTAATTTCATCATGGTCAGAGAAGATGCTGGAAATTGTTTCTATGCCTTTGAATCTGTAGAGGCTTGCTTTGTGCCCTATGATGTGGTCAATCTTTGAAAAGGTTCCATGTAGAGGTGAGAAAAAAGTTTATCTTATGGTTTTGGGATGGAAAGTTCAATAGATGGCTGTTAAGTCCATTTCATTTATGGTATCATTCAGATCCTTTACCTCTTTATCTTTTTCTTTGTCTAGATGATCTGTCCCGAGGGGATAGTGTTGTGTTGATGTCTCCAGCAATTATTGCATTGCAGTCTACCTCCCCTTTTAGATCTAACAGTCTTTCCTTCACATATTTGGGTGCTCATGTGTTAGGTGCATAGATATTTATGTTATATCTTCTTGATCTATTGATCCTTTTACTACAATATAGTGCCCTTCTTTGTCTCTTCGAAGAGTTTTTGTTTTAAAGCCTATTTTGTCAGAAATCAGTATCGCAACTCCAGCTCTTTTTTGGTTCCCATTTGCATGGAAAACCTTTTTCCATCCCTTCACTTTCAGCCTTTATTTGTTTTTATTGATTAAGTGGGTTTCCTGTAGGCAACAGATAGAGGATTTCTGCTTTTTATCCATTCAGGCAGTCTGTGTCTCTTGATTGGAGAATTTAATCCATTTGCATTCAATGTTATTATCAATGTAACTGTATCTGTTCTGACGTTAAATTTGGCCATTGTCACAACTGCCATTTATTCCTTTGTTAGCTCTTTAGTTTTCCTGGAACAGTGCTTTGTTCAGGGTTTCTTGAAGAGCTGGTCTGGTGCTGTCAAATTCTTTCAGGTCTTGTTTGTCTGAGAAGATTTTAATCTTTTTTTTTTCCCATATGAAGGATAATCTTGCAGGATACAATAATCTTGGTTGAAATTGTTTCTCTCAGCACTTTCAATACATTTTCCCATTCTTTCCATGTTAGCATTGTTTCTATTGAGAGGTCCGGTGTTAGCCTGATGGGATGACCTTTGTACCTCACTTCTCATTTCTCTTTTGCCAGTTTTAGTATCATGTCTTTATCTGTGGTCTTAGACAGCCTGGCCAAGATGTGCCTTGGGGAAGATCTTCTGGGGTTGAGTCTATTTGGGGTCCCTTGTATTTCTTGGGTCTTGATGGTTGAGTGCCTCTCTAGACTCAGGAAATTTTCTTCCAGGATTTCATGGAATATATTTTGCATGCTGTTATTAGTTTCTTCACCTTCTGGGATGCCAATTATTCTGATATTTGGGCATCTAATGGAGTCCAGTATTTCTTGCATATTATCCTCATTTTTTTGTTATTATCTGTATCTTTTTGGTGGTTCTTTCTAGGTCAGAGGTTTTATCTTCTACATCAGATATTTGATCTTCAGCATGGTCTAATCGACTTTTAATACTTTCAAGGGAGTTTTTGATTTCCTTTATTCCAGACTTTATCTCTAATAGTTCCATCTGGTTCTTTCTTAGAGTGTCCATTTTGTCTTTCATATCTTGGAATGACTTCCTAATATCCTATAGTTCATTGTCTCTTTTCTGTTCCATCTCAAGGAATTTGGTCACCATAAATGTTTGAAATTCTTTGTCTGACATTTTGGTAATGTCTTCCATTTGGACAAAAGATGGAGGGGAGTTTCTCTGTACCTTTGATGGAGATATATTTCCTTGTTTATTCAGACCTGAGGCTCTTCTACTTATAGCCATTGGAAGATGTACTAAATTTTAAGTACCTCTTAGGAGAATGTTTCACTGACTAGGCATGTGTTTCCCTTTTGTTGCAAGTTGACGCCTGCCGAAGACATCTGCCGAAGTTTCTGTTCTCTTGTTTTTAGCAATGTGGTCTCAAAAAAGATACTATATTCAGGTGTCTGAAGAGCATTATCTTCTTTTTCACAGCTGGTTCGGTACAAGGGAAGAACCCATAGAACCTTATATGACTAGAAAATTTCAGATCTCTGATTCTAGACCTAGCTAGTCCCTCTGGCAAGATGGAAGAAGAGGAAGAGAAGATAATATAAAGAAAAAGAAAAGAGTAGAGAGTGGTATAAAGAAAAATTTCAGAAAAGGTTAGAGAGGGGAATAAAGAAAAAGTCCAGCCACTTGTGCAGCACGCAATTTCACCAGATGCCTTCAGATGTACCTAGCTGCTGGCTGCTACAGCCAAAGGGGCAGTCTGTGGGGAGGAAGAGGAGGAAATTAACAAATGAATGGAGGACAGTAAAGAAAAAATTGGAGGAACTGACTACTTGCCTATGGGTCTGGGTAGATCCTGGACTGGGGGTATGGAGGTGAGGCAGTGGGGGCAGTGTTGCCCCTGCCTCTATGTCCGTTGCTGCCCAGATGCCTACAGATGTACCTGTCTGCTGGCTGCTACAGCCAAAGGGGCAGTCTGGCTGCTGGCTGCTACCAAGGATTTTTTTCTTATTGTTTCTCTCCTTCTCCCCCACCTGGGGGTTGTTTTTTATTTATTTACTTAGAGAGAGGAAGACAGGGAGGTCATCACCAACGGGGTCTTCAGTTTACCTCAGACCCAGCCAGCACAAGGGTACGCACACCTGGCGGCTATGGTACCTCAGGGTGTGGCCTTCTCACTTGACCTCAGCACCTCAGGATTGTATAACTGCTATGCCGATACAGCTAACCTACTCTCTCTTCTTCTTTTAAATTATTTTACTTAACTTTATATTTTTTTGTGTTTTTTTTTTTCTTTTTTTGAGGGGGGAGAGGGTTTTTCTGCTATAGGATGCATGTGCTCACCAGAAAGACAGAGAGAGATACAGAGACAGAAAGTGAGAAATCACCCCCCAGGGGGATGGCCATGCCACAATCCCTTCTCCTCCATTTTCCTCTCGGGATCTTTGGTATGCATGCACATGTGCCCGGCATAAATTTAAGCCACTGGGTCCGGGACTCAAACCGTGATCGACTACATGGGAGTCCAGCGACATAGTCATTACACTAACTGCTGGTCCCTATTTATTTATTTATTTTAATTTGACCAGAGAGGGAAAGCACAAGAGTGAGAAAGAGGTAAAGTAGGAAAGCAAGCTGCCAGGCTCAGGACTTGAACCATAGTTGATCATGCAGGAGTCCAGCACCCTTAACCACCATGCCAACTGCCAGCCCCAATTCTTTCTTTCTTTTTTTTAGATTTGTGTCATAGTGCGCTTGGGCTCCCCTGAGATAGACAGAGAGATGAAAAGTGAGAAATCACCCCCCACGGAGAATGGACACACCACAATCCCTTCTATTCCATTCTCCTCTTGTGATTCTGGGCTTGCATGCACACACACTCAGTGTGATTTTCAAGCTGCTGTGTCTGGGGCTCAAAATTTGGTCAGCCATGTGGAAGTCCAGTGTCTTCACCACACTAGCTGCTGACCCACACCTCTTTCTTTTTAATCTGGATTATTAGAGGGTTATTAATTTTATTGGTCTTTTCAAGATCCCTTTTTAAAATGTGTACAAAAATGTTATTTTAAATATGCTATTTTACTGCTTTAAGCTTTTATCTTCATTATTTCCCTTTTTCCTTTTTATTTTGTTTTCTCTTTCATACTCTAAACTTCTTAAAGTAGTTTTACCTTGTTCTCTAACATGCCAGGACTAACGTTATCTCTCTCTCTGCGTATTGATTTTGCTATGTCTCATACATTTCATGAGGTTTTCTCTCTGTTTGTTAGTTTGTATTTTAAGAGATTTTTGTTGTAAGGGTGTGTGCACTCACCAGAGAGACAGAGAGAAACAGAAAGACAGAAAGTAAGAAATCCTTCCCCAGGAGGGATGACCATGCTGCAATCCCTTCTCTTCTATTCACCTCTCAGGATATGGGGCATGCACGCACATGTGCCTGGCCTCTGGGTCTGGAACTCGAACCACGGTCAACTGTGTGGGAGTTCAGCAAAGTAATCATTATACCATCTGCTGGTCCCTCCAGTTGTTTCTTATGAGATAGTTTTTAATTTTAGTTTTGATTTCAACCTGGATACAAAGAGGGAGTTTTTATTATTATTATTATTATTATTATTATTAAAATAATTATTTTATTTAACTTTATTATTAATGTTTTTAAATTTGATCAAAGAGAGAGAAAGAGAAAGAGAATGAGAAAGCAAGCCTCCAGATTTAGGACTCAAACTGTGGTTGGCCATGTGAGAGTCCAGTGCCTTAACCACCATGCTACCTAGTGGCCCCAGGGAGGGCATTTCTTAATTATCAAGCAGTTATAGATTTTGGTCATCATTTTTCTAATCTATCATTATTTTTTGTTTTTGTTTAAAAAATTATAAGAGCATATGCTGAAAAAATTAAAATTTTTAAGGTATTATGCTTTTCTTTATGATAAAACACATGATTAATTTTGAACAGTCCATGGAAAAAACAAAAGTAAAATATACAAATTATGTGTCTTATGTATGATGTAAAGCTTTGCATCAGCTTATGGATTTGCCCCATTCTTTCTATGTCCTTATTTACACTTTTGCCAGTGTCTTTGGCTGCAGGGCACTGTACACTGGTCCGAGGAAGAGAGGAAGAGAAGGAAAGTGAGAAACTGTCTCCCAGGGGGGATGGCCACATTGCAATTCCTTCTTCTCCATTTTCCCCTAGGGACTTTGGGAACACAGGCATAATTTTCAAGTGACTGGGTCAGGACTCCAGCCTGGAAGCTGGCCTTGTGGGATCCAGTGCCTTTACCACAATGCCACCTGCTGGCACCTTACTTGGTTTTAATCTGCTAGAACATGCCCAATTTTGAAATAGGTACATTGACCTCCATCTTTGTGGCTGGTGTTTGACCAGATCTT
The DNA here is from genome assembly GCF_000334495.1 of Tupaia belangeri chinensis. NCBI lineage: Eukaryota > Metazoa > Chordata > Mammalia > Scandentia > Tupaiidae > Tupaia > Tupaia belangeri. Next base: position 132,200 of record NW_006160172.1, read on the forward strand.
CTCTTTCACTTTGTGTATTGGTTACAGTTCATATATGCAAAGTCTCCTGACTTGGGCCTATCAATCTCCCCAATCATTATGTGACCCTCTTACTAGCTGTTACTTTGTGATCCCAGCCCCAGTGCTCATTGCCCCCAGCAGCAGAGCCACCCCTCCTGGGAGCCAGGGATCAGGCCCTGACACTCTGCAGGACCTGACCTGGCCTGCAAGACCTGATGAGGATCTTCAGAAATGAAAGCACCCCTCCCTAGCATGGAGGGTGTCACCACCAAGAGAAAGCCACCAGCGTCATCTTTCCTACAGAATGCCAGGGTCCTCGGATGGCAGAGGACCACGCAGAGGTGGGTCTTTCTAAGGATACCCGGCACAGGAGATCCCTGAAGTCGGAGGAGAAATACCTTCTACAGCAGTTCTGGCTTTGTCTGCAAGGAGTGCCAAAGTAACAGGACCAGCTGTGGGGTGGGGTGAGCAGTAGGGACTCGCCAAGATTGTCAGATTACAGAAACACGCTGTTTACAAGGCACACAAGTTGCCATGGAAAGTGTTCTGTCTGAAATGCATGGTCTCCTTATTGACAATCGCATGACAGATTCCAAAGAAAGGGAGTTTATCTTCCATACCACCTAAACAATGCCTGTGTCAGGAAGGCAGATCAGGCCTGGTGTGACTCCAGGGCTAAGAGGCTTCCTGCAGAACATGCGGCCTTTGCTGAGCCAAAGGAATGGTCTTTGCTTTTGCATTGATATTCTGACTCAAGAAAGAAGGACTGACACCTGGCCTCATGATTTTCGATGAACGTATCAGCAACCATGAGGGTCTACACCTGATGCCTGCCTGTGGTTCAAACACCAGCTACTCCAGCACTGGGAGCAGAGAATGAAGGGAACTACCATCAGGGCTATGGGGCATGCACGCACATGTGCCTGGCCTCTGGGTCTGGAACTCGAACCACGGTCAACTGTGTGGGAGTTCAGCAAAGTAATCATTATACCATCTGCTGGTCCCTCCAGTTGTTTCTTATGAGATAGTTTTTAATTTTAGTTTTGATTTCAACCTGGATACAAAGAGGGAGTTTTTATTATTATTATTATTATTATTATTATTAAAATAATTATTTTATTTAACTTTATTATTAATGTTTTTAAATTTGATCAAAGAGAGAGAAAGAGAAAGAGAATGAGAAAGCAAGCCTCCAGATTTAGGACTCAAACTGTGGTTGGCCATGTGAGAGTCCAGTGCCTTAACCACCATGCTACCTAGTGGCCCCAGGGAGGGCATTTCTTAATTATCAAGCAGTTATAGATTTTGGTCATCATTTTTCTAATCTATCATTATTTTTTGTTTTTGTTTAAAAAATTATAAGAGCATATGCTGAAAAAATTAAAATTTTTAAGGTATTATGCTTTTCTTTATGATAAAACACATGATTAATTTTGAACAGTCCATGGAAAAAACAAAAGTAAAATATACAAATTATGTGTCTTATGTATGATGTAAAGCTTTGCATCAGCTTATGGATTTGCCCCATTCTTTCTATGTCCTTATTTACACTTTTGCCAGTGTCTTTGGCTGCAGGGCACTGTACACTGGTCCGAGGAAGAGAGGAAGAGAAGGAAAGTGAGAAACTGTCTCCCAGGGGGGATGGCCACATTGCAATTCCTTCTTCTCCATTTTCCCCTAGGGACTTTGGGAACACAGGCATAATTTTCAAGTGACTGGGTCAGGACTCCAGCCTGGAAGCTGGCCTTGTGGGATCCAGTGCCTTTACCACAATGCCACCTGCTGGCACCTTACTTGGTTTTAATCTGCTAGAACATGCCCAATTTTGAAATAGGTACATTGACCTCCATCTTTGTGGCTGGTGTTTGACCAGATCTTCTCTTTCACTTTGTGTATTGGTTACAGTTCATATATGCAAAGTCTCCTGACTTGGGCCTATCAATCTCCCCAATCATTATGTGACCCTCTTACTAGCTGTTACTTTGTGATCCCAGCCCCAGTGCTCATTGCCCCCAGCAGCAGAGCCACCCCTCCTGGGAGCCAGGGATCAGGCCCTGACACTCTGCAGGACCTGACCTGGCCTGCAAGACCTGATGAGGATCTTCAGAAATGAAAGCACCCCTCCCTAGCATGGAGGGTGTCACCACCAAGAGAAAGCCACCAGCGTCATCTTTCCTACAGAATGCCAGGGTCCTCGGATGGCAGAGGACCACGCAGAGGTGGGTCTTTCTAAGGATACCCGGCACAGGAGATCCCTGAAGTCGGAGGAGAAATACCTTCTACAGCAGTTCTGGCTTTGTCTGCAAGGAGTGCCAAAGTAACAGGACCAGCTGTGGGGTGGGGTGAGCAGTAGGGACTCGCCAAGATTGTCAGATTACAGAAACACGCTGTTTACAAGGCACACAAGTTGCCATGGAAAGTGTTCTGTCTGAAATGCATGGTCTCCTTATTGACAATCGCATGACAGATTCCAAAGAAAGGGAGTTTATCTTCCATACCACCTAAACAATGCCTGTGTCAGGAAGGCAGATCAGGCCTGGTGTGACTCCAGGGCTAAGAGGCTTCCTGCAGAACATGCGGCCTTTGCTGAGCCAAAGGAATGGTCTTTGCTTTTGCATTGATATTCTGACTCAAGAAAGAAGGACTGACACCTGGCCTCATGATTTTCGATGAACGTATCAGCAACCATGAGGGTCTACACCTGATGCCTGCCTGTGGTTCAAACACCAGCTACTCCAGCACTGGGAGCAGAGAATGAAGGGAACTACCATCAGGGCTGAGGATAGAACAGGAGTTTGAGCCCTGCTTGTGGCCTTGCCCGGAGGAGCACGCTGCTCGGCCAGTACCTTGGGTTCATGGTCCACATGCTTACTGAGAACTGGGTTTTAGGAACAGAAACCCCCTTGACATTATGGAGAGTATGTCACCGGAAGGAAAGACTGACTTCTCTGATGGGCGAGTAGGCGCCTGTCGGAGAATGGGAATGATGCTGAGTCGACAGAGCTCTCCCTTGGATGGTGACTCTGAATGAACTGAAGATGCGCTCCTATTTTGCTGACTTTTTTTTTTCTTTCTCATCAAAGCAAAAATCAGCTAATGTCTATCAACCAGCTACACCATAAATTATCCACTAGGTTCATTAATAGCATTTTTTTTCCAGTTTGCTATCAGGTGTGGGCACTCACCAGAGAAAGAGAGAGAGAAGAGAGAGAGAAAGTGAGAAATCACCCCCTAAGGGGGATGGCCATACCATTTCTTTCTCCTCCATTTTCCTGTCAGGATTTTGGGTGCCTGCACGTGTGCCCAACGTGTTTCTCAGGCCATCAGGTCCAGTGCCACAGTCGGTCATGTGTATCCAGCTGCCTTAACCACCACACCACTGTCTGGTCCCCTTAACAACATCTTTTAAACTGTGCAGCTACCTCTGAATCAGTCCTGTTCATTAACCATGCTAGTGATATCACCTAGAAATAAGGGATACTTACGTCAAGATCCCCTCAATCTTATGACAGAGGGTATCCCATTTTGCTTTTGCAAGCAGCTGTTGCCATGTCATCATAGCAAGAGTAGCTGTCTTTGCTTTAAATTGGGGTGACCCTGCTGTGAGCTGGCCTTAACTGGATCAAACATTCAGTTGCTACCACAAGCAATTGACAGATTGCTGGGCACATGCAAATATGTGTTCAAACTCAAGAGAGGAAAATGGAGAGAGGACTGCGACATGGCCATCTCCATTAGGGGGTGATTTCTCACTTTTCTTCTCTTTCTTTCCATTGAGCAGACATGCTCTATGACAAAAAAAAAAAAAAAAGGCAAAACAAAAAAAAGATGGTGGCCTCACTGTTTCACAGCAGATATTGAAGTGTGCTTAACCAGTTAAACTGACTTCATACACAGATAAGCATTGAACTGGATTATTTGTTTTCCACAGTAAATACAAAGTATTCTACTCACCACACTAATGGGGGCCAATTTAAAACTTAGTAAGTGGCTAAGGTAATTTAAACTTGGGGGTGTTATTATTACTTACATTCCATCATGTACCTCTCTTTAGCACACACTTTGTTTGGCAAAGTGTGCATGAAGTATTTGACAAAACAAGGATATTAACATATGTATCATTTTCAACACAGAACTTTATATTCTTCTGTCTGTCAAGTGTTTCTTCCCTTTGCATCTCCCACTACCTCTAATATCCACTCCCCTCCTTTGCAGTCTCTGGTACCCATTTATCCTCTCTACTATCCTTGGATCTTTCCATTTCTAAAAAGATGTGTGACTGTGAATGTCAGAGTGCAGATGTTCAATATATATTGAGTGGAGATGTACAGCAATCCTACCCCTTGATATTTACCCAAGGGAGAGGAAAATAGACATTTGTACATCTATGCTATTGCTGCATGAGTCACAATCGGTAAGACTTGGAATCAACCAAAGAGCCCAAGAACTGATAACTGGATTGAAAAAATGTGGCTCATCTATACTATTTTACTTGGTCATTGGAACAGTGAGACTCTGTCATTTGATTCAGAGTGAATGAATATAGACAATTTAACGTTATGGGAACTAAGCCAGACTCTGAAAACCGAACTTCATTTTCTTTAATAAAGTTAAATACTCTTTAATCACCTTGAAGTCAATCTTGTGCATACCTCCATATTAGTCTATTAGGGCCACAGAAGAGACAAGCTCTGTTTTTCATCCTGTAACCTGAGTGGCAAGGCATGGGGGTCCTTGCCTCTGCTGAGCAAGGAGTTTCTAATTAAGTAACTGGGAACTGAGGCATCATCTGGACTGACTGCCAGTGACCCGGGTCTTAGTATGTGTGAAGGGCAGTATTGTTTCATTTGTCCAATTGTATTTTCCTCAACTTCTAGCTGGTATGAAAAAGATCACTGAAAAGTCTTCTTAGGTGGGTTCTAAGATAGTATAATAAAAGTTTGCATTTTCCTTGAACAAAATGACCCAGCTAAGATTTTGCTCCTGTTCAGTGGTAAAACCAGGACTTAGATTGGTTCTCCTAGAAGTTGAGTGTTTATTCTGACTTTGTTTAACTTGTGTGCAAATAGGTACTGTTGAAACTTAATCCATTTATATATTTAATGTTTGTCTTTTACTTAATATGTCTTTTTTATTTTACCTATAGGTTATGCTTTGAAATAATGACTCAGTGTTATCTTGAGGTTCATAATTGATTAGACATTGCTGAGTGCAATTCATTTTTTAAAATTATTTATTTAATTTGTTATTATTATTTTTAAATTTGACTAGAGAGGGACAGAGAGAGGAAAAGTGAGAAAACAAGTCACCAAGTCTGGGATTCACACCGCAGGCGACCATGTGGAGTCCAATGCCTTAACCACCATGCCATTTGCTGGCCCTGAATGTAAGTAATTCTTACATCTGGCTAAATGTGAGCACCATCTGGTAGATTCTTAAACTAGTAGAAAAGAAGTCTTATACTAACTAATAGAAAAGGAGTCTTAATATAAAGGAGTCTTTTTACTTAATGGATATAGTTTGAATTAATTTATCTTTATGTCCAGGAAGATGTTACATGGATAACATGATTTGCCATTGATCCTTTGGCCCCGTTTGTTAACTGATTGCATTGTATATTGGTTATTAGATCACTGACTTGTGCAGTTGTGTTTTCAGTTATTGTGTAAAAAGTCAACTTTTAAATCTTAGTAATTTGGAATCCTTTACTATATTTTAAATTACTGTTACCTAGTTATTAAATACAACATAATCTTTACACTTGTGCAACACTAACATGAATAAACACTTTGCATTGTGTCATCAGGTACAGATAGAAGTTGGAATCAAACTTTAGGATTCTACTTTTGATTAATGCATAGTGCAACTCTACACTATGGATGTCGTTTGCTTTATATCTCATGTTTTAAAAGGAGATATTCTTTTAGGCTAATAGGCAACCATGTCTTGCTTATTATTTTTTCTCTTCTTTCCTCTTCTTTCTTTCTTTCTTTCTTTCTTTCTTTCTTTCTTTCTTTCTTTCTTTCTTTCTTTCTTTCTTTCTTCTTTTTCTTTTTCTTTATTATTATTCATACATTAAATTGCTATACATAATTTAGATTGTGAAGAGACTTTACCCAGCATGATATACACCTCAGTCCAGCCCAGTTGAGACCACCATACACATCCTCATCAACAGATAATAAACCTTTTCTGTGTCCCAGAAGTGTCTTACCTCTCCATTTCCCCCCCAAATTTCCTATCCCCTTCCCCTCTCACACTCTTT
>NW_006160172.1:138495-160077 GCF_000334495.1 Tupaia belangeri chinensis
TTCCACTTTGTCTCTAGTGTCCATTACAATTTTTAATACTTTCATGTTCTCCAGTCTTTCAGTCTCTACCATAGCGTGAAAACAGTCGGTATATGTTAAGTGGAGACATACAATGTCTCTCTTTCATAGCCTGACTTGCTTCACTCAGCAACAAATCTTCCATATTTGTCCACTTTCTATCAAATTCCAGGGCCTTGTTGTTTTTTATGGATGAATAGTATTCTATGGAGTATATGTGCTACAATTTTTCAATCCATTCATCTGTTTGTGGACATTTGGGTTGATTCCATGTCTTAGCAACTGTGAATAAGGCTGTAATGAATATAGATGTGCGAGTGCTTTTCTGACTGAGTGCTCTCCTGTCCTTTTGGTAGATACCCAGGAGTGGAATTGCTGGATCATATGGTAGTTCTATTTGAAGGTATTTGACGCACCTCCATATCATTCTCCACAGGACTGGACCAATTATATTTTAAAAGGCAAACATTTAATGGACACAATAATGGAAAATTTTCTGATAAGGATAATATGAATGGCAATATATTTGACTGGACTAATATGCAGTGTATAGTGCACATTCTGAAAAAATAATTTTGTATGCTGTAAAGATGTACAATGATTAAATGTTAAAAAATAAAGTTTAAAAATACAGGAAAAAATTGAAAAAAAAATACAAAACATGATTTCAACCAATGGTCCTCATTCTTATTGGCATACGAGACCATTTCTTTTTCTTAATTTTTAAATTTATTATTATTATTATTTATACATTCAATCACTATAAATCATTTAGACTGTAAAGAAACTTTACCCAGTATGATATACATTTCAGTCTAGTTGAGAATACTATACACATCCTCATCAACAGATAACAAACCATATCTGTGTCCCACAAATATCTTATCTTGTAAAAGACAATTTTTCCATAGACTAGGATAGAGGTGGGGGGATGGTTTAGGGATGATTCAGGAGTATTCTATTATTGTTCACTGTATTTCTACTATTATTACACTGTAGAATATAATAAAATAATTATACTACTCACCATGATGCAGTATTTGCAGCCCAACCCTAGAGCTATCATGACTGCTTCTGCCTCACTTCAGATCATCATGCACTATAATAGAATAGGGAGCTTGCCACCTAGATCTCTTGAATATATCATTCACAATACTAGTCATATTCCTCTGAGAGTCTATGCCGCTGTTGCTCTGACAGGAGATGGAGCTCAGGCGGTAATGCAAGTGACGGGGAGTGGTTGTAAATACAGATGAAGCTTGCTTCTGCTTGCGAGATCTCCCTCCACTCCCCTATTGCTGTGTGGCTCAGTCCCTAATGGTCATGGACTGGTACTGGTCCATTGCCCTGGGTTTAGGGACCTCTGTTTTAGACTATTTACAACCATCTAATTTGAATATTCTAGACACATTTGAAAATAATTTATTATTATTATTATTATTATTATTATTGGTTTAAGTTTAATGTAAATTCATGGTATTATATTTCTTTCCTGATCAGTTAGAGTCCTCTATATCTTATTTTTTTTTATGTAAACTTGATCTTGAACTGGGAAAATTGCATTAATAATAATACTACTTAATTTTATTACTGTGTATGCTTTTTTATTTGTATAACCTGCTGTGTCTACTATAAGAAAACTTCTGCTGTGTTACTTGGTATTTGTAAACATTTTTTATTTCCATTGTGATTTAGAGTCTTCATCATTATGTTTCTGTTTTTCTCATGAAATGATATTTTTGGCCTGATTCTATTTTGTTTGACATTAAAATTGTGACTGTTGGTTTCCTTTTATTTTCATTTTCTTTAAATATTTTGTTCATGCTTAATTTTAGCTCTTTGGATCAGTATATATTGGTGTGTACCTTACATATAGTATAAAAATGAGTTTTGAGTCATAAACTAATATGTAAACATTATTTATTTATTTTCACCTTTTTTGTTTACTATTTATACATTCATTCATTATACGTCATTTAGATTTTAAAGAGACTTTACCCAGCATGATATACACCTTAATTCAGTCCCGTTGAGAATACTATACACATTCTCACCAACAGATAATAAACCATATATGGGTACCACAAATATCTTACCTCTCTATTTTTTCCCCCAAATTTTCTTTCCTATGCTCTTCCCCTTAACACTATGCAATTTAAGACCATTTATATTCAACATTTGTATTTGGTTTAATAGGTCATTTATATTCATTTTATTCAGTGTGTCTGTCTGTGTGTTTAATGAATGTATATAATAGTCCTTTATCATATAATTTCCATAGTGTTATAAAAATATAACGCATAGAAATATATTTTTATATTTAGGGGAGACTTATAACTTTAGGCTTTTCATTATAATTTTTACTTAATATTCAATCTGTTTTTCACTTAAGATGTTTATTCGTTTTAACCTATGAAGTATGATAAAAAAGATTATAATGTCTTTCTCCCTTTTTCTTTCTCTCCTTTTAACTGTCTACTTTTAATCAAATGTATTATTAACAGCTTATCATTGTCTTCTTAAATATGCTTAGTAGACTTTTTACTATTTTGTGTGAAAGCTTTAAATGATTTCCTTTGATCTCTGACCTTGCTCATAATGTAATTAATGAACTTCAATTTTGCATACTCTCTTCTCATATTTAAGATTTTACACTTTTGAATTTGTTTTAAAATAAACTGTTTAATAAACTTCAGTAATATGATTTTTTTGAGAGTTTTTTGCTATGGGGCATGTATTCCCACCAGAAAGACAGAGAGAGACAGGGAGACAGAAAGCAAGAAATCACCCCCCAAGGGGGGATGGTCACACTGTAATCCCTTCCCCTCCATTCTCCTCTTGGGATCTTGGGCACGCAGGCACACACGATCGGCGTGAGTTTAAGCCACTGGGTCTGGGACTCAAATTGTGGTTGGCTACGTGGGAGTCCAGCGACATAGCCCTTACACCAACTGCTGGTCCCAGTAATATGTTTTTTAAAGTTGTGTTCACTGAAGTATAATTACATACAATGAAATTTGTCCTTTTAAAGTGTATAGTTTATGTGTTTTTGATAAATGTGTAACAGTGATATAACCACTGCAATACTTAATAGATGGAACACTTCTATCAAAATGAAAATGTTCTGCCTTTGTTTTTTGTTTTGTTTTGTTTTTAATTTTTTTAAAAATTGTATTTAACTTTATTCATCCATTTATTTATTTTAATTTGACTGGAGAGGGACAGAGCAAGAGCAAGAGAGAGAGGTGGGAAAGTAAAGCAAGCCACCAGGTCGGGGACTTGAACCATTGTCGGCCATGTGGGAGTCCAGCGCCCTTAACCACCATGCCACCTACTGGCTCCAAAATGTACTGCCTTTGTGATCAGTTCCCTCCTCCACCTCCACCATCTGTCAAACATTGATCTGCTTTCCTTTTTTAAAAGCTTGCCTTTTCTAGAATTCAATGTAAATGGGATCATGCTGAATATAGACTTTTGATTTAACTCAGCAAAATGTTTTCCAGATGCGTTCATATTGTTGGATATATTTATAGTTAATTTGTTCTTATTGCTAAGGAGAATTTGTTTGGATGATTGTACCACAGATAGTTTATTCATTCTTCTGTTAATGAACACTTCAGCTTTTTCAAGTTCTTAGCATAAATAAAGGTGCTGTAAACTTTCACAATAGATCTAGTGTGGACATATGTTGTCATTTCACTTCAGTAAATAATAGAAAGTGACACTGAATGATATGTGTGTTTATAGACACATAAACCAACGGGGGAAAAATAGAGAACACAAAAATAAATCCACATACTCACAGCTAACTCATTTTTTTAGTTATGATTTGTTATTTAAATTCAATCATTGGACATCTCTATAGCACCCACTATGTTTTTCAAGCTATGCATGTGGTACTCAATAATCAAGGATATGACCACAAGCATCATTCTCAATAGAGAATCTTGCAATCCTGTATCTGATCATTGTTTTCTCTTAGCCCCTCCAGCCCACTCTGCACGTTCTGCTCCCCTCCATACAATTTCTGGTATCTACACTTGTTCTCCCCACGCCCATACCTTTGGATTTTTCAACTTCTGCCATAGAATGCAGACATTCGGCATACATTGAGTGGGGACATTCAGTGTTTGTCCTTCATAGTCTGGCTTGCTTCACTATAGAATTCTACTCAGCCATAATGTACAAGGCTATATTTTGACAAAGGCACCAAGGATACACATTAGAGAAAGAACAGTTTATTCAATAAATGATGCCAGAAACCTAGATACCACACACAGAAAAATGAAATTAGGTCCCTTTCTTCATATATATAAATCAACTCGAATACATTAAAGTCTTAAATTTAAGACCTAAAACTATAGAGAAAAACATAAAGAAAATTCTTCATGATGGTCTGGGCAAGAATTTTTTTTGGGGGGGGAATCAAAAGCACATAGAACAAAGCAAAGATAGACAAATAGGATTAACATTAAACTAAAAAAGTCATCAAACAAAGAAAACAATGGCACAGAGGAAAATCTTCAGAATGGGAGAAAATATTTGCAAATCATTAATCTGACAAGGTAACATCCACAGTATATAAGAACTAAAAAAATGCAATAGCAAAACACCAAGAAAATAAGACCAAAAAAACTCCAATCTAATTTTAAAATGGGCTAAACACCCAACCAACCATTTCTCAAAAAAAGACACACCAATGTCTAACAGGTATGTGAAAAAATAATTCCAATCACACTAATTATCATGGAAATCAAAACCACAGTAAGATAGCATCTCATTTCAATTGGAATGGCTATTATCAGAAAGATAACAAGTGTTGTTGAGAACATGAGGAACCCTTACACACAGTTTGTAGAAATTAGTATAGCCACTTGAAAAAAATGGGATGAGATGTCCTCAATAAATTGAAAATATAGCCACCCTATAATCCATCAGTCCCACTAATTAGTATTTATCCAAAGAAAATCAAATTAGTGGGACCAGCAGTTGACATAATGGTTATGTCACTGGACTTCCATGTAGTCGACCGCAGTTCGAGTCCTGGACTTGGTGGCTTAAACTCATGTCAGGCACATGTGTGTGTGTGTGCCCAAGATCCTAAGAGGAAAATGGAGGGGAAGGGATTGCAGTGTGGCCATCTCCCCGGGGGGGTGATTTCTCACTTTCTGTCTCTCTGTCTCTCTGTCTTTCTGGCAAGTGTACATGCCCTATAGCAAAAACCTCTCCCACAAAAATAAAATCGAATTAGTATGTTGATGAGATCTCTGCACTCCCATGTTTACTATAGTACTATTCACAATAGCCAAGATAGAAAATCAACTTAAGTGTCTATGTGAACTGATCAAGAAAATGTGGTATATATTCACAATGGAATACTAATCAGTCATAAAAGAAAATGAGATACCTGCACTGCTGCCAATGGTCCCCTTCTGCTATATACTACCTTACTCTCTGCACAACCCCCTATCCTCCCTCCCTCCATCTCAGCCCTCAGTTGCACCTGGAGGTTAGGGTAAGTTATGGAAAGGACTGAGGGAAAGGACATTGCCACCACCTGTACAGCCTGCAGGTACCTAGTTGTGGTCATTGCCTGAGAGCAGCCTCTGCAGGCAGAGGAATCAGGCCAGACTTCTGGATGGTAGGAGGAAGTCATCAGGAACTTTCAGATTACCTGGCTTATCCCTGAAAAAGCAGAGAGGACCCGATTGCCTGAAGCCACTGAGGGTCTGGAGAACACCTCCCTACTTTCCAGTTTCCCTTACAGAGGAGAAAAACATCAGAGGCTCTCTGCTGAAATTGCAAAACTCAGACTACCACCATGAGTTCCAGCAACCCCAACCGTAGAACAAGGAAACTGGCACAGAACTAGCCCACATCCCAGAGAAGTGCAAGAACAAATAGCTTCAGGGTAAAAAAAGGTTGATTAACCCCACCTCATCCCCCCACAAGCTGTCAAGAGAGCTATACCTCCCTGCAGACCAGCCAGCAAGTGGAGCTCTGCCTACAGTCAGGTTTTCATAGCCTGGATGGGACAGAGGATTCAAAAGAGAGCACCTCCACTCCAACAGAGGTGGAAGAATCTGATCACTATTCCCTGTCTGGCAGGTAAGGAGAGCCTGCACTCTCCCTGCCATCAATTGCAGGTCCAGAGGGAATGGCTACTCAATCCAGCTTATGTGACTCACAATATAGCACCACTAAACCTCACTGAACTGTATCAAGGACAGGTGATGTGAGTCCCACCCTTGTCTAGAAGATGTGACCCTTTGCCAGGGCCACACCTGGAACCTAGGGCTGCTCTTCTTCCCCCCTCTGAGCACTACAGAAACTACTCCAAAAATTAGGGAGAGCTGAGTTCTTCACCAGATGCTTTGAAACCAGTATAAAGTCACAAGAACTATGAGAATACAAGAAAATATCTCTCCCCCATGGGGATGCAATAATTCTGTACCAATAACGGACAACATAAAGAAATTTACAGAAATGTCAGAAAAAGAATTCTAATAGTCATTTTGACAAAGCTCAGTGAATGCAAGCGAAAATAGACAGTCACTTCCATGACATAAAAAAAGGGTCTCAGATCTGGAAGACAAGGCCTCTGACTTAGTCCAAACCTCCAGAAAGAATCAACACTCCCCCAACCCCAGATGAAGACAACATATGGAAAATATTAGACACCATCAAATATCCAAATATGTTTATAATGGATATTCAGAAGGCAAAGAGGCTGGTAAATACTATCTGAAAACTTTCCAAACCTAGAGAAACATGAAGACATGCAGATCCAGGAAACACAAAGAACATAAAATGGAAACAACATAAGATTTTTTCCACAGCATGTCATAGTCAGATTGGTAAAAAATCAAAGACAAACACAAGATTCCAAAATGGCAAGAAAAAATGTCAAGTTATTTACAAAGATTATCCTATCAGGCTAACATCAGAACTCTCAAATGAAATGGTGCAGGCATGGAAAGAATGGGAAGACATTCAAAATGCTAAAAAAAACTTCCTGAAGAAAATAACAATATGGAGGTTAAAGTAACTGTAGGTCCCTGAGTCTCAATTTCAAATGAATAAATGAATGTTAGTGAAGAACAAGGGAAATTCTTAAGCAATTTACCTTCTTTCTTATAACTATTTTTTTTCTTAGATTTTGCGATAGGGCATGTACATACACCAAAGAGAGAACAGAGAGACAATAAAAAGGAAAGTGAGAAATCATCCCCAGGGTGGGGGAATGGCCATGCCACAGTCCCTTCTTAGCATTTTCTTCTAGGGATTTTTGAGCATGCACCCAAATGCACCTGGCATTATTTTCAAATTTTCAGGTCTGGGACTCAAACTGTGGTCTGCCATTTGGGAGTTCAGTGCCTTAACCACCACATCACCCTTTGGCCTCTCATAACTTCTTAAGGTCATTTTTATTGCCATCCTCATCACCATTATCATACCATTTGATAAGAGTGTACTAATGCTAGACCTTGTACCAAGAGATTTTACATTTATTATTTATTTGATTTCTCTCCTGTGAAGTAGGTATCATTATCATTTAAAAAAAATGAGTTAATTGCAGACTGAAGACTTCAAATAATGTATTGAAGACCCCAGAGCTTGTTTTTGGAATACAACCCAGGTTTCTACAACACTGGAGCCTGAGTTTTTGATGGTACCTATAATAGCTTGTTACTTCTAAAGTTCAATATCTCATTATGAGGTTTTTTGTTTTTTGTTTCTGTTTTGTTTTGGTTTTGGTTTTGTTTTTTTTTTTGTTTGTTTCTTTTTCCCCATAGGGCACATGTGCTTACCAGGCCAGGGAGAGACAGAGGAAGTGAGAAATCACCCTCCAAAGAGAATTAGCCACACTGCAATCCCTTCTCCATTCTCCTCCTGGAATGCTGGGCACATGCACACACACACTCAGCATGACTTTCAAGCTGCCAGTTCTAGGACTTGAACTGTAGTTAGCCATGTGGGATCCAGTGCCTTAAACATCATGGCACGTGTTGGCCCCTAGACTTAATATTTTAAATTGGTCTAAGCCAAGTGCTCTTGGGAGAGCCAGGGGCCAGTTATTGGAATATGAGGCCACGGAATAGATGATTCCTAGAGAACTGAACACATGAAGAATGTGGAACCGGGGAGGACCCATATGTGGGAATAGTTTTGTCCCACAACCTTGCTCAGAAACTCAGCCTTTTAAATTCAGCCATCTCTTAGCTGTGTAGAACCACAGGTTACTGCTTTGGTGGCCTGTCATCCCCTAGTTTTTAAATGGAGAGTGGCAGCAAAATATGTAAGTTATCCTGGCAGCTCTACTGTAACTTAGGAAAGGATAGAGAAATGGCCATGGCTGTCTTTCATCATCTCTATTTCTCCCCAACATCATAATCCTCCCTAATCCAGATTCCTACATCTCCTACCACCAAGTTCACCAACTGGTTCTTTCCTTGGTCAGAGGATCTGCACCATTTCATCCTTACCTTCATACCTAAGAATTAATTTTAAAATAAACCAAAGCAGGCATTTGCATATTTAACTTTCTGAATGTTATGTACCATGAATAAATGTTATGCTACCATGAACTTGTAGCTGGGTCATACATTTAATTATACAAAGTCATATGTGCAAATAAAATTAGCTTCTTTATTTTTTCAAAAACTGATTTTATTTTTTGGCAACTGTCACCTGCTGGATAGTAGAGGAAAATAGCTAATAATTAGACAAATCTAGTGCTTTAATGTTATGCATAAAATCAAACAGAGCCTTTAAGTAAATGATTATTTTTCTTAGCAAATAACTCAGTTTTTTACCCTCTCCCTCTTTCTAACCTTGTTCTCCATTTTACTTTCTTTCTCTTTTTTTATGAGAAATTTTTGCCAAAGGGTGTGTGTGCTTGCAGGAGAGGGATAGAAAACAGACAGCAAGGAATCATCCCCTAGGGAAGATGGCCATGCCATAATCCCTTCTCATCCATTCTGCCCTCAGGAATTTGGTCATGCCCAATGTGAGTTTCAAGCCACCTGATCCAGTACTCAAACCATTCGACCATGTGCGAATCCAGTGCCTTAACCACTACACCATTGCTGGCCCCAGTCTTTTCCCCTTTTAAAGTGGTGTCTAAATGTATGCATGAGGAGTGAAATTCAAGTGACCTCATGATGGTAAAGGAAGACAAGTCTTCACATCTACACAATGCCTTCCGAATGCTTAGTGATTTCAGCCACCCAGTGGCTGATGGGCTGAGTTCTTGAATGATGACTGGGCATGAGAGTAATTCTCTGAGTATCTTTCTGGCATCGGAGGTTAAATCTGTGACTGACACAGCTCAAATTTAATTTCTCTGTTTAATCAGGCTGGTGATGCTCCCACTCTAACTTACTCAGCTAAGTTTTGGTTCAGTTTACAGACCCCCACCTTGAGTCTCTTGTACTTCCTTCATTCATCTTCTGGTCAAGATCTTCACCCTGTATAACTCAATTATCTCACCCACGGTCACTGTGAACACTGTGACACACCTCTAATGCTCAGTCCACACTGTGTCTTCAGGAGCATGCAGCATTTGGGGTTCCATTGTGTATGGATTTAGATGATGTGGAACAAATGCATTCTTCCCTTGCTTTCCCATCCTGCTCCTTAGGTGGCTTTAATGGTACCAGATACTTTCTTGTTTTCTGAAAGCCTTTGGGGCCAGTGGTCCAAGAGATCTTCCTGTGGAGCAGAAAGATGCCTCCTGCTCTTGACTTTCCCCTCGGTGCATCCCAGAGATCACCTACCTCCCCTGCCTCTGTATTTCTTCATTTTCTCTCACTGTTTCCCTCTTTCTCTCCTTGTTTGACTAAGGTTTTCTTTAGGTAAAATTCTGCATTGTTCCACATTATTCGGGCCTAGATCATGGTGTACAAAGGGGCATTAAAGGGAATTAGAAAATTGCTTTTCTCAGTCAACACTCAGATTCTGCTATTATGGTCTTAATAAAAACAAAAGCCTCAAAACTGATAAAAATTCTTTTATATCTCTTTTTCTCTTTAGATATCCTGGTGAAAATTTTGGAGTAGAAAGCTTAATGCATGGATGGCTTAAGGAGGCAATTTCAATACTTTGGATTGCTATTAGGAAAATGGTTTTCCTTGGAACAGCCAAATGGTTGTTTTGTACTATAGAATCAGTACATATAAGAAGAATGGCAGAAGTTCTGGAAAATTACAGAAATAATCTAGGAACTGAAACACTTTTACTTAGCATCAGAACAGATCTGGATTGAGAGTTTATTCTTTATTTTATTATTCTTTTTCTAAATTTGCCATAGGATGTGAACACTTGCCTGGGGGACAGAAAGAAAGTGAGAAATCATCCCCCAAGGGGGATGGCCAAACTGCAATTCCTTCTCCTCCATTCTCCTCTTGGAATTTTGGACACACACACACACACACACACACACACACACAGTGGAAATTTCAAGTCACTGGGTCTGGGACTCAGACCACACAGTAGACCAGAGTGGGGAGGGGAAGGGAAAAAGGAAGCTACCAGGTCTGGGACTTGAACTGTGGCCACCCATGTGAGAGTGTCCAGCACCTTAACAACCACACCACCTTCTGGGCCCCCTAAATGGTGTTTCTTAACATGTTCTCCACAGAGCCTGACAGACCAGAGACTGCTTACCTTTCATTCTCATGCCTTCCCTCTGCCTCCCCGGCCATCATAATGTACTTCCTTCAGTTTTATGAATATGCTCAATGTGCTTTTGAGCCTGGTTACCTGCAGCCCCTGCTGCAGGAAATGCAGATTGCCTCCTGTCACCTACCTATTGTCACAGGTGTCCGGTGAAAGAGCACTTTTACTGGGAAGCTTTCACTGTTCCTTTCCTTGCGAGCTAAGTGCCATTTACCTCACAGGACCTTGCTTTCCCTGTCAGAGCCCTTGGTAACAGTTGGGGTTTCGCTTTACTAGCCAGGCTCTAATACAGCCTGAAGATCAATGGGCTGGAAGACTGTTCATCTTGTCACTTTTGCTTCCGAAATGTGTACTGACTGTCCCTGTGCTCCAGCCTCCCAACCAACAGCGAAGTCACACCTAACAAGACCTCTCATTGAGTCTTCACCATCGCTTCCCGACTGTGGCATTTGCCACTTCCTGTTTGGTTGTTGTTGTCTTACGGACACACATTAAATGTGTAATGATCATATCAGGGTAATGAGCATATCCAGGATCTCAAACACTTATCACTGTTTTGTGTTGGGAACATTGAAAATCCTCTCTTAAAATACACAATTGGGGGCCAGCAGGTGGCAAGGTTAAAGGCACTGGACTCCTGCATGGTTTACCAAGATGTGAGTTCTGGACCTAGTGACTTGAAGATCATGCCTGGTGTGCGTGTGTCCCCAAAATCTTGAGAGGAGAGCCAGAGGAGACAGGATTTGGTTATGGCCACCCTCTCTGGGGGGTGATTTTTCACTTTCTCTTTCTCTCCCTAGCGAGTGCATGTTCCCTATGGCAAAAAAGCTAAAATAATAATAAATAAAAGAGCATTCAAAAAGATAAATACAACTCAATAGTCTTTCAACATACATAGTAAATTATTATTATTATTATTATTATTTTCCGGAAGGTCTGTGTGTTCGCTGAAGAGGAACAGAGAAACAGAGAGAGAAAAAAAACGAGTAAGAGCTTCCCCCAGGGGGCATGTTCATGCTACAATCTTGTCTCCATTTCTTTCTCATTTCAGGATTTGGGGCACACATGCACACACGCCCAGTTCATTTTCAAACTGCCAGGTCCGGGACTCTATCCACGCAGTCAGCAACATGGGATCCACCTGCCTTAACCACCACCTCTGGCCCCTTTTCTAAAAGGAATGCTTGAATGGTTGTCCCGTATTCGCAGCCTATTAGAATTTGACTTGAGAATTAGGGATAGACAAATATCTCACCGTCTTAGCCTTCGTCCTTTATGACATTTTCACAGGAGCTGCGAGTCATACACACAGCAGTGCCAAGTGAGGGTCGAGGAGCCATTGATTATTGCAGCAGCCGGAGCTGGAGAGCATCTGGTTAGTTTATTTGTGACATCCGGTCTGGGTGGAAAGGCTCCACCTCTGAATCTCCATGCCAGAATCCCCAGTGCGCGACTTGGTATGAGACTGAAGCAGTGGAAGGGTTTTAAGCACACACAAAAGGAAGCAGAGGAGCGGCCTCCTGCATGGAGGCCATGCGCTCATGCATGCTCTCAAAGCCCTCATCCACCTCCAGGGAAATGTGTCATCAGCTGAATTCCAAAATCCAAACGGCTGGATTAGCCTTCTCCTTGGGGAGGTAGAGACTAAAGGAAAACCGCAGGGAAGACTAGATAGGCTAACTCCTGTATTTTACAATAGAACATTTACGATGCTTGCTTTTACTACTGCCAGGGAGTGTGTACCCTTGCTGGAGAGAGACAGACAGCTAGAAAGCACTCCCCAGTGGGGCATGGTCATGAAAACTATGATTTTTTTATTACTTGAGTAGAATGTGTAATGATTAAATTAGGGTAATGAGCATATCCAGGATCTCAAACACTTATCATTATTTTGTGTTGGGAACATTGAAAATCTTTTCTTAAAATACTCAATTGGGGGCCAGCAAGTGGCAAGGTTAAAGGCACTGGACTCCTGCATGGTTTACCAAAATTTGAGTTCTGGGCCCAGAGACTTGAAGATCATGGTCCCTATGGAAAAAAAAAAAAAAAAAAAAAACCTAAATTAATAAATAAAAGAGCATTCAAAAAGATAAATACAAATCAATAGTCTTTCGACATGCATAGTAAATTATTATTATTATTATTTTTATTTTGCCAGAGGTTCTGTGTTTACACTGAAGAGGAACAGAGAGACAGAGAAAAAAATGAGAAAGCGCTTCCCCCAGGAGGCATCTTCATGCTGCAATCCTGTCTCCATTCCTGTCTCATTTCAGGATTTGGGGCACGAATGCGCACACGCCCAGTTCATTTTCAAGCTGCCAGGTCTGGGACTCTGTCCGCACAGTCAGCCACATGGGATCTACCTGCCTTAACCACCAGGCCATAGGCTAGCCTGGTTATTGTTAATTATAGTTACCCACTGTGCTGTAGGACACTGGGACTTGTTCTTGTCTAATTTTGTGTTTGTAACCAACAACCTCCTCTCCTTACCCACTTCTCCCCAGCCTCTAACTATCGTTCTCACCTTCTATAAGAACATTTTCATGAATGATAACAGGTGATTTTTATCTCTCTGTGTTTGTCTTATGGTTCCTCAACAAGACTAAAAATAGAACATTGAACATTTATATGATCCACCAGCCCCACTACTAGAAAACACCTGAAGGAGAGGAACATCATAGATATCTATACTCTGGTGTTTTCCACAGCTCCATTCCCAATAGCCAGAATAGGCCATCAACCTGGATCGTCATGGATGGATGAATGTACAGAGAAAATGTGATATAGATGCAATGGAATGTTCTTTAGCCTTTAATAGAAAGATATCCTGTCATTCCAGGTGACATGGACAGATCTGGAAGATGTGTTAAGTAAAATAAGCAGGTACTTTTTTCTAATCAATTTTCCCACAGCTGATTGAGTTTTTAAAATATAATTTTTGGAAATCATTAGATGGTAGAATGGTTATGTTGCTGGACTCCCATGTAATTGACGGCAGCTTGAGGGCTGAACCCAGAAGTTTAAAACTCATGCCAGGTGTCTGTGTGCCCAGAATCCTGAGAGGAGACTGGAGAAAAGAGACTGTGGTGTGACCATCCCTCCTGGGGGGTGATTTCTCACTTTCTGTCTCTCCAGCAAGCACATACACCCTATAGCAAGAATCTCTCTAAAATCAATCAATTAATTAATTAAATTGAATTAATTTTTTAGAATATGTTTTAAATTTTTATTTTTATTTAATTCTTATTTTTTTAAATAATCACTTTATTTAACTTAATAATTTATTTATTTAAATTTGACCAAAGAGGGACAGAATGAGTGAGAGAGAGCAAGAGAGTGAAAGTGAGGAAGCAAGTCACCAGGTCCAGGACTCAAACCATGGTCGGCCATGTGGGAGTCCAGCACCCTTAACCAACATGCCATCTACCAGCCTCTAAGTTCTTAAAATTTTTACAAATAATTTATCTGTTACAAAGACAATTTACCCAGCTAAATCACAAAACCATAAACTCAAGACATCCAAATTATATCTTATTAATAAAACAAGTAAATCAATCTTCACATAGAACTGTAGATGAAGTTGAAAAACAAAGCCTGTTTTTGTTTGTTTGATTTTAAGAAAGATCTTTGCTATAAAGTGTGTGTGCTTACTAGAGAGACGGAGAGATGGGGAGACAGAAAGTGAGAACTCACCACCCAGAGGGCATGGCCACTCCACAATCCCATGTACTCCATTCTGCTTTTGGGATTTTGGGCATGGACACACATGTGCCGGGCATGAGTTTTAAGCTGCCAGGTCCAGGACTTGAACCGTGGTCGACCACATGGGAGTCCAGTGCCATAACTATTACACCATCTGCAGATCCCAACAAGGCCTATTTTAAAACAAAATGCATCAATGTAAAAGCTTCAGGTCTATTGTCCAATTAAGTAGGATAGCCATGTTTCTACCCAGCATGATTTGATTACACCATAGATAAGGTCCTTCCCATCTGACCCACACACAACCCACCTCTCTAATCGTACTTTTCTAACTCTCTTCTTTTCTGACTTTCCATTTATTTATTTCTCTCAGTCTCTTCCTTGACTCCCGAGCCTTGCACCTCCTCTTTGCTGTATCTGGGTGGCTCCTCTCCTACCTTTAGGTAAGTCCTGCTCAGCCTCCTGCTCAGTGTAGAGGCCCTTCCTCAGATGCAAGTCCCTGATCTCTAATCCAGGTTTGTCCTTGGCAGTCCTTGTCCCAGAACTCAGAAACGTTTACCACACATTATAAATACTTCCTGATTTGTGCATTTCATTTCTTGTGGGCACTCATAGTAGGCTATAAATTATGTAAAAATGGCAGCCACATTCGCCTTGTATACCATGAGCCTAAACAGAGCCAAGGTGTGGGCCTTGCAGTGGAGAGGCCTCTGTGCAGCACTAAGCAGTCTCCACTCAGGTCTCAGCCAACCCTGCACTTGCCCACTCCGAGATGGGTGGATGGGTGTCCCCTTAGAATTTGTGCCCTAGATATGCCTCTTGGCTTTTGACCAGCAAGAGACTGAGTAAGAGAGAGTGAAATAAGAAAGCAAGCCACCAGATCCAGGACTCTCGAACTTTGGTGGCTGTAGTCACCACATCACCTCTGGCCCCTTTAATGGTATTTCTAAAAGAAATGGTTGAATGGTTGTCCCGTATATGTAGCATATTAGAATTTGACAAATATCTCACTGGTCTTGGCCTTTGTCCTTTATGACATTCTCACAGGAGCTGCGAGTCACACACAGATCAGTGCCAAGTGAGGGTAGAGGAACCATTGATTATTGCAGAAACCAGAGCTGGATTTTGCAGCACAGAGGATCTGGTTAGTTTATTTGTGACATCTAGTCTGGGTGGGAAGGTTCTACCTCCGAATCTCCATGCCAGAATCCCCAGTGTGTGACTTGGTAAGAGACTGAAACAGTGGAAGGGTTTTAAGCACATGCAAAAGGAAGCAGCACTGACATGGAGAGCACAAAAGCCACAAGCTCCAGCAGGCGGATGTCCCCTCAACTGAGGGCAATGATGAGCAGGTTGCCTGTGGCTGTTACCACGTAGGCCAGCATCAGCTCCAGGAACAACAGGGCCTGCAGGATGTGACTCTTGGGAAATCCCAGGAGGACAAACCCTGTTACCTGGGTTACCAGTTTTCAGGGCCCATCTCCAGTGACCTGCAGAGGAAATGAAACAGAATTTTGTAGCCAGTCTATAGCTACTAGTCATTGTATAATCAAGCAACAAAACAGTGCTGAGTGACCAATACTTCCTCACATTCTGAGGACATATCGATCTATATTTCTTTCTTTTCCTTACTTTTAGAGAGAGGGACTTTTGCTATAGGGGATGTGTGCTCCTTGGAGAAACAGAGACAGAGACAGAGAGACGGTACAAGAAATTCCTTCTCCCCCACTCTCCTCTTGGGATTTTGGCACTTAAGTGCAAGTGCCCGCCATGAGTTTCAAGCCGCTGGGTCAGGGACTCTAACCACAGTTGACCATGTAGGAGTCCAGCGTCTTAACCACTGCACCACCTGCTGGCCCCATACTGAAATGTGTTTCTACCTGTGAGTGACTTTCAAAGAGAGAAACAAATTTTGATAGAAAGTGGTATAGCAATAACAACGAGAATGATATTAAACACTGATTGTGTATCAGAAAATTTATATACAGTTTTCTTTTCTCCCCCCTACCCTTAAAAGTAGATTTTACTAGTCACATAGATAAGAAAAAAATGACTGAGGAGGAATAAAACAACTCTTCTATGATCAAATAGGGAGCATGTGGTAGAGGCAGGCTCTCATCCCAAGCCTCTATGATGCCAACGCACATGCTACTTCCACTGTTTTGTTTGGTGAGCCACGTAAACAGTGCAACCTTGGAGGGATTCAGAAGAGTGGAGAGTCAGAGAAGACATCACAGAATAAATGCACCAGGAACAAAACTATCCTGGTATCAGGAACTCTTGCTTCAGTATTTGTGACCCTTATGTATCCTGGCTTAACATAAAATAAGAGAATTTTAGGGGCCAGTAGATGGCACAGCAGTTACATCATTGTGGAGGAGTCTGATCCGGTGAGGTCCCAGGATCTGTCCGAGCCCCCCGACCTTTGAGCTCCGCTTCCGGTCGGATCAACACATTGGCAAGGCTACTGTTGTGCGCCCCCGACCTTGGAACAAAGCTTGGGTCAATTAGCATGTCAGCAAGGCTGTTTGCTATTTGCTCCAGAAACTGGCAGCCTTACTGGGAAGCGACCCCCCTCTGGCTCCCCAATATACTACTATAAAAGAATTACATAGCTCTCCTATACATCCTGAGTGTACGATAAAATCTTCCAGGAAGTCTCCCGACCGCTCCCCTTTGCTCTGATCACTTACTATTAATTACAATGCTTTATCTCCATGGTCACAATAGAGGGTGGGCTGAAGTTCTTTCTAGGCAGAAGTAATCTTGACCTTTGGAAGGTCCTTCAAAATACATTTAAGGTCAACTTAATCCTTTCTTTACCTAAAATAAGATTAGGCCAAAACTGGCCCAGGACACCTCCGCCCTCTCCAAGTGAAATAGATAAATATATTAGGATTCCTCAAATTAAGTTTTAGATCCCTACAAAACTGTATAAGTACATTCTTTATTAGACCCATAAAAACAAATATCTATTCTTGAGATTTTCTTTTCTCAGCACCATTCCCAGTAATCACAAGATGGCTGCTGCACCGCATCAGCTGATAATCATCTCTGTTTACTGGAACCGCTTTCCCCGAGAAACTGCATTCCATGAAGACCCACCTACAATTGAGGAACTGCACTAGACCCACCCTTAATCCACCCCTGAATAGGAACTGCACTAGACCCACCTTTAATCCACCCCTGAATAGAATCTATGTTCTTCATTGTTAAAAGACTTTATGAGCTGATAATTGAAACACGTAGCCCCTCTCCCATTTACTTGTATGTAACACATTTTCAATAAAAACGCACGATAATTCCTAGCAGTTGTCACTCCTCAGAGAGTGATCTTTGAGGGGTGTACGGCATAGGACGTGCATGAAAAAGCATCGAGGCCTTTGTCTTCTGTTCACCTTCACCGTCTTTGTCGAGATAACCCACCCACACCGAGGCTGGACCCCGGCATCATTGGACTCCCACATTGCTACCCATGGTTCGAGTCCTGGACCTGGTGGCTTGAAACTGTTGAATTAAACTACTTTGGCCTAAAATAGCCACTCTATTTCCATACTTGAATTCCTAAGGATAAGCCAAAATTTTATGTCAAGCTGTTTTTCTGACCTAGTTACTAGGTTCCAGCCAATCACAGCGGCTAGGCTTCAGTCAATCACAGGCATTTCACCATTTAAACTGTGTTAATGCTGACAAACTTCAGGATGTAACCAACCCAAACTGCTTCCCTGCCTCATTCCTTCACTTTTGTTTTTGTACATCATGTTCCTGTTACTGTACACGTCACTTGCCTTTTCCAGAGCTCAAATACCATGTGGCCATGAGGCTAGCTGGAGTTGCCCAGAAGTCTGGGAACAATTGCCCAATTTAAATCACGTTAAAATTTACTCAATCAAAAACTATACTCTATTAAATTGGCTGGTTTATTTTTATTTTAACAATTCTAGCATCAGAAGCAGAATTTGAAGTAGAGCTTCCAGTGACCCACCAAGAACAGCCAAACGGGGTACGTGCAGGACCCTTTGTCATCCATTGCTCTCTTATAGCAATTGGGGATCATGAGTAAGTTCTCAGATTTGAGCTCCACGGACTTATGTTTAGAGCTCTCTGAGTTTTGTAAGAGCAAATTTTGGCCCACACTAGGTTTGGAATTGCAATAAAAACTGGACTGAGTCCAGGATTGGATTGGATTAGGTAATTAACTGAATTGAATCTGGTTGTCTGTCAGACAGAAACTAGCAGTAAGTGGCTATTACTGTGCAAATGCAACAGAATGTTAGGTTTAAATTCCTTTTTTTTTCTCACAAGATTGTTATGTCCAACATCTTAGTTTCCTTTTTTTTTCTTGCATGCTTTAAAAAAATCACTGGCCAAATTGATCAAGAAAAGCTCAGAGCCAATGCCAGAATAAATTATTTCCCACTTCAGTTCTTCCTGGCTTAAAGAGAATAAAGATTTTTTATAAGAAATCAAATTCCTAATTCTAAAAATTGAAGTACTTCCTGAAAACACTAATATTTACAAAGTGGTGACATCTTAGTAATGTAATTTAAAATTACTATGGCCATTAATAATTCCCTAGGACCAGCCGGTGGTGTGGTGGTTGAGATGCTGGACTTCCACATGATCAACGATAGTTTTTGTTTTGGTTTGGTTTGGGTTGGTTTGGTTTGGTTTGGTTTGGTTTTGGTTTTGGTTTGTTTTTCTGAGAGGTTTTTGCTATAGGGCGCATGCGCCCTCCAAAAAGACAGAGAGACAGGACAGGACAGAAAGTGAGAAATTATCCCCCAGGAGTATGGTCATGCCACAATCCCTTCTCCTCCATTCTCCTCTCTTGGGATTTTGAGCACGCAAGGATACACGCCCGGTGTGAGTTTAAGCCACTGGCTCCAGGACTCAAATGGTGGTTGACTACGTGGGAGTTCAACGACATAGCCATTATGCTAACTGCTGGTCCCTTAAATACTTTTCAAGTTCATGTAACTTAAAATCATTGACAAATAATCTGACTTCAAATATAGTAAAAAAGAATTTAATAAATAAGAATCTTCACAGTTTCCAACATATACTGTGTCCAAAAATTACTAATCAGACAACATATTTGTCTTCATATAATTAATTTAATAAAATAGCTAGTATTTATATATTATATTACATAATAAATATCTGACCAACAGGAAAAATAGATTAATGATTAGCCTTCTCTAATATTTTGGTTTTTACAAATAATCAAGATAAAATAGTTTTTAAAAGATTTAAGTGCTATAAAATTAGATTAATTTTCCTAAAGTTCAATTTTTAGTTCTCTTATACTTCAAGTACAGGACTAATATCTAAAAGTAGTAAAAACTAAATCTTTTTTTTTTTTTTTTTTTGGAGAGGTTTTTGCCATAGGGTGCATGCACTCGCCAGAAAGACAGAGAGAGACAGAGGGATAGAAAGCGAGAAATCACCCCCCAGAGGGATGGCCACACTGCAATCACTTCTCTTCCATTCTCCTTTCAGGTTCTTGGGCACACATGCACACAAGCCCAGCGTGAGTTTAAGCCACTGGATCCTGGACTTGAACCATGGTTGACTACATGGGAGTTCAGCAACATAGCCATTATGCTAAACTGCTGGTCCCAGTAAAAATTAAATCTTTCATAAATATTTTATATGTAATCCTTATATTAGCCTTTAAGTTATTTTATTATTATCTCTAAATGGCATATTTAACTACTATAGTCTACTGCTATATTCTGGTTTTTATTTTAGTGTCAACAGACACTAAGTTAGTCCTTTTTAATCCAACTAAAGCACTTAAAAACATTAAATTTTCATTTTCTGCTGACAGTTAACTCAAGTATTTATACTTTTTATGATATTTAACAAGGTTTCTCCAAAATCAAATTTTAAATTAAATTCTTTTACCTCAAAATAACTTTTGGATGTTTATAAAGTGAACTTAAAACATCTAAAAGAAAAATATGAAAATATTCAGACTTATTTTACTATGCTAAATAATATAAAAATATTATCAAATGAAATAATTTTAATTTTCTTTACATTAGATTTAAATTATACGTATAAATATTTTATATATTTTAATATATTTATTACATTATATTTAAGTTTATATGTATAAATGTTTTACATATAGTTATTATGTATTTATTACATACAGTGTATTCCAAAATAAATTGAAATTCCCCAAAATTTATAATGTAATATTAATTGGTCATATTATAAATTAATTATTGTATTAAATTATTATATGTCACAAATATCACCAAATTTCTCTTTCAATTATAAACTCTTGTCAAATCTTTAATTAATTCAAATCTTATTATCCATAATTAATTGCTTTATTTAATACTTTTCTAAAAAACTTTTTTCAAATGACTATAATATTAAAATATACTTTTAAAAACTCATAAAAACTGTACTCCTATATGTATAAGTTTCTAATAATCTAATCATTCCACTAAATAAAAATTTTTGGCTTCTATTTAAAATCTAATTCATAGACAGCTCCATGGCCCCTGCAATCTAGCCATTTATAATGTAATATTAATTGGTAAAATTATAAATTAATTATTGTATTAAATTATTATATGTCACAAATATCACCAAATTTCTCTTTCAATTATAAACTCTTGTCAAATCTTTAATTAATTCAAATCTTATTGTCCATAATTAATTGCTTTATTTAATACTTTTCTAAAAAACTTTTTTCAAATGACTATAATCTTAAAGTATATCTTTAAAAAATTCATAAAAACTGTACTCTGATATGTCTAAGTTTCTAATAACTCATCACTTTGCACTAAATAAAAATTTCCAGCTTCTATTTAAAAACTAATAGGTTTTCTTATTTTTTGGAGAGGTTTCTGCTATAGGGCACGTGTGCTCCTCTGAAAGACAGAGACAGAGAGACAAAAGGGAAGAAATCATCCCACAGGGGGGATGGCCACACTGCAATTCTTTCTCCTCCATTCTTCTCTCAGGATATTGGGCATGCACGCACACGTGCCCCACATGTGTTTAAGCCACCTGGTCCAGGAATCAAACACGGTCAACTACATGGAAGTCCAGCAACATAGCCATTATGCTAACTTCTGGTCCCAAAAACTAATTAGTTTTCTAAACTACTAAGTCAACCATTAAGCAAAGCCAATATTAACCAAAAGCAAAAAAAAAAAA
>NW_006160172.1:161539-191165 GCF_000334495.1 Tupaia belangeri chinensis
AACATGCATGATTAAGCCACTATGCAGTTTACTCTAGAGGGGAAACAACATTTAGTATGTTGTGATGATGCTCAGGGAATGAATATAAATTTTAAAAAAAATTTCAGAGAAAAAAATACTAAAACTGCTACCATAATTTAAAGAAAAAACTGTGTATTTGATGACCACAGTAAGCTCTATAGCCCCAGCTAGGTACTATTTCATAGTATATTCATTCTACTCACTGAGGTATATGCCTAAATTCAGACATGGGTTCTTGCATATGTATGTATCAGCTGTGCTTGCTACTGCTAATATTTAGACAAACTAAGTTCATTAACAAATCAATTAAATGGGGGGGGAAGGCATAGAAAGCAATCATGGATACCAGAGACAATGGGAGGAGGGTGGGACATGGCAGAGAGTTAGGGATAGGGAATCAAGGATGGCAAAAAGCACATATATATACAAAGAAAAAACGCAAAATATACAAGACATAAGAAATGAAAAATTGTTTGTTGATAACACGTATGTTGATGTGCTTGATTGAGCCAACAGACAGTGTATTTTGGACGAAAAATTCATTTTGTATGCTGTAATGATGTATAGAATATTAATGTTAAAAAAAGAAAAATACATTTAAAAAATTATAGAAACAAACAAACAAATATAAAAACTAATTCATTTTTCTAAACTACTAAGTCAACCATTAAGCAAAGTCAAAATTAACCAAAATCAAAAAATTATTTTGACAAAATTACATGCAAAGTCAGTCAATAACAAACTTATTAAACTATATGTCACTTCCTGACCCACTGTCTAAGATCAAATATAAACATTTAAAAAATTATAGAAACAAACAAACAAATATAAAAACTAATTCATTTTTCTAAACTACTAAGTCAACCATTAAGCAAAGTCAAAATTAACCAAAATCAAAAAATTATTTTGACAAAATTACATGCAAAGTCAGTCAATAACAAACTTATTAAACTATATGTCACTTCCTGACCCACTGTCTAAGATCAAATATAAATTGTTAATGTTTAATTTAAATAAATTCCATAAAACTAATTTAAGTCAAATTACCTGTGATAGTCTATTTAATAAGCAATACTATACATCTAAATTTTTAAAAATAAAATCAGTATAAAAATTTAAATCCAATATTAAACATAAACTCACAAAATGCCTATAGACAGCTGCCTCATTTTTCCTAAGTCCTCTTTATAACTAATTATTTAAAATCTCTATTCTCCATAACTCACAATTTTTTTAAAAAGTAATAATTTGTTCAGTAATATTAATATAGTATCTACTCTAAAATTACTAAAATGTCTTATAGCCAATATTTAGTCTGCCAACATAATAGTAAAAAATGTAAAAACTGCAGGAACATTTCTATTACGTAATATGCTATTTAAATATTATAAAAAATTTCACTTGTTGTCATTTTTATTACATATTTTTATTTGTAAAAACCTTTTTCCATAGGGACCAGCAGATGGCATAATGGTTACTTAGCCAGACTTCCCATGTAGTCGACTGCTGAGTTCTGGACCTGCACTTAAACTCACTCCAGGCGCATGTACATGTGTGTCCAAGATCCCAAGAGAAGAATGAAGAGATTGTGGCATGGCCATTCCCCAGAGAGGTGATTTCTTTCTTTCTGTCTTTCTGTGCCTCCGTGTCTCTCTGGCAAGAGCATCAAGAGCATGTGCCCTATAGCAAAAATCTCTCTTAAAAAAAAAATAAAAAGCTTTCCCATTAAAAAATATACTGTAACAATAGTCAAAAAATATGTTGAAATAAATTTCTGTCATAAAACATTTCCAAAAAATCTATAGTGACTAAATTCTGCCAGACTTTAGTGCATTATACAAAGTCTAATTTCACCAAATAAAAAATACTATTTATTTGAATAAATATGAATTCATTGATTAAAAATAATCAACCCTTCATAGTCCAAAACAGGGGTCTTCTAAAAATAACAACAAAAAACTGCCTGAAAGCCCTTTGAAATGACATAATACCAAATTCTCCCCACCACTCACACTGCAATAGAGCTTTAAAAACTTAAATTCTAAGTTCACAACTCAAAAGAGCTACTTTAAAGTTTTAAAACTGTGCACCTGTTAAAGACTTTAAAGTAAAACTGACCAAAAAAATTTCTTCTTCGAAACAGATATTTTCAACAACTAAACAACTATGTTCATATATCATGAATCAAGATTTTCTGCTATCATAAAAAATTCATGTTATTTCTTTTTTATCTAAATTCCTATTGTTTTAATTCTTTCCTTACCCCACGAAAACTCCATAAAATCATAATCAGTAATTAGCTTTAATTTAGATTCATATTCTAGTGCAAAACCAAAACAATTATTAAGTTTATAGATGAATGCAAAAAAAATTCACTAAAGTTTCTAAAATTTACTTTTCAAATTTACTTAAAATTTTCAAAATTTTTAATCTTATATTTCTTCTAATATGCCTCTAAGTTATTATGACTTATATATAGCACTAAACTAATGACAAAAATAAATGCACCTTTAAAAAAAGCCATTAACAAAAACTGCAGTCCTCAATCATTATCCCACTCTGAACAATAGTAATAAACAACTAGACTCAAATGCTATCAAATTGCCTGTATTCCCTAAACCTTAACCTGTTCAGCTCAGCTTATTTCATAAAAACTTTCATTTTGAAAGTACACCTTAGTCATCAATTAGTCCTCCTAGTGCACTCTATCTATGATATGCTTTATAAGCAACCATCCATCAAACACTAAATAATCTTATTTCAACCAAATCAATAAAAGTACAAAAAAAAGACCTATTTGACCTGTAATTCCATGCTAAAGACAAAAAAAAACTTATAATTTCTACATTAAAAAATTCATTTATGGGACCAGCAGTTAGCGTAATGGCTATGTCACTGGACTCCCATGTAGTCGACCACAGTTCGATTCCTGGACCCGGTGGCTTAAACTCACGCCTAGCGTGTGTGCGGCGTGCATGCCCAAGATCCCAGGAGGAGAATGGAGGAGAAGAGATTGTGGTGTGTCCATCCCCCCTGGGGGGTGATTTCTTGCTTTCTGTCTCTCTGTCTCTCTCTGTCTGTCTGGCGAGTGTGCACCCTATAAAAAAAAAAAAAAAAAAAAAAAAACTCTCAAAAAAAAATTCATTTATAATATTTTTAAAAATGGCACAAATGCCCTAAATTTTAGTCAATCTCTCAAACATTTAAAAAGCTGACCAAAAGAGGGAAAATTATTAAGTTAAACTATTTTGGCCTAAAATTTCTGTTGTACTCCTACACTTAAACTCCTATAAATAAGCCAAAATTATACGATAAGCTGTTTTTCTAAACTAATGACTAAGTTATAGCCAATCATGACAGCTAAACTCAGTCAATCACAGGCATCCTGCCTTTCAAACTGTATTAAGACAGACAAACTTCAAACTATAACCAACCCAAATCATTTCCCTACCTCATTCCCTCAGTTTATTTTTGTACATGTTCCATCCCAAACACGTCACTTTCCTTTACCAAAAGTTAAATACCAAGTTAACCACAAGGTTAGCCGAAGTTGTCCAAAAGTCTAAAAACAACTGTTTGATTTAAATCATATTAAAATTTACTCGAATTAAAATTCTAATCTATTAAGTTAATTTATTTTTCTTTTAACAAAACACATGCTGGGCATCTGTGCATGCATACCCAAGATCCCAGGAGGAGAATGGAGGAGAAAGGATTGTGGCATGGTCATCCCCACCATGGAATGATTTATCACTTTTCCTCTCTTTGTGTCTGTCTCTTTCTGGCAAGATCGCATGCCATAAGGCAAAAACATCTACTAAGAAAAAAGAAAGAAAAAGAAAGAAAGAAAGAAAGAAAGAAAGAAAGAAAGAAAGAAAGAAAGAAAGAAAGAAAAGAAAAGAAAAGAAAAGAAAAGAAAAGAAAAGAAAAGAAAAGAAAAGAAAAGAAAAGAAAAGAAAAGAAAAGAAAAGAAAAGAAAAGAAAAGAAAAGAAAAGAAAAGAAAAGAAAAGAAAAGAAAAGAAAAGAAAAGAAAAGAAAAGAAAAGAAAAGAAAAGAAAAGAAAAGGAAGGAAGGAAGGAAGGAAGGAAGGAAGGAAGGAAGGAAGGAAGGAAGGAAAGAAGGAAGGAAGAGAAAAGAGAATTTTAAAGCCTAGCTTTTAGTATCTTTAGAGATTTTATTTTCATTAATCAGCTAGAAAGCCACATGAGATTGGAGTGTACAAAGCTCCAATCTTGTCATAAAGCATTCTTTTTATTTTTTCCTCCCATGCCCCAGACTCCTACAGGTTTTAAGAAATCTCTCTTCCTATGTAACCTTACTAGCCTTCTCACAACCTCAGCTCTCCAAACATTGTAATGACATCAAATGGGGAAGAAGGGGAAAGGCATCAAAAGAGACAGGACATATCAACTTGACTCTTCGATTTTTCCTTTAAAATAGTGGAATGTTGGGACCAGTAGTTAGCATAATGGCTTTGTCGCTGAACTCACATGTAGGCACCGTGGTTCAAGTTCCAGACCCAGTGGCTTAAACTCACACCGGTGCATGTGTGTGCATGCCCAAGATCACAAGAGAATGGAGAAGAAGGGATTGCAGTGTGGCCATCTCCCTGGGGGCTGATTTCTTGCTTTCTGTCTCTCTATCTCTCTCTGTCTTTCTGGCAATTGCATGCACCCTATAGCAAAAAACTCTCAAAAAACAAATAGTGGTATGTTCATCTTGTCCTTGGAGTTTTTGTCATCTTGTAAAATTCATACATACATTTTGAAGGATTAGATTTAAAATCTTGGTTCCAGGATCCTTTATTCACATCAGCACCAAATCCTCAGAATCAAAATAGATATCGCCTATTAGTAAAGGAAAATATTGAAAATATTCAAAGAGAAAAAAAATAAAAATTACCAAGTTACTTAGTGTAATTGACAAGGATGAAGTGTTGAGAGTTTTGACAAAACTTAATCCAAAATCATCTATTTCTCCAGACTACCTGTGTCAAAGCTGGGGGGCACAGGATCTGCCTAAAACCACCTTACCAAAGTGCTTCCAGGGAAAACAAATAAACAAACAAAAAAACAAAATGCCTGGTCCCAAGGATGAAGAAGAAACACTCATGGCCTGTTTTTTTTCTGTCAATTCTAACAAGAAAAAGTCCTGGGTTTTAAATAGCTAACAAAATAGCTTAATTTTGCTGGTCTAGATCTTACTATATAGCTACAAAAAAGTAGTAAGATTCAGAGAAGTATGTTACAACACTCTTCAAAATACTATAATGATGTCAGTGAAGGAAAATGCACTACTGTAGCTCTTCCAAAGGACCAGGTAAATATTATTATTAAAAGTAACATTTTTAAACTTGCCAAAGGGCATGTGCACTTGCCAGAGAGACACAGAGAGGGAGCAAGCACCCCCATGGGGCATGGTCATACCACAACCCCTTCTCCATTACTTTTTTCGTCCTGTTGGGATTTGGGGCATGCATAAAGAAACACCCAGCATGTTTTTCAAGCCACTGGGGCTGGGATTAGCCCAGGTGAGATCCATTTTCCTTAGTCACTAACACCCAGGCCAAGCTTAAAGTAACTTTTAAAGCCTGATTGTCAAATCTTCTATATCAGTTTCTCACCACTGCTGTAAAACAAATGCATTAAAGGATGTTATGTAGTATTCCTTTAACAGTTAACTGAATAGTCACTTTAAAGTCCTGAGTATCTTTATCACTTGGCTGGTGTTTGTCCTATAATTCCAAGTAACAACAATATCATTCCTACATATACATATTTAAAATTTTGCCATTTCAAACCTCAAGATAATCTTGCTGAGTGGTCTTTAGAATAACTCGCCTAATGTCACACAATTATACCTTGTGTTATTACCAGAAATATTTTTCTCTTCTTTTATTAAAATTTTTTGTTCTAGTGCATTATTCACTAAAATTCCTGCTTGCCAAGATGAAAATCACTGAATGAAAGTAAAGCTATGAAGGATGCACACATATACACACATGTGCATATACACATTTTCATCTGATTGGCATGATGTCTTGACTATATAGGATTAGATAGTTATTATCTATTTTACAATTGAGCAAACTAGAACACAACAGATTTTTAAAAAAATCTCAGAGCTAGATTTACAATAAATATTCAGCTTTGTCTGACCCTGGTGTCTGACCATAATACTAGTTAATATGACTATAAAACTGGAACCCATCAGGGGGAAAACAGGTATTGATTTAGAGTGCCATGGTATAATAATGACCCATAATCATAATGTTGGAATGTATTGAGTACTTTTTATAAGCTGGGGACTTTGCACTCATTTCATTCATAAGTCTCTCAGGCACCACACAAGGAAGAACGTTATTAAATTAATCCCATTAGCAGGGGTTAGGGTTTAAAGAGATTAAGGACCTGCATTCATGAGTAGTGGCGTTAATGATTACAATTTCAGACAATCTGAATTCACAGCCTGAATTTTTTGAAAAAAAAAATTTATTTTAAAATTTATTATTATAATTTTCTATAAGGTATATGTGCTCACCAGAGAGAAAAGAAGACAAAGGGAAAGTGAGAAAGCAAGCCACCAGATCCAGGACTCAACTGTGGTCAGCCACATGGGAGTCCAGCGCTGTAATCACCGTGGGTAGCATGGTGGCCCCAAAGAGCACCTGCACTCTTGATTGCTAAGTTATATGTTAAATGAGAGTTTGTGACTATGAATTGGACTTGACATCAATTTCCACTTGTAACCTTACGTCGTTTGTTGGCTAATGATAGGATTCCTGAATTTGGAAATTTTTAATTTTTAAAAAGATTTGATTTTGAATAAAATAATGCACCCCTCTGGATATATTGATGGGCTGCATCCTTCTCCAGAGCAATGGAAGACAGGGGTTGTGTACTATCATCATGCATGCATGGGATGTAAAGGGAAAGGTCAGTGAGCTGCTAAGGAGAGCACAATGTCCTAAGGGCTATATATGTAAACCTGATAAATTCCATTAGAATCAAGTATGGTGATGATAAAAGCAAAATCTATATTTTATAGCTAATGTATAGAGAAGACAAACTCCCTTCTCTGAATTGGCTGCTTCCTTTTGTTCTTCAAGTCCTGTCATAGGATTTGCTACTCTGCATGCCGTAGGAAGTGAAGCATTCTGCTCAGACCCAGATCAGACATGGATCAGGCTTGCTTTCTTTTCTTTTCTTTTCTTTTCTTTTCTTTTCTTTTCTTTTCTTTTCTTTTCTTTTCTTTTCTTTTCTTTTCTTTTTCAGAATTAAAAAATGTTTAATGTAGTTCAAACAGCATCTGGTTCATTTTAGCTCCTTCACCGCTAAACCTGGGATCAGGGACTGCTTCAGCTTTTCCACCTTCTCTTTATCCATAATGACCAAGGTGTAATGGTATCTGCTGCATAGAACTTTAAACTTCACATTACTTTTCTTGATCTTGAAAGATCTGGCTTCCTTTCATTGGGCTGTTAGCAGAAAGTCTTTGATTTCCTCAATTTTCCAAGGCATGGCAGGGAGCATGGGGAGAGGGCACCCACAGTACAGCCAGCAGCCAGAAACAAAGAGGATGAAAAAGACCAAGCTTTATTTCTACTAACTGGTTATAGGTCTAGAATTATACAGAAGTGCCCACCTATTGTACCAATTTCTAGCAAACATTCCCTCATGGGATTACACATTTTGGTATCCTAGATCTCATGGAATTAAAACCCATCCACCTCCCTTCTGGGCTTACTGTAAATTTGTGAGTAACAGACCCCTTCTCCCCACTCTAACCCATGGGAACCGTTAGGTGCTGCATGTTCCCCTGGGAGGTGGCCGGGCTGACATGAGCCCCGCATTCTAGCCAGGCCATGCTGCTCTCTGCCGCGTCCTCTCAGCCAGATCCTTTCCCTCTTGTGGGCAGCTCCAGAGCTTGGCTTATTTCTTGTCCCCCTCTTTAGTTGTGCTCCTGGCATTGTGAAGTGTGAGTAAATTTTACACCTTATTAACCAAGGGTGGATCTAGGCTTACTGAACTTTTCCTGAGTATGGAAAACCTGCATCAGAATCACCTCATTTGTTTCTTAGAAATGCTCATTACCAGGTTCTATCTCTAAAAATGTCATCATTCTCTAGGACTAGGACCTAGAAATACAGACTGAGCAATTTCTGTGAGTTATTCTTACTTTCCTAACAGTTTAAGAAATTCCATTTTGGGAAGGAAAGAGGAGTACTGAGCAGCTCTGAGTGTGATTAGCCTAAAGCATTGAGTGTGACAGAGGGATAGGCTGGAGTTTGGAAATAGAAATGCCCAGCTATGGAAGGCCTACTTCTCTAAACCAAAAACATCACCAACTTTCTCACATGGTGATGGAACTAATTTCACAGCTGACCCAGAGCAGTGATAAATCTGGGTTTCAGATTTCTCCCCACATTTGGCATGCCGTCTCACGCTCTACTACTCCCACAAGCATACAGAGATACTTCTTATAGAGTGTGGGCTCGCTAAGGACTCCAGCAAAGGTGAGACTGGACACTTGCTGTGTAGGGACTGGAAATAAGTTGAATAAGCTGCTAAGGAGAGCATAGTATCATAAAGATGAGATATACACAAATGATAAATTCCATTAGAACTCAATTATGAGGGGCCGGCAGGTGGTGGGATAGTTAAGGCACTGGACTCCCACATGGCCGACATGGTTTGAGTCCCCAATCTCACAGTTTGCTTTCTCATTTTCCACCCCTTCTTTCTGTCCCTCTCTGGTCAAATTTAAAAAAATAATAATGACAAATAAAATTAAATGACTAACTCTAAAAATTCAGTTATAGTCAAGATAAAAGCAAAATCAACATCTCATCTGAGCAAAAAGAAAAAAATATAAATTTTGTTTGGGGACTACATGAAACACTTCATATGATTAGTAAGTTAAGCGGGCATTTAAAGATGAATTTTTCCAGATCAAGAAGAGCTGTGAGTCTTTAAAGGAACTGAACACCCAAATTTTGAGTTTTTGTGGAAAAAGGACATAACGAAGATAATCAAACTACTGTTTAAAATACATGTGTAGTTATTATGTAAGTATATGCTACTTTTAAAAGAATAAGCAATGGGACCAGCAGTTAGCTTAATGGCTATGTCGCTGGACTCCCACGTAGTCGACCACAGTTAGTGTCCCAGACCCGGTAGCTTAAACTCATGCCAGGCACGTGTGCATGCGCCACCAAGATCCTGAGAGGAGAACGGAGGAGAAGGGATTGCGGCATGGCCATCCCCCCTGTGGGGTCATTTCTCACTTTCTGTCTCTCTGTCTCTCTCTGTCTATCTGGCGAGTGCAAAAACCTCTCAAAAAAAAAAAAAAAAAAAAAAGAGCAAGCAAAGGGCATACTTGTTGAATAGAAGGATGATTTAAACTTGATGGATTTTAAAGCTCACCAGAGCATAAACTGGTGGCTTTGAGACAGAAGAAATTTAATTGTTGCCTTTGGATCTTTCCCGCCTCATCTAGTAGTGCCATAATATACCCGCTACATGATATTTCTGCTTTTAGGTAATTGCCAGATGATATTTTTAACATTTTAATTTTAAAAAGAGATGTGACAATTTTGACCTCTTTGATTCTCATATGAAAATGTTTAGACTCTTAAAGGCTTTAAGATATAGTGACTTGGGCCAGCAGGTGGTGTGCTAAAGATGCTGGACTCCCACGTGGCTGACAGTGGTTTGAGTCCTGGACCTGGTGGCTTGCTTTCTCACTTTCTTTTCTCTTTCTGTCTCTCTCAGGTGAGCATGCATAACTTATAACAAATTAAAAATAATAACAATGATAAATAAAATGGAATAATGTTTTAAAAGATATAATTACTTATGCTAATTATGAAATTTAAAAAATTTCCTAGAATTACACCATTCGTGGCATTGTGCTCTCTCAAATAGGTTACCAGTTACTCTCCTGCATGTAAAATATGATCTTTACATGAAACTCCAAAGATCTCTGTAAAGGTAACATTTACTAAAAGTTGGAGGTTTGGTACTTCAGTCATTAATGAAAGTGAAAGCTGTTAGATTCATTTTCTGGGTACAGAAAACATGAAAATCAGAGCTTTCCATAATGCAGAACTGTACTTTATGAACTCAAGTGTTGGTCTCTGTAGATCTCAACAGTTGAAGATAGGCATGGAGGGTCCCCATAACTTCTCCCATCAGTAAACAGAAATTGCATAGCTGTGTACAGTGAAATGTAACACTGTTTTAGTACTCTAAATCTATATGCCTTAAAGTACATATAAACAATACTTTCTAGTACAACAAACTCAGTTTTCAGCAGGGAGTAAGAATACATATAAAGTTGCCTGAGATAGGAGGTGATAAAAGTTGGCTTTTGTACCTGTTCCGACACTGCATTTCTTAGGTTTCTTTCCCTGTCCAGTTGGAAGAATGTTCACTCAGAGAAACTGGCTCCTGTTTATGGTTAACAGAACACATAAGGCATCTCACATCAACAGGTTTTTTTGCTTCAAGTACAAACCAGCAAAACTCTTTTGAAGTTACTGTAACTACAGGATTATTCCTTTCCACACCAAATCAATTAAAATTTACTTTAACTTGTTCTAAATGGAAATCCCCAAAGGGAACAACTTGGACCAAAGTTCACTAAAAATAAGCAAAACAATGTAATTAATTCTTGAGATGAAATGTTTGAGATTTGGCATGGAATGGCAACAGTACTTCTTCAAATAAAAGACAGAGTTATTTCTTGGGTATTGAAGTTTATTTGTTACAATTCCAACTCTGATGTCCTTTGGACAGAGCCCCCTCCAATAGCAGGTCATTCGTGCTATACCTAGCTCTCTCCAGTATCCTCAGTGCTTTCAGTCCAGCTTTCCTTTTATCACCATAAAAAAGTTCACAAAGAATCACAGTTCTGTTCCCTTTTGCCTTCGTGCATACCTGGCTGTTTTTCATATTATCAATCAAACTTCCTACCCTGCCTTCTATTCTGTTTAGTAGAGGACACCATCTTAATTATTAATACACCACTGATTTTCTCTCATGGAGAAACCAAGAAATTCAAGCTCAAAAACCCATAGAAAATCTTCTCACATTTGGATTAATTATCTCAGGAGAGCAGAGATGATTGGTACCAATTAGAATTTAGAAAACTACAAATTCCACAACTTGATTAAGAATAAACTTTTAGTGAGTCCTACCTGGCCTCCTGGGACTCAGCATGTCCACAGAGACACACACCCAGGGGAGGTTATGAAAATGCCCCACTCACAAATCGTTATTTTCCGAGAAGAAATCTTGACCTAGAATAAATGAAACTATTAATCATGCTGAACGTAGTTCTTAATGTGGAAGAAAACTTGCTTTTTTTGAAGCTTTATGAAGCAATGATGCATAAAGGCACTTGCCTTAAATTCTAGAAAAGAGATTTACTTTCCTAATACAGAAAGGAGACGAACATTTTTTCTCTTCCAATTATTCTGGTTTTATAATTGGGCTCTTTTTCTTTCAGTGTACTCGTGGACAAAGGCAGACTTTGGGACTGGAAGTGTTTTCCTGGGAATCCTTAGTGCTGTGAGTACTGCTTTGCCAGACAGAAGGAAAGAGGACTACTTTGATTAAAGTTTTGCTTTTTTTCTGAATTGACTAGATACAGTTAGCCCTGATGCTTTGATGCCTTTAAGTAAATTCCAATAAAGGAATTTCAGTTTCACACAGAAAGGTTGTAACAATGAGCTAGCTTTGGAATTTCCTAAATAAAAACAATCCTTATTCGCTGCATCCTTCTAGACCATCTGTTGAGATGAATTTCAAACACGTTGTCTCTATTCAAGTTCAAATTTAAAAGTCTCCTGAGTAGTGATTCTCGGTTCCTTCTCACTAGTGGAGTGTGTAATCTAAGTGTGTGGTGTCTCTAATTTAAGCTCGCACACCATCTTCAAATTTGCTTCATGATCAAAGTCTTGAAAATTAAAATTGGTCCCTGTGAACAATTAGAAAAATAAATAAAACAAGGCATGGGACATTTTGCCCTTAGCCCAAATCCAGAAAAGAAAATACATATGTTAGTAGTTTTCTTCTAAGACTGAAAAGTTTAAGAAAAATGCAGACCCTATATTGCAACAACATAGCTCAGAAAAAGAACTCACGCCAGTGTGAAGCTGCTCAGCACAAAAGGAGTAACAGTGTGCAGTGTGCAGTATGCGGTGTGCAGCGTGCAGTGTGCAATAATGTGTGGTGTGCAGTATGCAGTGTGTGATGTGTGGTATGCAGCATGTGGTGTGCAATGTGCGGTGTGCAATGTGTGGTGTGTGGTATGCAGTGTGCGCTGTGTGGTGTGCAGT
Source organism: Tupaia belangeri chinensis (assembly GCF_000334495.1). Taxonomy (NCBI): domain Eukaryota; kingdom Metazoa; phylum Chordata; class Mammalia; order Scandentia; family Tupaiidae; genus Tupaia; species Tupaia belangeri. The sequence continues at coordinate 173,905 of NW_006160172.1, forward strand.
GTGTGGCGTGTAGTGTGCAGCATGCAACGTGCAGCATGCAGTATGTGGTGTGCAGTATGTGGTGTGCAGTGTGCAATGTGCGGCGAGCGGGGTTCAGCGTGTGGATGCGGTGTGCAGTGTGTGGCATGCAGTGTGCAGGGTGCAGCGTGCAGTGTGCGGTGGACCCAGGCTGGCAGGCAGGCCAGAACAGGGCCAGCACATCCCTGATGAGGGCAAGGCAGAGCAGAAAGGTCTATATGCAGCAAAATTCCTAGGAGAGAAGTTGGAAGCGGCAACAGGAATGGAGACCACTAATTTGGCATGCAGTCCCTGGCTGGGCTCGGTTTCAGCCTTTGACACAGAAGAGTAGAGCACATAAATACACACGTGTCAGTCTACACACTCATACAGGTAACAGGGCCAGTGTCGGCAAGGTTCAGCAAGCCCTCCACACCCACAGGGTGACTCAGGAAATGTCACTTGAGGCCTACTTGGTCCTATGCCCTGCAGATACTGCTGCTGACCATCAGGGACTGGGATCTATGGAGGAAACCAAGCAAGCAGCTAATGCACTGTGAAAGCATATAGGGAAACACCTGAGCTGGGCTGGAGATGAGAAGTCCTGAAGGTGGCTCCCAAACAGAGATCTAGAACTCACACAGGGGCCAGGCCCACAGCCTAGTGGCTACAGGAGCCAGATCCCATAAGGTTCAAATCCCAGCTTCAAGGGCTTGAAAACCACACCAGGTGCATGTGCCTGTGTGCCTGTAATCCGGATGGGGAGGGAAAAATGGAGAAGGGATAGAGGGATGCTACTGGGGGAATGCTTTCTCCCTCTGTCACAATCTCTCTATGTTTCTCTCTTTCTCTCTTACTGGTTAGTACCTTTGCCCTCTGACAATTAAACAAGTGAACAAAAAACAAAATAAAAATAAAAATAAAAATAGGAGTCAGGCAGGACTTAGCCAAACACCGGAGAAGTGGGGAAGGATATCCCAGGCAATGAGCAATTCCTAGAGGGAAGGGGGAGGATGGCTTGCTCAGCTTCACTGGGCAGAAACTGCCTCCATGAAGAGCCACACAGCGGGTATCTAGCTCTGGGGCCATGTGGTCTCTGTGGCAAGCACTCATGCCACCTTTATGGCACAGACAGTATGTAAATGATGAGTGTGGCTGTCTTCCCGTAAAACAGTATGTACAGCACCTAGCAGATGGTGGAATGGTTATGTTGCTGGACACCCACATAGTAAACCATGGTTCGAGTCCCAGACCCAGAGGCTTAAAACTCACACTGGGCACGTGTGCATGTGTGGCCAAGATCCTGAGAAGAGAATGGAGGAGAAGGGATTGTGGTGTGGCCATCCCTCCTGGGGGATGATTTCTCGCTTTCTGTCTCTCTGTCTCTCTGGCAAGTGCATGCACCCTATAGCAAAAATCTCTCTTAAAAATGAAACTACAACATGAGCTGTAAAAACAGGACTACAGCTTTCTAACCTCTGAACCTGAATAACTGAGTAATAGAACAGGGAATGAAGAAGGGGAAATGGCAGCTCAGGCTGGAAAAGCAGGCATAACCAGATCAGTAATACCCTTGAATGTCTTGCTAAGGGGTTTGATGCTACCTTCAAGGCAGAGATGGGTATCTGGTCAGAAGGCTGTACTCTAATTCTGATGGAAGAAGATGGCATGAACTAAAGGAGCTGGAGGATATCTATTGAAAAGTGAATGAGAAGAAAAATTATGGGAATGATTGATTTAGGGAAATGAGGAATGATATCATTTGACCCTTATATTGTGACTTTCCTAACAGAAAAGAAAAAAGTGTAAAGTATAGGATTTTTTTTCAAAGACTCATTCAATGTAATTTATTATTATTATTCCTCAATTTGACTAGAGAGAGACAAAGTGAGAGAGAGAGGGGGAAAGTGAGAAAACAAGCCACTAGGTCTGGGATTAAAACTGGGGTCAGCCATGTGAGAGTCCAGCTACCACATGACCTGCTGGTCCCAAGTAGAGGATTAAATTTTGATAAGCATATAGATGACAGAGTTTAATCTATATTTGAACTCTATAACCTCAGTTTCCTAAGGTTGCTTTCCTGTGTTTCTCTGAACATTGCTTTTACCTGCTAACCTGAGATATCTCACCTCCTTCAAAATCTTACAAAACTCCACATGTGCTCACAGCCCAGTCCATATAGCTGTCAAGACAGCCAGAACCTGGTTCTTGCCCTTTCTATCTGCTGGACACTCCACTGCCTCTTTTGTGGGGTCCACTCCTCTCACCCAGGACTGCCACATCTGCTACTCCAGGGGCCTCATGGTGCCGAAGCCAAGTCATGTTCCTTATCAGAGTAGAGAGAATACATTTCTCTTTTCCATGTGCCCTTCAGGTACCACCTGCAGCCCCTCCTTTATAAAGCTTAGATTCATGCGCATGAATGTTAGGAAGGCTGACACTTCCCCCATCTCATTTCTGGCTCTAGCTCAGGTGGGAGTCCTCACTCTGGTTCTATTTTACAAACATTGATCCTTGTCTGGAAAAACTTCCCCTCCCTACCTGACTCTCTTTTCATTAAGACTTAGTTTAGGTCTCTCCTTCATTGGAAAATCCTTTAACCTCTGCCCAGGCTGGGTAAGGGTTCCTTCTGAGTGTTCCCAAAAGAAGCTGGATAACTCTATACATTCGCTCACTGGATCTGGGTGTAATTATTATGTGCATTCTCTCTCCCTACCTAAACGATAAACTCCTTGATTACCTAGCAGAACTTGGAACATAGTAAGCTGTCAAAACATGCTTGTGGAATTCAGAGTCTAATTCTCCAAATGTGGGATGTTTAGAGCTTGAAATTTCATATTAGGCTAAAAAGGTGGTGTGAGTGCTTGCCACAGAGACCACGTGGCCCCAGAGCTAGACACTCACTGTGTGGCTCTTCACTCTCCCGCACAGGAGATGAAGATAATTCCATATCTTCCCGAAGGAGAGGGACCAGGCCCATGGTGCTTACTTAGTGCAAATTCACCTACTTCTCTGTTTCTTATTTTCTGTAGAGAATCACTGGAGCTTGTGACTTTACCAAATAGAGAAAAAGCCTTTCCTCATCTAGAAAAAGGTAGGAAGAGATGAAAGTATTTTTCTTCCCTAAACTCCCAGACACTTAGTGGCTTTTTTTTTTTTCACACAAGGAATGAACCAAACAATCTATCAATGAACTATAAGCTGCTGCTTTCATCCTAAATTTCCTACCTATGTTGAAAATTGTACAATTCCTTCCTCTCACCCATTTTAAAGGAGGGTGATATGGAAGAATAGCCTCAATAAGAATCGAAGTAGTTTGACCATCTTCTAGTGAATTTTTGTGGAGCAGAAAGAAAATTCTTAGCTTATGAGTTCGCATGTACAAAAAGGAATGCTTCACTTTGTATAAAACATTTAGTCACAAAGGAAGATTTAGACAGAAATGTGCTTTCCAGGACTTCCAGTTTGCTGGTTTGTTCACATTTTTATGTTAGTTTCTCCAGGTGTTTATTCAATATGGATTTATAAGGTACGTTTATATATTAGGCTTTGATTCTGAAATTTGGGATTTAAGTTTAGTATATTTCTTTTTTAAAAATTATTATTTCATTTAACTTCATTTATTTATTCATTTACTTAGTATAATTTAACCAGAGAGGGACAGAGCAAGAGAGAGAGAGGAGAGTGAGAAAGCAAGCCGCCAGATCTGGGACTTGAAACATGGTCAGCCATGTGGTAGTCCTGTGCCCTTAACCACCACACCACCTTCTGGCCCCAAATTTAGTATATTTTTCTGCTTCCTAGACAGTTTTTCCTATTTGGTTTTTAATATTATTTTAGTCGTCTTTATTTTTATTTTATTTTATTTCTTTTTTTTTTTTTTTTTTTTTTTTTTTTTGTTGTGTACCCGCCTTAACCACCACACCAAGAAGGAGACAGAGAGATAGAAAGCGAGAAATCAACCCCCAGGGGGGATGGGCACGCCACAGTCCCTTCTCCTTCATTCTCCTCTTGGGATTTTGGGCACGCCCACACACATGTTCAATGTGAGTTTAAGCCACCAGGTCTGGGACTCGAAATGTGGTCAACTACATGGGAGTCCAGCAGCATAGCCATTACGCTAACTACTGGTCTCTATTATAGGACATAATGGTTATGCTGCTGGACTCCCTCGTAGTTGACTGCGATTCAAGTTCCAGACCTAGCGGCTTAGAACTCATGCCAGCCACCTATGCACGTGTGCCCAAAATCCCAAAAGGAGAATGGGGAAGAAGGGATTGCAGTGTGGCAGGGAGGTAATTTTCTTGCTTTCTCTTTCTCTGTCTCTGTCTCTCCAGTGAGTATGTGCACCCTACAGCAAAAATTTCTTTTTAAAAAAATGTGTCTGCATTAGAATGCAGAAGTGGATTCCTTTTTTTTTTTTTTTTTTTTGCCTGTCATTGAAACAGGAAGTTTATTATGTTGATATAGCAATGGCTGCATATCTTGTTTTATATCTCTAGTTTATGCAGAAGACACAAAGAAAGGGAGCTGTAGGATGAGAGGCCTGGAGAACTTTTGCAGGCTGAGAAACAAGGTGTTCTGAAATAAGGTGTCCTCATTTGCATCACTCCTGGCAAGCCATTGTAAGGTAGAGAGTGGAACAGTGCTGATGTGCAGCTACCAAGGTGAACAAACACTGCCCATGACAACAAATTCAAAGGATCATTTTAAAATTCAGCAATCTAGTCACTAGCTGTGCATAAGATTAGGTTTGGGGAAAGTTTAAGACATTTTAGAAACTGTGAGATTGGGAAAAGTCATTTTGACTGGGAGATTTGCTCTTGGGTCACCAAGACTTGGTGGAAAAAGAAGGAGCACCAGTTTAATGTAGAATTTTATATGTTTTTTTTTTTTTGCCTTTTGTTTTTTGCCTTTTTGTAATTTTTTTATTTTTTATTATCATCATAATCTTTTTTATATTACATTGGATTACATATAACTTTACCGTGTATTACATTGCTTTTTCAAAAGGGAATGTCATGCAGAAGTGGATTCTTTAGGAATACATCTGTTCTATTATCTAAGTGGTATCTCACCCCTAATGTAATGGCAATAAGTTTTAGTTCCTTTAATACACTTATACACTATCAATTTCTTTGAACAACTGTATTACAGTAAAGAATGCTTTTTTAGGTTATAATATGGAAATAGAGATTGATTTCTTATTAACTCACAGCTGTGTTTATGTATATATGTCATTATGCACAATATTCATTTAAAATAAGTGCATAAATTATTGACAGATAAGCTATCACATTTAAAATGATTATTCTTGTAGCTGCATATGGGTAAAAAAATACCTTTCTATTCATCAATTAATGTAATACTTTCAAATTTCATTAGAAGCTAGTTTGGCTGGCTCTTTTGCCATGAGTATGAAAGGGGTGTGCAGTGTGTACATACATGTGGGAGAGGGAGGCCTAAAATACAGTCAGGTCTTAAAAGATCTTAAGTACTCCTGGGCCAGCAGGTGACATGGACGTTAAAGGAGTGAGATCCCACATGGCCTAATGGGTCAAGTCCAGAACCAGCAACTTGAAAATCAAAGTGGACGCGTGCATGCCCAAAATCCTGAGAGGAGACTGGAGGAGAAATTGTGGCATGACCATCCTCCCCCAGGAGCTGTGATTTCTCATTCTCTCTCTCTCTCTATCTCTCTCTCTCTCTCTCTCTCGTGCACACAAATACTTAGTCCTCATTAATTATTAATCAAATAGTCCTCATTTTCTCTCTTTAAAGAATTATTCATTTAATTTGTTATTATTAATATTATTTAGAGAGAGATTTTTTGCTACTGACTGGAGAGCCAGAGAAAGTGAGAAATCACCCCCCAGAGGGATGCCATGCTGCAATCCTTTCTCCTTCACTCTCTTCTTGGGATCTTGGGCACACACACACACGCATTCAGCATGAGTATTAAGTCACCAGGTCCGAGACTCAAACCATGGTCAACTATGTGGAAGTCTAGCAACGTAACCATTACACCATCTTCTGGTCCCATTATTATTATTTTTAAATTTGACCAGAGAGAGAGTGAGAGTGAGTGAGCCACATGTGCTCATCAGAGAGCAGAGGAGAGGGAAAGTCAGAAAACAAGCTGTGAGGTCCAAAACTCAAACTGCAGTCAGCCATTGGAGAATCCAGTGCCCCAACCACCACATCACCTGCTGGTCCCAGTCTCATTGTCATAATAGAAAAATTTTAATAGAATCCCTCATCTTTTGGTCTCACCTACACTCACTTATATTCCACTATTCTAAGGAGTTACTTCTTTGTCTCTGTAGGGTCTCGAGGAACATGAGAAATGGCACAGCCATCACAGAGTTCATCCTCATAGGCTTCCCTGGGATCCAAGGACTGCAGACCCCTCTCTTCATCCTGATTTTTCTCATCTACATATTAACCCTTTCAGGCAATGGGCTCATCATTGCCATTATCTGGGCCGAGCCCAGGCTTCAAATCCCAATGTACTTCTTCCTTTGCAACCTCTCCTTCTTAGAGATCTGGTACACCACCACAGTCATCCCCAAGCTTCTGGAAACCTTCGTGGTCGCAAGGACAGTTATCTGCACCCGCTGCTGCCTGCTACAGAGCTTCTTCCACTTCTTCCTGGGCACCACTGAGTTCCTGATCCTCGCCGTCATGTCTTTTGACCGCTCCCTTGCCATCTGCAAGCCCCTTCACTACCCCACCATCATGACCAGCAACCTCTGCCTGCAGCTGGCTCTTGGCTCCTGGGTGGCTGGCTTCACCATCGTTCTTTTCCAGATGTTGCTGCTCGTCCAGCTGCCCTTCTGTGGTGACAATGTGATCAATCATTTCTACTGTGATGTCGGTCCCATTTTGAAAGCAGCCTGTGCAGACACCAGCATCTTGGAACTCCTGGGTGTCCTGGCAACCATCCTCGTGATCCCAGGGTCACTCCTCTTTACTGCAATTTCTTATGGCTATATCCTGTCCACCATCCTGCGGATCCCTTCGGCCACAGGTCGCCAAAAGGCCTTCTCTACCTGTGCCTCTCACTTAACTGTCGTCTCCCTGCTCTATGGCGCTGTTCTGTTCATGTACCTGAGGCCCACAGCACATTCCTCCTTTAAGATTAATAAGGTGGTGTCGGTGCTAAATACTATCCTCACTCCCCTCCTGAATCCCTTTATTTACACCATTAGGAACCAGGAGGTGAAAGGAGCCCTAAGAAAGGCAATGACTTGTCCAAAGACTCATCATACAAGGTAAATTGTGCAGCACATCGGAATAAACTTAACACTCTTACAAAAATTAAATGTGAGAGGAGACTGTGGGGGAATCAATAAAACAGGATCCCTCTGGGACCAGCAGATGGTGTAATTGTTACATTGCTAGACTCCCATGTCGTTAACTACAGTTCAAGTCCTAGGCCTGATGGCTTAAAACTAACGCCAGGCATATGCGCATATGTGCCCAAGATCCCAAGAGGAGAATGGAAGAGAAGGGATTGCAATGTGGCCATCCCCGGTGAGTGGTCTCCCTTCTGTCTCTCCCTTTCTGTCTCTCTGTCTCTCTCAATCTCTCTGGAAGCACATATGCCCTTCAGCAAAAATCTCTCTCAGAAAAATTAAAATTAAAAAAGAAATTTAAAAAAATAACAGGACCCCTGCAAATTCTGTACATTCTAGTTCAATGTTGTAGCAAGATAAAGATGCAAAAGCAAACCATGCTGATTAGGGTACCTATAAGAACCCATTCCATATGGGCTGGGAATCTTCGTTGAAGAGGGAAATTACCTGATTCTCTAACAAGGGGGCCCCAGGATGCCCTCAGATACATGAAGTAGAACTTGGGACTTTCTTAATCATAAGCTGAAAGTAGAAGCACTATGGCCACTAAGGTCAAGGACAAATTTCAGCAACTTTAAGAAGTCCCTATTCATGACAACTCTCTTTGCTTCATCTCCTTGTTAAAGGCTTACAGAATTCTACACCTCATTTTTTTCAATTCCTCTTAACTTTACCATAGATCAGTACTCTGGAGTTTCCTAATCACTTCTAATGGTCCTGCAGAAATGTTTGAAGTAAACCATATTTTTTTGATAATATCGTAATAAGGGGACTTCTCCTTTGATACAATAGAAAATTTTAGATAAACCTAAAGGTATTAATTTCCAGATAATACCAATATTTGAGGACATCTTATAAAAAATTCCAACATAGAGTTTATGAGTTGTGCCATTTCCTGGGCTTTCACAGATGTCTAGGAAGCTGGAAGAGCCATTATGACTGGAGATTTTCTTGCTGCAAACATCAGCCTAGGTTTACAGTAGGCACAGGGCTGGCAGGTAGGATTAGCGAGGCAGGGTCCCTCTGGGCAGGCAACAAACTTGTAAACTTACTGATTTGACCTTGTTCTCAGGCAAGCTCTCCGGCAAAAAAAAAAAAAAAAAAAAAAAAACCTTTTTACGTAGTAGAAAGATGATGCCAACAAATCAGTTTGTGATAACAACTATTACATAGGTCTCTTTCCCAAGGACAAGGAAAGATTATCATTAAAAGCCCATTAAGGTCCAGTGGTGATGAGGGGGCTTAAGGTGGCTGCATCCCACACGGTCAACTGCATTGTTTAAGTCATGGACCCAGGAACTTGAAAAACATGTAAGGCACATGTGGGCATGTGTGTACAATGCCCAAACTCCCAAGAGGAGAATGTAGTAAGAGAGATTGTGGTGTGGCCATTGTCCCAGGGGTGTTTTCTCACTTTCCCTCTGTCTGTCTCTCTCTGGTGAGCACACGTGTTCTCATAGCTTTAAAAAATTAAAACTATGGTTTAAAGGAAAAAATAATTACTACACATTCCTTTTAGTATTGAACTGAATATTGAAAATTACAAACAAAATGTAATGAGGTAAAAAATGTTATTATCTCCACTGCTGCATCTGGTTTTCTCCATCTGGGCAGTGGAAGTACGTCATTTGGACTCATCCAGCAGGTCCATCTCTGCTTTCCTGTACCTTCTGTGTACAGCTTCACAGCTATGAAGCTCCTCCAGCTAGGCCACCTACTTCAGACACAGAGCCCAGTGCTAGCCAGGTCAGAATCCATCCAGGCAGGTCCATCTCTGCTGTCCTGTACCTTCTGGGTCCAGCTTCACAGCTGTCTCTTTTCTGTCCCTTCCAACTTTCTTTTTTCTCTTTTTTAAGAAAAAAATAAAGAACTTTTCCGTCCCCTTCCTTGTGCTTTTAAGTTGCTAATTTCTCTCTCTTCCTCTCACCTAGGTCAGAAGCCATCCAGGTAGGTCCATCTATGCTGTCCTGTACCTTCACTTGCACGTTACATGGTTTTAATTTTTTAATCCTTTTTTATTTTCTGTGAGATATTTTTTTCCTCCTCCTTTCGTTCTCGTTCTTTCCTTCTTTTTCTTCCTATTTTTTCACTTTTTATTCCCATCTCTGCTTTCTTTTTCTTCCTAGTTCTTAGCTTTTTCTTTCTATTGCTGTTTATATTTTCTTTTTTCTCTTTTCTTACTTTCCTATTTTATTACTAAATGCTTACCCATGGCCAAGAGAAGACTAGGTACATAGTAACTAAACATCTGAATATTGGGAGTTTTAGAGAATTATTTGCAGCTCAGTGTACTGGTTGTAAAAAGAGGGAAACTCTCCTTTATAAATCTGAGTTCAACACTCCTCCTGTGATCTCCACACTGGAGGACACAGTAGAAGGGAGAAAATAGCACCAAATTATTTCACAGTTAGGGAAACACATGAGCTCACACTTACAGAATCCTTCTCCAACAAATTAGCAAAAAGTGAATATATCAACAATGACTAAAAATTGGAAAAAAGACTCAAGGATGAGAGAATCAAGTAATACATCACCCACAAGGGACCACTATAATTTGTCTCCAAGTAGGGAAACACTACAGGATATTACCAAAATGTTAGAAAAAGAATTTAGAACATTCATGGTAATGAAATTTTATGATATGCAAGAGAAAATATACATTGAGCTCCAAGAGATAAGGAAGTCCTTCCATGACATGAAAGAAGAATTGAACACCATAAAAAAAAATCAAGTGGTACTATTAGATATGAAGGCTGTAATACAGGAAATCAAGACCTCCCTCAAATGTATTAAAAGCAGGTTAGACCATGCAGAAGATCAAATCTTGGAAGTAGAAAACAAAATCAATGACCTAGAAAAAAATTATTAAAAATACTGAGAAAACAGCCAAGAAAACTGAGGATACTATACAAGAAATACTAGCTACCATGAAACATCCAAACATCTGAATAACTGGCATACCACAAGGTGAAGAACCTAATAAGGGCATTGATAATCTATTCCATGAAATTCTGGAAGAATACTTTCCAAGTCTAGAGAGGCATTAAAACATCCAGACCAAGAAATACAAAGAACTCCAAGTAGAATCAATCCAAGAAGGTCCTCTCCATGGCACATCATAGCTAGATTGGCCAAAACTACAGACAGGATACTAAGATTAGCAAGAGAGAAACAACAACTCATTTACAAAGGCTATCCCATCAGAATAACACCAGACCTCTCATCAGATACAATGCAAGCAAGGAAGGAATGGAGAAATATATTCAAAGTGTCAAATGAAAAACAATTTCAACCAAGAATACTATACCCAGCAAGATTATCCTTCATACGTGAAAAGAAGACAAAAACATTCTTGGATAAACAAAGCCTGAAAGAATTTACCAACTCCAGATTAGCTCTTCAAGAAATTCTGAAAGGAGTACTATACCAAGAAAACTAAAGACAGACAGAGAGCAATTAGAGAACAAAAACAACCAAGTATATGACCAACTTAATGGTAGGGACAAGTCTGGAAAGATCAATAATAATGTTGAATGTTAATGTATTAAATTCTCCAATCGAGAGACACAGACTTGCAGAATGGATTAAAAATCAGAAACCATCCATGTGCTGTCTACAAGAAACCCATCTCATGAATAAAGACATACATAGATTAAAAGTGAAGGGCTGGAAAAAGGTATTCCATGCAAATGGAAACCAAAAAAGAGCAGGAGTCGCTATACTGATTTGGGATAAAATGGGCTTTAAGACAAAAACGGTCAGAAGAGACAAAGGAGGACATTATATAGTAAAAATAGGACTAATTCACCAATAAATAATGCTTATAAATATCTATGCATTCAACTCAGGAGCACCCACATGTATAAAAGAAAGACTACTAAATCTAAAAGGAGAGATAGACTGTAACACAATAATTATGGGAGATCTCAACACCTCATTATCTCCTTTAGACAGGTCAATGAGACAAAAAATAAGCAAAGAGATTCTGGACCTAAATGATACCATAGATCAAATGGATTTGTTAGACAGCTATAGTATTTCCCACCCCCTAAAAAAGAAAAACACAAAATATACATTTTTCTCAGCCCCACATAGTACTTTCTCAAAGACTGACCACATGATAAGGCACAAAAACCAACCTTTACAGATTCAAAGGCATAGAAACTATATCCAGCATCTTCTCTGACCATGATGGAATTAAACTTGATATTAATCACATGAAAAGCCCTCTAAAATACACAAATACATAGAAACTAAAAAACCTATTTCTGAATGACTTCATGAAGAGATCAAGACTGAGATAAAAAGATTCATGGAAACAAATGATGAGTACACAAGTTGCCATAATTTATGGGACACTGCAAAAGCAGTCATAAGATAAAAGTTCATAGCAATTAGTAGTCACAAGAAAAAAGATGGAAACGTGGCTAAAGGACAACCTAACATTATATCTCAGGGAACTGGAAAAACAACAACAGAAAAAAAAAAAAAAAAACCTAGGAGAATAGAAGAACAGAAAATAAGTGATCTATATAGAAAATAAATGAAAGCAAAAGCAGGTTCTTTGAAAAGATTGGCACACCATTAGCTAGACAAATTAAGAGGAAGAGAAAAAAGAACTAGATACTTCAAATTCACAATGAATCAGACAACATTAGAACAGACATAATAGAAATACAAAACATTGGGGCCAGCAGGTGGCATGGTGGTTAAAGGCGCTGGACTTCCACATGGCTGACCACAGTTCAGGTCCTGTACCACAGTGGCTTGCTTTCTCACTTTCTCTCTCTCTCTCTTCTGGTCAAATTAAAATAATAATAATAAATAAACTTAAAATATTTTTAAAAGAAGATAAAAGAAATACAAAACATCATTAGAGGATACTAATAGTGACTATATGCCAACAAAGAAAACCTAGATGAGATGGAGAAATTCCAGGACACATATAATCTACCAAGATTGACTCAGGAGGACATAGAAAGCCTGAATAGACCTATAACAAGCAATGAGATTGAATCAGTAATAAATGACCTCACAACAAAGAAAAGTCCAGGCCCTGGTGGCTTCACTTCTGAATTTTACAAAACTTTTAAAGAAGAAGTAACCCCCATTCTACTCACACAGTTTCTAGAGATCTGAAAGGAAGGGACACTTCCAAATTCATTCTATGAAGCCTCCAATACCCTCATTCCCAAAAAGGATAAGAATATGACAAAAGAGAAAACTACAGGCTTATATCTCTGATGACTATAGATGCAAAAATTCTCCACAAGATACTTGCTAACCATATTCAACAGCATATAATGAAGGTTATTCATCATGACCAGGTAGACTTTATTCCAGGGATGAAGGGTGGTTCAACATATGCAAAATCATAAATGTAATACACCATTTTAACAGAAAGAAAGATGAAAACTACATTATCATCTCAATGCAGAAAAAGCACTTGACAAAATACAACATTCCTTTATGATTAAGACTCTCAGGAAAATTGGCCTAGAAGGATCATTTCTCAGCATAATAAAAGCCATCTATGAGAAACCTACATCTAGCATTAGGCTGAATGGGGAAAAGCTGAAAACTTTTCCACTAGAAACTAGTACAAGACAAGCATGCCCACTTTTCTGCTCCTATTCAATATAGTACTGGAAGTCCTAGCCAATGCGATCATCAAGAGAAGGAAACAGGGACCAGCAGCTGGCATAGTGGCTATGTCACTGGAATCCCATGTAGTCAAGTGCAGTTTAAGTCCTGGACCTGGTGACTTAAACTCATGCTGGGCATATGTGCATGTGTGCTCAAGATCATGAGAGGAGAATGGAGGAGAAGGGATTGAGGTGTGGCCATCCCTCCGGGGGGTGATTTCTTGCTAACTGTCCTCTCTGTCTTTCTGGCAAGCACACATGCCCTATAGCAAAATCCTCTAAAAAAAAAAAAAAACAAAACAAAAAAACACAACAACAAAAAATAACAAGAAGAAGTATAAGGAAATAAAAGGCATTCCAATAGGGACAGAAGAGCTGAAATTATCTCTGTTTGTAGGTGATATGATTGTATACATAGAAAACCCAACTGCAAGAAAATTTCTCAAAGTAATAAATGCATACAGTAAAGTGGCAGGATACAAAATTAATCTACAAAAAATATATGCATTTCTGTATACAAAGAAAAAGCAGAAACAGAACTGAAGAAAATAATCCCATTTACCATAGCCACAATAAGTATAAGATATCTAGGAATAAAACTAACCAAGCATGTCAAAGACCTCTATAAGGAAAACTATGAAAACCTTAAAAAGGAAATTGAAAAGGACACAAAAAAGTCAAAGAACATCCCATGTTCCTGGATTAGCAGAATTAATAAAATCAAAATGGCAATCCTACCCAAACTAATTTATATGTTTAATGCAATACCTATAAAATTACAAAAGATATTCTTCACAGAAATAGACAAGACAGTCACAGAATTTTACTGAAATCATAAAAGATCCCATATTACCAAAGCAATCCTGCACAAGAAAAGTATGTTTTGGCATCTCACTTCCTGATCCAAAAATATATTACAAAGCTACAGTAATCAAAACAGCATGGTATTGGCACAAAAACAGACATGAGGACCAATGGAACACAATAGAGACCCCAGAAACAAACCCTAAAACAAACCCTACAGCCAATTGATCCTTGACAAAGGGCACCAGTCAACCTAGTCAACCTAGTGGGTAAGGGAAAATCTTTTTAGCAAATGGTGCTAGAAAAACTGGGTATCCATCTGCAGAAAGGTGAATCTGTCACCATAAACAAAAATCAACTCAAAGTGAATCAAAGGTCTAAACCTAAGACTGCAAACTATAAAACTACTGGTGGAAAACACTGGGGAAACTCTGGGAGACATTGCGGTAGGCAAAAACTTCTTAAGTAAGACCCCCAAAGCACAAGCAATAATCTCCAAAATAGAAGGTGGAATTATATCAGATTAAGAAATTTCTGCACAGGAAAAGATACCATAATTAGTGTAAATTAACAACCCTCAGACTGGGAAAGAATTTTTGTTAACTGTACCTCAGATAAGGGACTGATAACCGGAATACACGGAGAACTCAAGTGGCTTACCCGGAAATGATTAATCCGCTCTCACTTGTCCCATAGAGCGGCCTTTGCCCTCCAGGAGCACCTCAGTTCTATCTCTTGGTCCCTGGCCACCAAGGGAAACTGAGGTAGTGGCACCACTGCCCCCACCCCACTTCAAAGTTCCCAAGTCCAGTACCCCCATTCCCTAGAGAGAGCAGCCTTTGCCCTCCAGGAGCACCTCAGTTCCATCTCTCAGTCCCTGGCCACCAAGGGAAACTGAGGCAGTGGCACCACTGGCCCCCCACACATCCAAGCTCCCAAGTCCAGTACCCCCATTCCCTAGAGAGGTAGGAAGGGGTTTTACTATTTTTTTTTCTACTCTGCCTTTTTTTTTTTAATTCCCTGTCTCCCTTCTCTCACTTGTCCCACAGAGTGGCCTTTGACCTCCACTAGCTCCCCAGTTCCTTCTCTTGGTCCCACATTAGTGTGGTGCGTGACTTTTTCTTTAATCCCATGTGTACTCTTTTCTTTCCTCTGACATTATTCTCTCTTCCTCAGTCTCCACCTTCTCAGAGGCATTAGACAGATTTAGAATCACATTTCTTAAATTCCCTAGTTTTTTTTTTTTCCTCTAGGGCGCGTGTGCTCGTCAGACAAACAGAGAGAGACAGAAAGACAGAAAGCAAGAAATCACCCTCCAGGGGGGATGGACACGCCACAATCCCTTCACCTCTGTTCTCCTCTCGGGATCTTGGGCACGCACGCACATGCACCCAGCATGAGTTTTAAGCCACCGGGTCTGGGACACAAACCACGGTCGACTACATGGGAGTCCAGTGACATAGCCATTACACTAACTGCTGGTCCCCCCTAGTTTTATAAGGTCCCCTGGTATCCCTCCCTGAACCCTCTGTGAATACCAGGCTACTACTCCTCAGATACCTTTATAGATTACACTTCTTGAGACCACATTGTTAAACACAACAGAAGAGAGACTTTCACATACATAAATTCACAGCTAAAGGGGAGCACTCTTGCTCCTAAGAGGTATTCAAAATTGAATACGTCTTCCAATGGCTAGTAGTAGAGAAGAGTCTCAGGTCTGAATAAACCAGGAAATATGCCACTCTTATCAGGTATGATTTTTTTTCTTTTTTTTCTTCTTTTTAAATAGTTTATTTACTTACTTTTTTCACAAGCCAGAGACAGAGAGTCTGAAAAGGATCTCTTTCTTCCAGATTATTTACTATTATTTTTTATTCTCATTTTTTTTGAACATTTAGTCACTATACATCATTTGTCTTGTAAAGAGAATTTCAAAAGAGGTCTTGCATATAGTAAGTGATATGGAAGCAATTGCCAGCCACGCTACTAACTTGGACCCTCTAGGAGAGAGATTGGAGGCAGAGGTTTCTATGAGGGTAGTTTATTGGGAAGGACACTGGGAACTACACCTATGTGTTTAGAGGAAGTTAGTTAGAGTGGAAGTTGAACTGAATGCAGCTGTGATGGAAGAAAACTTAGCCGACCCTACCAGGAGCTCTAGATCTGGGGTGGTCCTTAAGAGAGGCCACAGAGAGATATACGTTGAGCACCTGTTTGTCGAAGGATACAGGGTGACCATGAATACCTACTAGAGCTCTCAAGAACTGCAAGCCTCAGCAGTCAGCATTTCCAGTAGCCGTGAGAAGGGGCCCCAGCCTTCACCACCACCATGTCAGGGCTAGCTTGCTGTTAGGGTGGCCAGCTGCCATGGAATCATGTATTGATTTGAGCCTTGATCCTGAGGCCTAGGGCAGTGGAAGGACCAAGAGGGTGGATAGGCAACTTCTTACATATTGGTTTTATTTCTATGCCACAAATCCTTAGGAGTAGGATCCTGGGTTGAAAGATTTGTGTCTCTTCCAGATCTTAATAGGTGGTGGCAATAAGGTTCCAGGATACAAGCAAATTTGAAAGAGATGAATGAGATGTGAATCAAAGGAGAAATATGGCTTCTAGCGAGGGAGAACCATAGTCAAAGATGCTGTTAAAACTCTATTAGGCAAGGAGACACAAATAGTGTGGAAGAAGTTAGCATGAGTTCTTTCTGGTTAAGTTTATGGTGTTTACAGGATACCATAGACAGAAAGAATTTAGTCTGGGACTTGACAGGAGTTAACATCAGCTTCGTGATGTCAGTGGAAGGTTAGGTGTGCATGTCATTGTGTGGGAACATTGCACAGGACATGAGAAGATGCAGAGAAGGGAATCCTGGAACAGCGTTTGTAAGAGAGGGTAAAAGAGATGGTAAGGGAAATGGAAGGAAATATACATGTTGCTGAGGAATTAAACAGATACTGAAGTATTTCTTTCTTTCTTTCTTTTTTTTTTTTGGAGAGGTTTTTGCTATAGGGTGTGTGCGCTCACCAGAAAGACAAAGACAAAGACAACATCCTCTCGGGATCTTTGGCACACATGCATACTCACCCAGTGTGAATTTGGGACTCAAACCATGGTCTGCTAAATGGGAGTTCAGCAACATAGCCATTACACTAACTGCTGGTCCCCCGATACTGCAGTTTTGAGGAGAGACTAATGTATTTTGATGCCTCAGAGAGATACAGTTAGGTGGAAGTTGTACACTGAGCACTGAGTTTGGCAGCTAGAATGTCTTGGGTGATTTTGATCATAGTATTTTCAATAGAATGATAGTGGAGGGACCAGCAGATAGTGCAATGTTTATGTCACTGGATTCTCACATGGCCAACCATGGTTCAAGTCCCAGACCTGGAGGCTTGAAACTTACACTGGGTGAGTGTGTGTGTGTGTGTGTGTGTGTGTGTGTGTGCTCTCAAAA
>NW_006160172.1:191180-207277 GCF_000334495.1 Tupaia belangeri chinensis
GAGAAGGGATTGCAGCATGGCCATACACTCTGGGGGATGATTTCTTGTTTTCTGTTTCTCTGTCAAGTGCACCCATCCTATAGCAAAAATCTCTCTCAAAAAAAAAATGATATGGGAAGTGGAAGTTGAAGTAGAGGCAGTTTTTTGCTTTTGTTTTTCCTTTAAACAGAAATAACAATGAAGAGAAAAGGAAAAGTAGAATTTAAGCTTCAAGGAGAAATGTACATTTTTTTGTATTATCCTGCTTCAATGACTATCCTTCAAATTACTCTGAAACAGAACCCACCCAGAACTTCATCTTTCAGTACTTAGGAACGAGTGAGACAATGTTGAAAATGACTTCTACAGTAACTGACAATCCATGTCAATTAGGAAGAAAAAAATAATAATTAATCTTGTACCCTAATTGAAGAGGATCAACAAATAACAGCAGAAATTATAGCCAACATCACAGACATCTCAGTTCAGCTTACAAAATTCCAGTTGAAAAACTCAAGTTGAGCAAACATTCTGCTCAATGGGTGCCAAAACTGTGGAGCCCAAATCAAAGTGAGACAGGAGCTGAGTTTTTGATAGAAATTTTAAACAAGTGAGATTAAGACCCTGAAGCATTTTTTCGAAGATCTATAACAGGTGAGAACACATCACCTTAGCAGTACGACCCTGAAGGCAGGACACAGTCAGTGCATTGGTGACCCAGAGCTGGAAGTGGGCCAGCCCAGAGCAAAGGTCATGGCAACCGTGTTGGGGACACTCAAGGCATTTTGCGTGTTGACTTTCAGAAAGCCAAAGAACAGTAACATGCTTATTATAAGAGTGTTTTGAGAAAGTTTGTTGAAGTTTTTGCAGAAAAACACCCAGGAAAGCTTCAGGCAGAGTCCTTCACACTACTACAGTGCTCTTGCTCCTTCCTTTCATTCATTCAAAAAAAAAGGTGGGGGGGGGAGTTGTGGGAATTTTTATGGGTATCCAACTTATGGGAGTGATTTGGCTTCTTCTGACTTCTTTTGGTTTCTGAATCTTAGAATTTCATTAAAGGACACCCATCATCCATTTTTCTTCAGTTAATATTGTTTAAACAAACAAACAAAATCTACTAACTGACTTTGACATGGTTAACTCACCAGGATCCCCAGTTCTTTAGGAATGGACTAAATGCCTGATCTCATCACTTACAAAGTGTCTTAAACTGGGATCAACAGGTAGCATAATGGTTATGTCACTGGACTCCCACATGGCTGATGACAGTTCGAGTCCTGGACCCAGCGGTTTGAAACTCACACCAGGTTTGTGTACATGCATGCCCAAAAAAATCCCGAGAGGAGAATAGAGGAGAAGGGATTGCAGTGTGGCCATCCCCCACCGGGGGGGGGGTGATTTCTCATTTTTCTTTCGCTCTGTCTCTCCAGAAAGTGCATGCGACTTATAGCAAAGATTTCTATATATATATATAATATATATATATATACAGAGAGAGAGAGAGAGAATACATAGAGTACATATGAGCGCGCGCACACACACACACACACACACATATATATATATACAAAAATTATATGTTTTTTTAGTATTCCTACCAGGCGTGTGTGCTCTCCAGAGAGAGACAAAAGTGAGAGGGAATTAGAAATCATCCCCCAGGAGGATGGCTACACCACAGGCCCTTTTCCTCCATTCTCCTGTTGGGATTCTGAGGATGCACACACATGCACCTCGTGTCATTTTCAAGCCACTGCATCCAGGACTCAACCCATTCCATTGGATATGTGAGATACCTTAACCTCCATGCCACCTACTAGCCCATAGATCATCATATTTTATTATTATCTTTTTATTCCATCTTTTCACAAATTTTATAAAGTCCCCTCATTACATATGTCTATACATATATACAAATACAATTAAGTATTGCACAACAATGCTAAGGTCGAAGACGGACCACATATATGACAGTGGCCCATAAGACTATAATAAAGTTGAAAATTCCTATCGCATAGTAATGTTGATCTTTTGTAGGGCTGTAGTGCAACACTCACTCATGTGCCTGTGGTGGTGCTGGCATAAACAAACTCACTGTGTTGCCAACTGTACTAATGTAGCCGGCCTATGATTAGGTGCCTTACACAGTACTTGATGACAGTGATAAGTGACTGGTAGTAGTTTACATATTGCTGTAATATATGTTTTATCGTTATTTTAGAAAGTATTGCTTTTACTTAACATAAAAAAGTTTATCGTAAGACAATATGCCATGTTATACTTGCAGCAGCCACATACATGTTTACCACATCTTTTGAGTGCATCATTTTCTCTTGCGCTTAATCTAACCTTGTGTTGTCTCATTCATCATGGCCCTTCCAGAAAGACAAGATGTGGAGCTAGGAGACAGCGATTCTGAGGGTCCTGACCCTGTTAGCCCAGGCTAAGTGTGTGTGTCTTCGTTTAGAATAAGAGAAGTTCACAAAGTAAAAAATAAATTTTCAAAAACAGAAAACAACTTATAGAATGAAGTTATAATCAAACAATCTTTGTACAATCGTACAATGTATTCATGTGTTAAGCTGTTACCACAAAAGAGTCAAAAAGTTTAAAAAAATTTTGTCTTTGAAGTAAAAAAAAATGTAAGCTAAGGTTAATTCATTATTGAAAAATAATAAGTGTCTCTCCACACCATCCCTTAATCTCCAGTAACACCAGGTACTTCATCTGATTATTATGACATGTACCAGCATGTGTATAGTGTGGATCACGTGTCCGGGGTGTGCAGCAGTGTCCGAGGCCTTCAAATTCACTCACCACTCACTCTCTGACTGTCCCAGAGCAAAATTCAGATGTGTAAGCTCCATTCATGGTAAGGGCCTTATATAGGTACACTTTTAAATTTTATATCATATTTTTACTGTAACTTTTTACTATTTAGATATACAAAACTTACCATTATGCTACAATTACCTTCAGTATTCAGTACAGTAAGATGTTACACAGGTTGTAGCCCAGAAGCAATTGCTCTATCACACAGCATAGATAGGCCACCCCTAATGTAAGCACTTTCTGATTTTCATACAATGATGAAATTGCCTAATGACATACTTCTCAGAACGTACTCCTACCTGGCTCTTTTTAAAAAATTTTGCCAGAGAGATGGAGAAAGGGAAAATGAGGAAGCACTGCTGCCATGGGGAATGGTCACACTGCATCTCTTCCCCATTTCTCCTTCCCTTGGGGATTTTGTGCATGCACACACACACACACACACACACATTCCTGGTGTTTCTCAAGCCACAGTATTTCAGTCAAACTGTGCAGTAAGACACGTGGGATCCAACCACCTTACATATCATGCCACAGGCTGGCCCATACCGCCGTCTTTAAGCAACACATTACAGTACAGATGGATAATTTATATAGAGGCATGGGTAAAGATGATATAGATATAGATGAAATAATTTGAAACAAGAAGTTAGAAACCCTAGTTCCAATGTAGTAACTAATGAGAGAGCTACAAAAACATACCAAACATTAATATTAAGTCATTGGGGAAATCATGATGTATTTTTTTTTTATGTATTTCTATGTAAAAATGCATCATGACTTTCCTGATGACCTAAAAGTTATTGGTTATTTTTTGGTGGTGGGACTAGTGAGTAGTTTATATTCACATCACTATTTCTTTTTCAGTTTCTTAATTTTTTCAAAGCTCTTTACATGAGAAATACATAATTATTATTTTGAAAGTCCAAGGATCCTTAAATTCACAGTCAATCTTTGACTGAATAAAAGAAAATCTGCACTTCTTCTTACAGAGTTCAAACCATTGTCATACACAAATAAGCTTACCTGAGAATAGGGGCCCAATACTAACAGGTGGTTATTTGGGTATTATCTGGCTTCTAAAAATAAGACAATATTTTGTATCAGACCCAAATATGTCATTTATCCAAATACAGAGCAAAAACTTATAGAAATCAATGCAGCTAATTTAATGAACTACAGATTCTTTTTGGTAAATTGGAGAACATTTTGTGTACACTGGAGAAAGTTCCTAAAAGAGCATTTATGATAATTATTACATTATAGAAGCAGTATCAGCACAAGCCTAAGGCCCTTCAGTTCTCATTCTGGCTCAGCAGAAGTGTCTTAGCCTCTCTGCACCTTCTCTTCATCTTCAGTAACACTAGCTATGTCATCAGATCATTACGACTTATATTGGTAGTTGTAAAGTGCATAGAATAGTGCCACTTAGCAAGCATGGTAAAGATTTTTTTGAACAAAAATGTTAATAAACATTGGGGCCAGCAGATGGCATGGTGGTTAAGGGTGCTGGACTCCCAAGTGGCCCACTGTGGTTCAAGTCCCAGACCACCTTATGGCTTGCTTTCTCTTTCCCGTTCAACTACAGTTCAAGTCCCGGACCTGCAGCTTATTTCCTCTCTCTCTCTCCCCCTCTCCCTCTCCCTCTCCCTCTCTCCCTCTCCCTCTCCCTCTCCCTCTCTCTCTCTCTCTCCTTCTCTCTCTCTTGATCCTTCTTTGATCAAATTAAAGTAAATAAATAAAGTTAAATAAAATAATTCTTTAAACAAATTACATAAGCATATAGACATAAATCATACCAGGATCTATTTAATCACACCTGTTTGTCCCAAACCCCCTCAGTAATGCCATCAAATATAAGAGACTAGTAAACTCCCCCCCAGACAAAACTCTAAAGATGAATCACGACACCAAGTTTACTCCCCAGAATGAAGTCCTCCTTAATACCTTTCCTAGTGCTGACTTCACATCCTTGTTTCTCAAGGAATACATCAAAGTGTCCAGGGAAGGAGTAACGATGCTATTCAGAACTTGAACCACAGAGTCCAGCCAAGGACTGGGGACTGGTTGGAGATAAATGAGGACCACTGGTCCATAGAGGAGCAGGAGGAAGTCAGATGGGCACTGCAGGTGAAGGCTCTGTGTCTTCCTTCTGAGGAGCCGATCTTCAGTACAGAGATAACTATGCCAGTAGAAGAAGCAAGAATGAGAAGAAAACACAGGAGCGTAACCACACCCACACTGATGAAGCTCACTGTCTGGGCCAGAGAGGTGTCTGTGCAGGCCAGGGGCAGCACCATCAGAATATCACAGAAAAAACTGTCCACGTCCTTGGGGCTACAGTAGGGGAGCCTGAAGATGATATCTGTGAGGACAGATGCATGCAGACAGCTCCCTAGCCAGGCACCGAGGGTAACATCAACGCACACCCAGTGGCTCATGATGACCGAGTGAGGCAAAGGGTGACAGATGACCGCACAGCAGTCGTAGGCCATCTCGGCGTACAGGAAATACAGTGCAGCCCAGAAAGTAGTAAAAGAAGAGTTGGCAGTCACATCCCCAGTAAGAGATGGTGTGGCTTTGCCCTGTTAGGTAGAACATCGCTTTAGGAGAATTCACTGATAGGAAAAATATGTCGAACACTGAGAGCTTCTCCAGGAATAAAAACATGGGGGTGTGGAGGTTGGGGGAAGTGAGAATGGTTGAGAGAATGAGCAGGTTTCCCAGCAGAGTGAGCAGGTAGAAGGCCAGAAACAGGAGAAAGAGCAGGTTCTCCAGCCCCTTGGTGTGAGGGATCTCAGGAGGATGAACTCAGTTACTGGAGTGTGACTCTTCATCCTCATGTCTAGTGAGTCCTGGGAGTCAAAGAGCAGCCCTGCCAAGATGGCTGTACACCATGAAGAACTAAGCAGGGTTAGCCTAGTTCCATCACTAACTGGAGTGTGCTATTGAAAAATCAGTTATTTTTCTTCCTCTACTTCCTCAGAATAAAAGGAATGGGTGACATTGGAGGTAGTTTAGATGAAAAGGCATAATAAACTTTATAATTGGACATATCTGAGTGTACCAGCTAAATTTACTCTTAACTGTGATTTAGGATAACTGAAAAAAAAACCTCTAATCTCCTTTAAATATGTATAAATAGTATACTGTAATAATATCTAATGATGTTTATGAAAATTAATGCTTTGGGATATCTAATGTTCCTGATGTAATCCCTGCTCCTATCCATTCTTATTAAAAAGTTTTCCAAGATATTGATATTCTGATTTCAATGAGCCTTTATCCCACAGTATCCCCCAGGTAGACTCAGAGTGGTTCAGGGATTACTTATTGACATCAGACACTCATGAAGGTGATTTCTCTCCTGATAGCTGATAGCAAAGTGAAAACTGAAAATTGTCTAATGAGCACAAAATAAAGCTAGGCAGAAAAAACAATATGTAATATAGAAAAAAAACAGATAATTACTAATATTAAAAATAGCCATTTTCTTTCAAAACAGACTTTAGTCTCACTATAGCAATTAGGTCCACAGCATGACTGAACATATGCAATCAATGGGCAGGCTTTTATGATCCAGCTTCTTTAACCAAGAAGTATCTTAAGAAAATGCCGTGATTTAAGTCAGTATTAGCCCAGGCTTCTAAAAAGCTGATTTCTGTGTTCTTTCCACCTTTCTCTAATGCATACAACTCATCAGAAGGTGAGGAGAATGCACTCAAGGAAAGAGCATTTACAGACCTCAGGTAAACATGGTTGGCTTGGGCTGACAACCAAGCTCACACCCACCCCGCCCCTGGTTTCTTTGCTGTCAGATGCTGTGGAACAGAGGGGCTGGGCCCCTAGGCAAAAAAAGGCTGAAAGTTCCTCCCTCTCAGAGGAACTAGTGGGGCTTGAAAATCTAGACCCAACAGTGCCTCTGGCTCCCAGTGAAGGAACATCAGTCACCCCCACAAGAGAGAATGAATGTCTTTAGCTTCCTTTGGATCCCTCGTCCCCCTCTGGACACTGATAGGAAGGTGTAGAACAGAGGGAGCACTTGAACAGCAGGAGGGGCCCTCTCCCCTCCTTTTTTTTTCTCCCCACTGCCTCTATCTCATTACTTCTTAAACTAAAATGCAATTACCCTACTAGTAATCAGATGTTTGGATACTGTTCACTTAGACCTGCCTAGACACTCAATTTGTGGAGGCTGAGCTGCCAAGGTTGGAGTTAAACAAAAAAGGAAAAGAAAAGAGAAAGAGAGGAAAGAAGAAACAAACTATAAAAAAGAAAAAAGACCATTTTAATTTTAAAATGTAAAAAATGAAAACTGTGCTGCGCACATGTGTACCATGCAAAAGCAGTATTTCACAGCTGAAGTTCAGTAGCCAACTTAGGATGGGCCTTGCTTTGTGCCTTTCCTAGATGGGAGGGAGACAGGCATGATTTAGCAAGTTAAAGGAGGGGCTTGAGAGCCCAGAGAATACTTTACCTTAAAAAAAGAAAAAATAGGGACCAGCAGTTAGCATAATGGCTATGTCGCTGGACTCCCATGTGGTCGACCGTGGTTCAAGTCCTGGACCCAGTGGCTTAAAACTCACGCCGGGCACGTGTGCGTGCATGCCCAAGATCCCAAGAGGAGAATGGAGGAGAAGGGATTGCGGTGTGGCCATCCCCTCTGGGGGGTGATTTCTTGCTTTCTGTCTCTTTGTCTCTCTGTCTGTCTGGTGAGCGCACACGCCCTATAGCAAAAACCTCTCCAAAAAAAAAAGAAAAGATAATTTTAAAAAAATTGAGAGACACAGGGAGACACAGAGAGACAGAGAGAGATGGAGAGAAGGAGACAGAGGTAGGCCTCACCACTAGAAAAGAATTCGGGTCTCTGCAGAAAATCTTCATGTTTAGTCCCTAAAAGCAATATTTCACAGCTGAATTTCAGGAACTATATAGCCTCAGCTAGGTGCTACTTTATAGCATATTTATTCTATCCAGAGCTTCATGCATAAAGTCAGACATGTGTTCACAGATATGTATATATCAGTTGACCTTGCTATTGAAAGTAGTTAATTAAGATACTTTGTGAATCAATAAAATGTATGTGGGGGGGGAAGTAATAGAAAGCAACTATAGACACCTGAGATAGTGTGGGAGGAGGATGGGAAATGACAGAGGGTAAGAAATCGGGAGAAAATATATATACATATATATGTTTCATATATATATGTATATATATATATGAAACAAGAAATGGAAGAGTATTTGTCAGTGATAACATATATGATTAAGCCACTATACAGTGTATTCTGGATAGGAAATCACATTTTGTATGCTGTGATGACACTCGGTGGATGAATATAAAATAAATTAATAAAAAAGGCAATTACATTGCAGCATGTAGCTACACCTTGTTTTTAAATCTCTTTGATTAGCACCCTCTCGTGGCCCGTGTTCCCTCTAGTAGAGAGCCATCCAGGGGTTCATACATTTGGGAATGTAGAGCGTGCCTGTGCTTGGGGTCTGGACTGAAGAAAGAGTGGGGAGTAGAAAAGCAACTGCCTAAAGAAAAGAGGCAACAATCCTACCCAATATTCAAACAAAACATTCACATGACTGCTTTTTCACAGTTAGTTTTATAATCCCCCAATATCATTCCCACAACTGATTGAATTAATATTGTTTTGTTTTCTGAAAACTCTTCTCTTTATTTTCTTTTTTTTTTTAACACTGCTACTGATGTTAGTTTTAGCATTCTTAAGTTACTATAACTTGGCTCAGTGTGTATTTTAAAAATTCATTCTGCTGACTCCTGTGCAGAGAATGTACGTGGTCTGATAAGAGTAGACTAGATAGGTCTGTGAGCAGACTATTTTCCTAGTTGTCCAATGAACCTAGCACAGGGGCCTATGAAAACCGTTTTGCTGAAATTCCTTTGAGATAATACAGAAGGCACAAAAAAAGACAACTGTATTGAAGTTTAAGTAATTTTTAAAAAGAATTTTAAAGAATTATTTTATTTAACTTTATTTACTCATTTATTTTAATTTGACCAGAGAGGGACCGAGTGAGCAAGAGAGAGAGAGAGAGAGAGAGAGAAAGCATGCCTCCAAGTCCAGGACTTGAACTGCATGTGGGAGTTTAGCACCCTTAACCACCACACCTGGCCTCAAAGTTTAAGTAATCTAAGTAATCTTTTTTTTTTTTTTTGGAGAGGTTTTTGCTACAGGGTGCGTGCACTTGCCAGACAGACAGAGAGAGACATGGAGACAGAAAGCGAGAAATCACCCCCCAGGGGGGATGGTCACGCCGCAATCCCTTCTCCTCCATTCTCCTCTCCGGATCTTGGGCACGCACACATACGCGCCCGGTGTGAGTTTTAAGCCACCGGGTCCGGGACGCGAACTGAGGTCGACTATGTGGGAGTCCAGCGACATAGCCATTATGCTAACTGCTGGTCCCAAAGTTTAAGTAATCTTAACAGCTTTCTTATAATTACTATGCTTCATCATGACAGAAGAAATACAGGAAAGACTCTTATCACCACAGTTTTGAAATGGTAGTTAATTTGTTTTTCTTTTTTACAATTTTATTTATTATTATCATAATCTTGTTTATATTACATTGAGTCACATATATCTTTACAGTGTATAACATTTCTTTTTCTAGAAGGAATACCACACATATCAGCCAAGACAAAGACATTACTATTCACATCATCAAATAGTTTGTCATCATTTTTTCCAGATTATTATTAATCTCATTATTTTTTAAACAATAACTATATATAATTTTGCTTATAAAAATAATTTACCCAACATGAAATACTTCTCAGACCAGTCCAGTTGAGAATACTACACAAATTATCATCAACAAGTAATAAACCATTTCTCTGTCCTTCTACTGTCATACCTCTCTATTCATTCTCTTGCAATCCTTCTCTATACTCTTCCCTTCTCTTGCCCCATTCCACATTGTCTTCAGCATCTCTGACTATTTTCACTGCTTCTATGTCCTCCAATATTTTGATCTCTACCATAAAGTGCAAATAGTCAGTATATATTAAGTGGATACATACAATATCTTTTTGTCATATCCTGACTTGCTTCATTCAACAAGAGATCCTCCATATCCGACCACTTTCTATCAAATGCCAGGGTCTTGTTTTTTTTTTAATTTTAATATTTTATATAAATTCAATCATATTATTTAGCTTACAAAGTGAACATTTCAGTATGTGTGTGAACATTTCTCCCCAGTCCAGTTGATCAGAGTATCTTCCACCAATAACACCACACCTCCCCATCCTGTCAATGCTCTCTCTCCATATCCCTCTTCCAAATGTCCTTCCTTAGGACCCTCTTCTCCACACACTCCACTTCTGGCACTAACCCCCAGGTCTTGTGTTTGTACAACCTAAGGTCAAACAATTTCAGATATAGAGTGTAGACACTCGGTATATATTAAGTGGGGACATACAGTGTCTCTCCTTCATAACCTGACTTGATTCATTCAGCAGTAAATCTTCCATATTATTCCACTTTTTGTCAAAAGCCAGGGTATTGTTGTTTTTTAAGGCTGAATAGTATTCCATAGAGTATATGTGCCAAAGTTTTTCAATCCATTCATCAGTACGGGGGCATTTGGGTCGGTTCCATGTCTTAGCAATAGTGAATAATGTTGCAATAAACATCGATGTGGAAGCACTTTTCCAATGAAGAATTCTTTTGTCCATTGGGTAGATACCAAGGAGTGGGATTGCTGGGTCATATGGTAGTTCTATTTGGAGATTTTTAAGGAATCTCCAAATTGTTCTCCACAGTGGCTGGATCAATTTACATTCCCACCAGCAGTCTAAAAGAGTTCCCCTTTCACCACACCCCCACCAACACTTATCATTTTTTGTTTTTTTTAATCTTAGACATTCTGACCAGGGTTAGGTGGTATCTCAATATTGTTTTGATCTACATTTCCCTTACGATGAGAGATGTGGAGCATTTTTTCATATGCCTTTTAGCTATTCATATGTCATCTTTAGAGTGTTTTTTTCAACTCCTTCTCCCATCTTTTAATAGGTCCCTCTTCGCCACACACTCCACTTCTGGCACTAACCCCCAGCTCTTGTGTTTGTACAACCTAAGGTCAAACAGTTTCAGATATAGAGTGTAGACACTCAGTATATATTAAGTGGGGACATACAGTGTCTCTCCTTCATAACCCGACTTGATTCACTCAGCAGTAAATCTTCCATATTATTCCACTTTTTGTCAAAAGCCAATTATGTATTAGTTTATAGTTTTCCAAACAGTACCTTGAGTTCCTTGTGTATTCTGCTTATCAGATGCATAATTAACAAAAATATTTTCCCATTCAGAGGGCTGTCGATTCACACTAATTACTGTGTCTTTTGCCATGCAGAAACTTCTTAGTCTGATGTAATCCCACTTGTCTGTTTTGGGGATGATCGACTGTGCTTTGGGGGTCTTATTTAAGAAGTCTTTTCCTACACCAGTGTCTCCCAGAGTTTCCCCAGTGTTTTCCAGGAGCAATTTTATAGTTTGAGGTCTTAGATTTTGACCTTTATCCACCTTAACTTTATTTTTGTCAACGGTGATAGGTAGGGGTTCAGATTCATCTTTCTACAGGTGGAAATCCAGTTTTCCCAGCACCATTTGCTGAAGAGGTTTTCCTTTTTCCACTGGATTGACTGGTACCCGTTGTCAACAATCTGTTGACTGTATGTTTGGAAATTTATTTCTGGGGACTCTATTTTGTTCCATTGGTCCTCCTGTCTGTTTCTGTGCCAGTACCATGCTGTTTTGATTACCACAGCTTTGTAGTATATTTTTGGGTCAAGGAGTAAAATGCCACCCACTCCACTCTGCTAGTGTAGAATTGTTTTGGCAATGTGGGGTCTTTTATGATTCCAGATGAATTTTATGATTGTCTTTCCTAGATCTGTGAAGGATGTGTCTGGTACTTTGATTGGCATTGCATTAAATAGGTAGATTAATTTGGGTAGAATTGCCATTTTGGTTATATTAATTCTTCCAATCCAGGAACATGGGATGTCCTTCCACTTTTTTGTGTCATTTTCAATTTCTTTTTTTAGCTTCTCATAGTTTTCTTTGTGGAGGTCTTTAACTTCTTTGGTTAGATTTATTCCTAAATATCTTATACTTTTGGTGGCTGTGGTAAGTGGAATAACTTTTTTCAGTTTTATTTCAGTCTGCCTGTTATTCATATATAGAAATGCTATAGATTTCTGTATATTGATTTTATATCCTGCAACTTTACTGTATTCATGTATTACTTCCAGCAATTTTTCCATGGAGACCATTAGGTCTTCTATGTATACAATCATGTCATCTGCAAATAGAGAGAGTTTCACCTCTTCTTTTCCTATTTGGATGCCTTTAATTTTTTCCTCTTTTCTGACTGCGTTGGTGAGGACTTCCAGTACTATATTGAAAAGGAGTGGAGAAAGTGGACATATCAATTGATATGACCATATGGTTTTTATCTTTATTCCTGTTCATATGATGTATTACATTTATGGTTTTGTGTATATTGAACTTACCTTACATTCCTGGAATAAAGCCTACCTGGTCATGGTGTATGATCTTCTAATAAGTTGTTAGATACGATTTGCTAGTATCTTGTTGAAAATCTTCGCATCTATATTCATCAGAGACATTGGTTTATAGTTTTCCTTCCTTGTCCTGTCCTTCCCTGTTTTAAGCATAAGGGTGATAGAGGCTTCATAAAATGAATTAGGGAGAGATTCACCCTTTTGTATCTTTAGAAATAACGTGAGCAGAATGGGGGTTAACTCTTCTTTGAAGGTTTTGTAGAATTCAGAGGTGAATCCATCAGGGCCAGGGCTTTTCTTTGTTGGGAGGTTATTTATTACTGAGTCAATCTCCTGGCTTGTTATGGGCCTATTCAGACTTTCTATATCCTCCTGGCTCATTCTTGGTAGATTATATTTGTCCAGGAATTTGTCCATCTCATAGAGATTGTCTTGTTCATAGTAACCTCTAATGATGTTTTGAATTTCTACTCTGTCAGTTGTTATATAACCACCTTCATTGCAGATTTGATTCACCTGGTTCCTTTCTCTCTTCTTCTTAATAAGTCTCACTAGTGGTGTATCGATTTTATTTATCCTTTCAAAAAAACAGCTTTTACTTTCATTTATTTTCTGTATAGTACATTTATTTTCTATTCAATTTATTTCTGCTCAGATATTTATTATTTCCTTTCTCCTGGAGTTTTTTGGATTATTTTGATGTTGCTTTTCCAATTCTTTGAGGCATGATGTTAGGTGATCCATTAGCCTTCTTTCCGTCTTCTTCTTATGTACACTAATTGCTATAAACTTCCCTCTTATGACCACTTTAGCAATGTCCCAAAGATTATGGAAACTCGTGTCCTCACTGTCATTGGATTCCATGAATCTTTTGATTTCAGTAGTAGGGGAGTCATTCAGGAGTAGGTTATTTAGTTTCCATGTATTTGGGTATTTTTGAGGGTTTCTCTTGAAATTAAAATTAAGTTCAATTCCATCATGGTTGGAGAAGATGCTGGATATAGTTTCTATGCCTCTGAATCTGTAGAGGCTTGCTTTGTGTCCTATGATGTGGTCAGTCTTTGAAAAGCTTCCATGTTGGGGTGAGAAAAAAGGTGTATCTCATGGTTTTTGTATGGAAAGTTCTATTGATGTCTGTTAAGTCCATTTGTTTTATGCTATCGCTTAGATCCTTGATCTCTTTACCCATTTTTTTTCCCTATATGATCTGTCCAGAGGAGATAGTGCAATATTGAGGTCTCCAAGAATTAGTGTATTGCAGTCTATATCCCCTTTTAGATCTAACAATCCTGTAACATTGATGATAACATTAGATATTAATGGATTAACTTCTCCAATCAAGAGACTCAGATTGGCTGAATGGATTAAAAAAACAGAAACCTTCTATCTGTTGCCTACAGGAAACCCACCTCATGGAAAAAGACATACATAGACTTAAAGTGAAGGGTTAGAAAAAGATTTTCCATGCAAATGGGAACCAAAAAAGAGCTGGAGTTCCAATAATTATTTCTGACAATATAGGCTTTAGAACAAAAACTGTTTGAAGAGACAAAGAAGGGCACTATATCATAGTAAAAGTTTCTATAGATCAAGAAGATATAACGCTTTTAAATATCTATGCACCTAACACAGGAGCACCCAAATATGTGAAGGAAATGGTAATTAATTTTTTAAGAATTATTTTATTTATTATTTTAACTTGACCAGAGAGAGGGAAATGGAAAGTGAGAAAGTAAGCTGCCAGGTCTGGGGCTCAAACTACAGTCAGCTATCTGGGTGTCCAGTGCTTTAACCACCATGCCACCTGCCATCACCAATTGAAGATCTTTTCCCTTTTTAAAACTTGGCAGTTTAAGCCTATTTTTTTCAGCTTGGCTTCAACTCTGTAAGTTAGATGCTACTTTTTTTTAAATACAAAAATAGAACTCAAATCAAGCCATATTTATTCATACAGTTGAGTGTCTCTGCACAGTATTGGAATTATCTGGGAAGGTCCGAGGTTCAGTTCCAGGGTTGGCCTGACCATGCTGGTCACACCTGAAGATGCAGGTTCATTATTTGACTGGAAGGCTTGGGGAGGGTCACAACATGGAGACCCTGTTATGGGCCCTGTCTCTATTTTACACTTTCTCTGTCTCTGTAAATAAATAAATAAATAAACTTTAGGGGGGAAAAAACAGAGCTCAAAAAGTTTAAATAGCTGCAAAAGTTGACTTTAAAAGTCAATCATAGAGCTCAGGTTTAAATTTTAGTCTATGTGGATTTAAAATATACTCAATTTTACCTAAATGCAATAAATATTTTGAGTCTTCATTTTAAAAGTGAGAGTGCTTTATCATCTATAATACCCATTGTCATGTTCTTTAGCTTTATTTTCAAAATAAAGGTAGTAGGTAATAATAAAAGCTTGGCATTTTTTAAAAAATTCATTGGTTATTATTATTTTTTAAATTTGCTATAGGGCTCATATACTCACCAGAGAGAGAGAGAGAGAGAGAGAGTGAAAAGGCAAGCTGCCAGGTCCAGGCCTCGAACCATGATCAGCCATGTGAGAGTCCAATGTCTAACTACCACGCTGTCTGCTGGCCCCAAAGCTTGTCATTTTTTGATCAGCAATGATTTCTATGTATTTTAAACAGCTTTACTGATTTATAATTTACATGCCATAAAGCTTAGTTAAGTGTACAATCCAATGAATACATGCTTACAAATAAGAAAAATAATTAAGTTCACCTATATCTGTGGTGGTTATAAATGTATTGGCAGGGCCCAAGTGGTGGCACAGTGGAGATGCAACTGAACCAGCATGGGAAGGGCACTAGGTTCTTGTCCTGTGATCTCCCCAAACATGTGCCAGACCCACTGAGACTGGGAGTGGATCATAATTTAGGAACTTATTGGGAGTATCTGTCTCTCTCTCTCTCTCCCTTTTTCTCTCTCATGAAATACATACATAAACAAACTTTAAAGAAAAGAAAAAGAATATATGTGAACACAGTTTCTGACACTCTCTTCACAAGGTAGAGCCTAATTTTTCACCCTCCAGCAATGGGCTGGGATTGATGACTCATTTCCAAACAAAGAAATAACAAAAGCAGGAGTGATGATGTGCACTCTTGGAGACCAGATTCCTAAAGTCTTGGCAGCCACTGGCTTTGACTCTCAATCACTCACTCGGAGGTAAACAGTCACTGTGTTGTGAGGACAGATGAAGAGTGGCTAGTGGAGGCCTATTGTAAAGGCCATGCCAATATCATGACAAGGTAGTGCAGGGACCCTAAACTTTCGAATAAATGAAATAAAGTTGGCTATGGGTGACAATGGAGTGATATTTTTAACTACAGCAGTAAACCAGGTGACTGGGGGGACTAGACAGTGGTGCAGCCATAACACAATGCTCCATGAAGCTGATCCACATGAGGAGGTTCCAGATTTATACCCTCAACATGGCAGGCATATGTATGCCCATGATCTGGAGTTGGCTAACACCTTGCTCTCTCTCATTCTGTCTCTCTCACTCATGGAAGAAAGAAAGAAAAAAATTTAAAAACCAGGTCTAGGGCCAACAAAAAGAACTGGATCCTACATGGCCAACTTTATGGTTCAAGTCCCAGACCCAGTAGCTTCAGAATCACATCAAGCACATTTGTGTGCCCAAAATTCCAAGATGAGAATGGAGGAGAAGGGATTAAGGCATGGCCATAGCACTTGGGTGTGA